>NC_139607.1:89121008-89462685 GCF_964270895.1 Podarcis filfolensis | reverse complement strand
ATCAGATTCCTGTATTCTAAAAATGAGCTTAAATTCACATGTTTCTTTCGAGACAGGAAACCCAGCAGGCAAGGTCTTTGTCGCAGGCAAGGTCTTTGTCGCAGGCAAGGTCTTTGTCAGAGGCCCCTTTGGTTTATTGCGGTCATAAAACAGGCTGGGAGCAAAAGGTCACACTGACCATACAAATGATAGAATACAATCAAGGTTGCAAAAAACACAATTAATTATTGTGCCTCCCATTAAACTTGAGCCACATCTTCCTAAGGTTAAAAGGGCAAGAGCTAATACAAACAGCAGCTGGCTAGGAAAGAGGCCTCTCTCTCTCTCTCTCTCTCTCTGAAGCTGCTTTGAAGCTTCAGAGAATTTAGAGAACTTAGAGAACTTAGCTTTTTACTAAGTTCCTTTTTACTTAAGACAAGATCTTTGCTTCTAAAAATCTATATATGTTATGTATGAAATATTGGCTTAAATGTAATTATGCAAAGGATTTAGAAAAGTAAGAAATCATAGAATCATAGAAGAAGTTGGAATAGACCACGAGGGCCATTGAGTCCGGACCCCTGCCAGACAGAGAGACGCCATCGGAGCACTCCTGACATATGGTTGTCAAGCCTCTGCTTAATGACCTCCAAAGAAGGAGATCTTTCATTGATAATGTGTGGAAAGATGAACAAAAAGATCTGTTCAGATAAAATTAGCCACCATCTGTTTTGGAGTGAATAGGGCAATAGGGCAAAAGATGAAATGTTAGTTAAGGCGCCTAGTCTAGGGCAAAAGGTTATCTGGTAATTAAGGTGCCTTGTAGAGGTTAATGGCTGTTTGCCAATTATAAATAGAAGGAAATATAGCTCTTTGTCTCCCATAAAAGGTAATAGGAAATGGGTGTATCTTTTATGATTGGTTCTAGCAAACAGCCAATAGGAATTTTAACCAGGCTGATTGGACAGAGGCAGCCAAAGGAGGAGCAAGGGGGCTGGGCTGAGGGAATATAAGTGCTGGCCATAATGGGCAGGAGGCCAGGCCAGAGCTTGGTAACCATATACCACTGTGCCTCACATTTATTTGTCTGACAAATAAATTATTATTTTAATTTCTCTATTGCTGCGTTGAATATTTCATTACAGCTAAGCGTTAACCACAAGCAGGGTGCTACACCTTTACCTTTATTCCTTAGCTCAGCTGCAAAGCTATCTGCATGACCTTGGATTAGGAATGTTATTTTGCAGAGTTGGTTGTTGGTGGTAGAATTCAGCTTGCTTCACCTCTTAATGCAAGCCCACCTATTTGTCTTTCCCCAAATCATGCACAACCCCCAAATGGAGCTATCCTGCAAAGTTCATAGTTCTCCAAATTTTGCAAAAGAGATTTAGCTGTTACCAAAAATGTGGACAGAAAGGTATGTCCTAGGGTGAAGTGTGCATAAAAACCAAATATGTTAGTGAAAACTGCAAACATGCATTCTATCAGAGGCTCTCATTGCTTGCAACAATGTATCTGACAAGAAACACACATTGAAATGCTGATGAATGCCTGTGGGACCTTTAAAAAAGCAAATTGCAAACTGATGCAAAGATCTGGTGAACGGAACATAAGACTGGGAAAATGAGAAACTGAAATCTGTACCTTGGGCCAGTCGTACTTTCAGCCTAATCACTCTGGAGTATTGTGGTCCTAAACTCAAGGCTGAAAGACGAAATACTTGGCTATCAGCATCCCACCTTGTTCGCTAGCCTTTCCTCCCCACCCCCAAATCCCTCTTTCACTGCCGTGCATTGAATTTCTTCTAAACCTTCACCCCAGTCCTGTACCTTGGAAAAGCCAGTGATGAACAATAGAAGTTGCCTAACTACCTCTCCTAGATCTTCTCCTTCAACCCAGCCACATCATGCTTTCTAGTGCTGTTTTTCATTCTTCCAAGAAAGGCTGCAAACAGCTACAAGTTGGCCTTTTTTATTATTTTGAAGAGGGTTAACCTTTGAGCAGCCTCTCCTAGGAGCGAGGAAGAATCCTTGCCTTTCTGCAGCCAACAAGAATATCCTTGTAATAATACGCTTTTCAGAGTAGCGGCACTTGAGAGCGAGTGAAGTATCTTGTGCAATGCAGCAATTATGATGCCAAGCAAAGGTAACCGTGAAAGATTCTTTAGACATGTCGATGAAAGGAATGTCAACTTCCACCCTCCCGCCCTCCTCCTCCTCTGGCTTAACCACTGAAACCAACAATAAATCAACAATAATTACAGTTCCCCTTCAACTGCTTCCCAATGACCTTTTGCAGAAGAGTTCTGTCAGGGGTGAACTATACGTGCTGCAGATGCAGTTTCAGTCTTGAGTGCCTGTTTATTTACTTATTTATTATTATCTATTTATTTGCTTATTTGTTGCGTTTAAATCCTACCTTTTCCTCAAAGGAAAAGCTCAAGGTAGAATACATGGTTTCCCCCCTCCTCATTTAATCCCCACAACAACCCTATGAGGTAGGTTAGGCTGAGAGGAAGGGACTTGTCCATGACCATTCAGTGAGCTTCATGGCTGAGGGAAGATTTGCACCCTGATCTCCTGGGTCCTAGCCTGATTTTCTATTTTTTTTAAAATGATATTTATTAAAGTTTAACAATTACAGAAAAAAGAAAAGCAGAGAATAATAATAAAAAAAGATTACAACACTTCAAAAATAAAAAAAATACAGTACTAAGAAGAAAAAAGAGAAAGAAAAAAAACCCCAAAAACAGTACAGCTAAGCAATAAGAGTGAAGGGGGAAAAAAAGAAACAAAAACAAAAACATTTAAAAACACTAACATCCAGTATTTTCATATCTTTATCTTTCATTTACTTGTTTCCTTGACTTCCTCACGCCTCCCTTTTTGTATTCTAATTCAATTAGTTGTTTCAGCAAGACCTTTCCCTCTTTCTCAGATATTGTTCCATAATTTATCTTAACGCAATTTAACCTTAAATTTTACACTTTGACCCATTTAACAATCCATTTTTACTTAATTCTTTATAACCTTTCTGCTAAAACCATGGAAATTCATTCCAGCGTCTTTCTAACATTCATTAACTTTACAATGTTTTTTTAAATATACTTTAAATTTTTTCCAATCTTCTTCCATCAACTCTTCTCCCTGGTCTCGGATTCTGCCAGTCATTTCCGCCATTTCCATGTAGTCCATCAGTTTCATCTGCCATTCTTCCCTGGTGGGTAGATCTTGCGTCTTCCAGTACTTTGCAATAAGTATTCTTGCTGCTGTTGTGGCATACATAAAAAAAGTTCTATCTTTCTTTGGCACCAATTGGCCAACCATGCCCAGAAGCAAGGCCTCTGGTTTCTTCAGAAAGGTATATTTAAATACCTTTTTCATTTCATTATAGATCATCTCCCAGAATGCCTTAATCTTTGGGCATGTCCACCAAAGGTGAAAGAAAGTACCTTCTGTCTCCTTACATTTCCAGCATTTATTATCAGGCAAATGGTAAATTTTTGCAAGCTTGACTGGTGTTATGTACCACCTATAGATCATTTTCATTAAATTCTCTTTTAAGGCATTGCATGCCATAAATTTCATACCAGTGGTCCATAACTGTTCCCAGTCAGCCATCATAATATTATGTCCAACATCTTGTGCCCATTTAATCATAGCAGATTTCACCGTTTCATCTTGAGTATTCCATTTCAACAGCAAGTTATACATTCTTGACAAATTCTTACTAGCCTGATTTTCTAACGACAACGCCACGCTGGCTCTGGGTTGGACTTTGCTCAATCAGACTCAGGTTCAATCCTGCTCACCCTTAATCCTAAAAAGGCAAAGGTGAAGGACCCCTGACAGTTAAGTCCAGTCACAGATGACTCTGGGGTTGCGGCGCTCATCTCGCTTTACTGGCCGAGGGAGCTGGCGTTTGTCCGCAGACAGTTTTTCCGGGTCATGTGGCCAGCATGACTAAGCCGCTTCTGGTGAAACCAGAGCAGCGCACGGAAACGCCGTTTACCTTCCCGCTGGAGTGGTACCTATTTATCTACTTGCACTTTGACATGCTTTCGAACTGCTAGGTGGGCAGGAGCAGGGACCGAACAACAGGAGCTCACCCCATCGCGGGGATTTGAACCACCAAACTTCTGATCAGCAAGCCCAAGGCTTAGTGGTTTACACCACAGCACCACCCGCGTCCCAACCCTTAATCCTACCCCCCTTTAAAATAATGCCTCCCCCACAAAAAAAACCAAGCATCAGAATTGCCTTAAGTTCCTTTTCTCCCTGCATGGCAAAAAAGGTAGCAATCACTCTAAGCTGGAAATTAAACCCTTTGGAGTCAGTGAGCAGAAAGGGTTAATCAGCATGTCCCCCCCCCCCCCCCGGCCAGACTTCCATTCAAGATTTCACCCTCCGCTGGCTGCTTTTCATTCTTCATGTCATTTGCAGGCAGGCCTTCAGCATGATGCAGTGATGAACTCAGGAAACCTGGATTTAAATCTTCATTGGGCATTGAAGGCCACTAGGTGGCCTTTTGAGAGCACTATATTTGCACAGAGCTGCTGGAGGATTAAACGCTATGATCTCCCCATAGCAAGAGGAGGATGCCTGTCTGTCCATCTGTCTGCCTGCCCCCATCTTTCTGTCCATTTCTCTTAATGTCCTGTAACACTGTAACAAAGGACTGGGTAACCTGTACAGTGGACGCTCGGGTTGCGAATGTGATCCATGCGGGATGCACATTCGCAACCCACAGCATTTGCAACCTGTGTCTGCGCACGCACGGGTTGCGATTCGGTGCTCCTGTGCATGCGCAAAGCACGATTTAGCGCTCCTGCGCATGCACGACCACCGAAACCCAGAAGTAACCCATTCCAGTACTTACAGGTTTCGGCGGTCCATAACCTGAAAAAATGCAACCTGAAGCGGCTGTAACCCAAGGTATGGCTGTAGTGTTACTCGACTACAACTCCCATGCTGACTGCCACAAGAAGGATCAGTGAAATTTTCACAAGTGAGGTTAGGAAACTGGGCAAACAAGTTGACACACAAGGGCATGGGGCGAGGGGAGAAACCGCAAAAAAATTGAAGGATGAAGGGTCAGCGCCAAACCTTCACAACGGGAAACAATGTTTTACTTTCTAATTTCCCATTACTGCGGTTTTAATGAAAATTCTATTTGCTTTTTACTGGTTTTTCTGAGGTGGAACTATATCCACCTCAGAAAAACCAGGAACGGACCCCGGTGCCAGGAGTCCTAAGTAATTACTTTCTCTTCTGGAGAAAGCTTCCCAAAGCTTCATGCTTGGCAGTCTTTGCCTAAACTGATTATTTCCTTAACAGCAGATTTGTTTCTTGGCTCATTCTTCTCATGCCCCACATCTCCTCCTGCCCACTCTCCCATAGCAATGGGCTTGCAGCTCAATTAAAACCAAGCATGCCAGCATGCACACAAAGTCTCTCTTCATGATGCGGATGGATGCGTCTGCACAGATATTAATTCTAAGTATGTGGAGGAACTTATACCAGGGCTGCAAGATCCCCTCACAATCAATCCCGAAAGGACAGCACTCAGAGAAATAGATTTGAGCTCTATGGTCTCCTATGGCTTAGACCATATTGGTTATGAAGTCCATTGCCTCTCCAGGGTTGAGGATCATTGGTTCACCCCTTCCTACGTATGCCCTGGTGGGTTTCATATTCTCTCTTTTAAAGGAAGGTTCAGAAGGGAAGCAGGCATTGTCATCCCCCACTCCAGGAACATCTTGGTCAGAAGATATGACTTTACCCAACTCCTCAGATTCCTTATACTCCTAAGACCTCAGCGTTCTTACTCAAAAAGTGAGTGAGTTCTGGACAGCATCTGCCACAGTGAGCTGTCCAGGGTTTTGACAGGCTGGTTTGGGCCTGGCCCAATCCTACTGGATGTTACTGTGCTCTTCTGAACCCAACACTGCCCTTTCTGCCATTGCTTCAACCCAACAGCTCCCAGGAGCTCTGGGCCAAGTTTGGACAGGAGAGGACATATACCAGGAAGTGGTGGTAGTAGCCTTGATGAGCATCAATACCACTGTGATCCTGAGTGATGCACACTTTAGATTCCCACAATGACCTTTGCATTGGGGAAAATTAAAAAGGCAGTCTTGCGCTGGGTAGGGGGATTGTTTGAGGGGGTCTACAGCAGACATCAGCGGTGGGGCGCTGCCCTGAAGATGATACATGTTGACGATGGGCCTGCTTATCACAGTCTCTGTGGTCAACCAGAATCTGTAATTTGATAGGCAGGGATATTTTATTTTATGTATTTATTAAATTTGTATGTTGTCCTTCATCCACAGATCTCAGGGCACCCCACAAGATTAAAATTATACACATGGCCTTAGAATTCATCAACAAGAATTCAGTTTTTTAGGATAGTTAGCTATTTAAAAAAAAGATTATAAATTGGAATGGAAGGCACCTGCTGAAACTTTGTTGACAGAGTATTCAAATGCTAGGCTAATGACATGAAAGATTTGGTTTCTTGTTGTCAAATGAGCCTTGCTAACTCAGGGAATGACGAGTGATGCTCCTGCTAATGATCTCAGTGACTGGGCTGGGACACAAGGGTTCAGGTGGCCCCTGAGGATCCCTGGACCTAAGTTGCTCAAGGCTTTGTGAATGAATTCAAACGTTGTGAAAGTTAACACATCTCCCTTGAGTTAATTGATCTTGACTGAAAAATAGTCACACTAAAAAGTTGCTCTTTGATTGTGGGCACCTTTTTGAATGGTCTAATAAGTTTTAAATCAAGGTAACCTTGGAGAACCTTTGGCCAGATGTTGTTGCACTCCAACTCCCATCAGGCCCAGCCCCGTGGCCAATGGTCAAGAATGATGGGAGTTGCAGTCCAACAATATCTGGTGTTCCACAAGTTCCCCTTTGCTAACTGATGAATTGACTGGATGCTGCCGTCATAGGAATGTGTGTGCCTTAAACACTCCTTCACAAACTGTAGCGCTTGTTAGTTTCTGTTTTGCCACTGTGCAGCTGCTTAGAGTCACAAGGCTCTGTTTACATTCCAGAGACAGTCCAGGCTGTTGGAAGTCTCACGGGAGACGGGAGACGGATGTGACGTTAGAGATTTCCTGTTCCTTTGTTTCTTTGTTGTTCAGTTGCTCTCTGCTTTCATAGAGAGAGGATGTATATTTCTTTGCTGTCTGTGTAGTAAGAAGAAGAAGAAGAAGAAGAGTTTGGATTTGATATCCCGCCTTTCACTCCCTTTAAGAAGTCTCAAAGCGGCTAACATTCTCCTTTCCCTTCCACCCCCACAACAAACACTCTGTGAGGTGAGTGGGGCTGAGAGACTTCAAAGAAGTGTGACTGGCCCAAGGTCACCCAGCAGCTGCATGTGGAGGAGCGGAGACGCGAACCCGGTTCCCCAGATTACGAGAATACCGCTCCTAACCACTACACCACACTGGCTCTCCAGTAAGAAATAAAGCTTAGCGATGTAGCCATAAATCTCATTGCTTCCCTGTGCTGGAAACTCTGCTGAATGGGAATGTGCCTGAGGTCTCATCAAAGGCTCAGGTCATTAATTAGCATCGGAGGACTTGTCGAAGGAAAATGAGCTTTATCAGCTTGGCCGAGCGGAGATCCCGACAGTGCTCAAAATGAATCCTGTTTGAAATTCGGAATTTCAAATGTATGCAGAAGAAGTTGTCCACTTTGTGTTTTCATTTCCCTGTGCTCCCTGTGCATTAGGAGGCAGGCCATTGCTGCTATACATGCAAAGGTTCCAGGTTCAATCCCTGGCATCTCCAGGTAGGGCAAAGAATTCCATCTGTGTAGACAATACTGATCCAAATGGACCATTGATCTAACTTGGTATGGGACAGATTTCTCTGTATTCCGATATTATTATTTTAATGTCACCACTTGTTCTCATTTCTCTGTCTCTCTCACACACATCCTTCTCTATCTTTTTTACATCTTTTCTTTCTTAAGGGTTGTAAATTCTGCCCTTATTACCCACTTACTTTCCCCACCCCTGCTTTGGTCACTAATCTTGGGGCTCTAGCTAGGAGGCACAGCTGGAAAAATAACCTCCCTCTGTAGGGCCCAAAACTGTTTCTAATCTGCTGCCGTTGCAAGAAATGTCACCCTGAGGGATTGCTTTGCTTCCTATTGCTTTCCCTCCTTTCCTATAAACCTTGCTGATTTTTAATCTCCCAGGGCCCTGATTTCCCCTTGCCTCCCATCTTTTATTTGTCTTAAAATGCCTGCCAGTGCTTTTCACACTTCATCATGTCTCCTGTAATACTGGCTCTGGGCCCATGCCAGAGACAGCAACTCTCGGCAAAAATGCATTGCAAGGTGGTTTCTCCAACACCGCATCCCTAGACTGTCTGCAGCTGTCATCTTCCTTCAGACGTTGGTGTTGCCAGTGGCTGGGAAGAGTGGGGGTCTGAGCTTTCTGTTCCCCAGGTTGTGACCAGAATGGCCATTGTCATAAGAAAATGAGAAGGGCCTGCCATCTTAGTCCAGCACTCTGTTCTCACAGGGGCCAAGAAGATGCCTGTAGGAACCTGAGCACCACACCTGTGATTCCCAACAACTGGTTTATAGAGGGTTGTGTGCATATGGTGCACCACCTACATCGCGGGGCAGTGCCAGATTTACGTATATGCTAAAAAAGCTATAGCTTAGGGCCCCACTTTCTTAGGGGCCCCCAAAAAAATTTAAAGGAAAGAAACAACTAGATGTACATTTCCAAAATATAAGATAAAAAACAAATAAAATAAAACCTACATACAGCAACAGTGCTTTGTGTTGTGTAGGTCCATAAATGTGGGGTGCGGATGGCACTGTGGTCTAAACCACGTAGCCTAGGGCTTGGCAATCGGAAGGTCAGCGGTTCGAATCCCCACGACGGGGTGAGCTCCCGTTGCTCGGTCCCTGCTCCTGCCAACCTAGCAGTTTGAAAGCATGTCAAAGTGCAAGTAGATAAATAGGTACCGCTCTGGCGGGAAGGTAAATGGTGTTTCCGTGCGCTGCTTAGTCATGCAGGCCACATGACCTGGAAAAACTGTCTGCGGACAAACGTCGGCTCCCTTGGCCAGTAAAGCAAGATGAGCGCCACAACCCCAGAGTCATTCGCGACTGGACTTAACTGTCAGGGGTCTTTTACCTTTACTTAGGTCCATAAATTACCTTATAGCATATATTCAACACACAAAAAATGACAATTTGTTGTTGACAAAGGACAGCTGGACATATAAAGGGCCCCATTACCTTCAGTAGCTTAGGGTCTCATCAAACCTAAATCCAGCCCTGATCGTGGGTGATGAAATGTTCATTGATATGCATGTTAACCAGAGCTAGCGAATACTTCTTGCAGTGTGATATTGTACTATCTCAAATGCTGAGCGTCAGGGTGATATGGCAGAGTGGTTTACAAACGTTCGGTACATTTTTATATCCTCAGAGTATTTTCCTTGTTTCTTTGTGTGCATGTTTATTTGTGTAATTATTTATAGTCCAAATAGTCTCAAGGCAGCTAACAAAAAGAATCGCAGTAAAAAGCAAATAGAATTTCCATTAAAACCGCAGTAATGGGAAATTATAAAGTAAAACATTGTTTCCAGTTGTGAAGGTTTGGCACTGAACCTTCATCCTTCAATTTTTTTGCGGTTTCTCCCCCCCCCCCCATGCCTTTGTGTGTCAACTTATTCTTCAATAAACAGGTTCCCCATACCTGCGTAACCCCTAGGGTGTGCTCCCTTAGGATTGCAGGGCAAGGCTACCACTGGCTATAGGTTAATAATAATAATAATAATAATAGTTTTATTATTTATACCCTCCAGCTGACTGGGTTGCCACAGCTACTTTGAGCGGCTTCCAACATATATAGAAACATAATAAAACCTTACACATTAAAAGGCTTCCCTATACAGGACTGCCTTCAGATGCCTTCTAAAGGTTATATTGTTACTCATCTCCTTGACATCTGATGGAAGGGTGTTCCACAGGATGGGCGCCACTACCGAGAAGGCCCTCTGCCTGGTTCCCTATTACCTCACTTCTTGCAATGAGGGAACCGCTAGAAGGCCCTCGGTGCTGGACCTCAGTGTCTGGGCTGAACGATGCAGGTGGAGACGATCCTTCAGATATACTTGGCCAAGGCCATTTAGGGCTTTAAAGGTAAGCACCAACACTTCGAATTGTGGTTGGAAATATACTAAGCGAAGGTAGGACAGATCCAGAAGCAATGTGCTACTGAATACAAGTTGCTGCAAGGTAAACACAGAGCCGTATAGTTAAAGCCATGGTTTTCCCAGTAGTGATGTATGGAAGTGAGAGCTGGACCATAAAGAAGGTTGATCACCGAAGAATTGATGCTTTTGAATTATGGTGCTGGAGGAGACTCTTGAGAGTCCCATGGACTGCAAGAAGATCAAACGCATCCATTCTTAAGGAAATTAGCCCTGAGTGCTTACTGGAAGGACAGATTGTGAAGCTGAGGCTCCAATACTTTGGCCACCTCATGAGAAGAGAAGACTCCCTGGAAAAGACCCTGATGTTGGGAAAGATGGAGGGCACAAGGAGAAGGGGACGACAGAGGACGAGATGGTTGGACAGTGTTCTTGCAGCTACGAACATGAGATTGGCCAAACTGCGGGAGGCAGTGGAAGACAGAAGTGCCTGGCGTGCTCTGGTCCATGGGGTCACGAAGAGTCGGACACGACTAAATGACTAAACAACAACAAACACAGAGCAGGCAGCCTCTATGTTTTGCTTTTCAGTTTCCCAGAAGCATCTAGCTAGCATCTTGCTAGCCACTAATGGAAACAGGATATTGGATTAGATGGACCCTTGCTCCACGTTATATTCCAAGGGCTGGAACTCTTAGAAATAAGAGCCTGAATTCAGACCAAGCTTAATAGACGTAGAGCTTTATTTTATAGTTCCTGCTTTGCATGCAACCGCAACCAGACCTCCATCATTCCTCCAGAAACCCCTTTACTGTGCCAGTCTAAGCTCCGGAGTGTGTTCGTTTGTGTGAATAACCCAGGGCCTTCTGAAATCCTAGCCTGTATCAAGGAAAGGATCTGTCACAAACACTACAGCCCGGGCCAACAGGGCTCTTATATTCTAAGGACTTCCCTGAAAGAGGAAAGAGACTTTCGGGACTTTCTTCATGATGTGCAAAGCCATTTTGAGATACAGAAAGTGGAGCACTTAAGACCAGCTACAATGCTAAGAACTGTGCAAATACTTCTGCCTGCCCAGTGGGGTTTGGGCAAATGAAACTGCCTTCTACTGTGACAGATCACTGGTTTACCCAAACCCATGCTGCCTACTCTGTGAGTTGCATTTCAGGGTCTCAGACACAGGGTCTCTCCCGTTACCTGGAACCTGAGATCCTGAGGGTGGTGTGGTTGATGTCACTGGGCATTTGCCAGTGCCTCAAAAGCCAGTAGAGGGCCCATTGCCCCAATAGGGCTACCATTTCCCCTTTGTGCAAAGTATCTAGGACAGCCTTTCTTTCTCAGCCTTTCCCAGATGTTGTTGAACTACAACTCCCATCACCCCTAGCTAGCAAGGCCAGAGCTCAGGGATGATGGGAGTTGCAGTCCAACAACATCCGTGGACCCACAGGTTGAGAACCGCTGATCTAGGAAGATCAAGTGTAGCCTCATCTGATTTTTAGTTTGCACGCCCTAGATGGTTGCAAGTCACTTTGAGTTGCCTTTGGCAAGAAAAAGTGACCAATAAATTTTAATAACAACAACAACAACAACAACAACAACAGCATGGGTGCTATCTCCTCTCACCCTAACCTACCACACAAGGTTGGTGTGAGTACAAAAGGAGCTCTTTTTAGGGAGGGGATAGTTAATACATAATAATTCACAAGCTGCACAATGGGGAAAGGCCACAGCTGCATGGTAGAACATCTGCTTTGCATGTAGATGTTCCAGATGTTCCACATTCAGTCCTTGGCTTCCAGGGCTAGAAGAGATGCATCTGAAATCCTGGAGAGTCACTGCCAATCAGTGTTGACAAACTGAGCAAGATGGACCCAGGGCCTAACTTGGTACAAGACCCCTTCCTATGCTGCTGTGTCTCTCTTCCAGTTTTGGAGACCCAGTATGGGGATCATGCCCAATGGCCTCCAAAACCCTGAACCTGGGATCTTCTGCCGTCGAAGCACCTTTGCCTCCCCTGTTATGTTTCATGAACAGCAGCCTCCCCTTCACCAGTCTCCAATCTGACATGTATTCCAAAACATGATACATGATACAGCACAGAGGTCTGCAGCTCCAAAGAAGAAAGATGAAAATCCACTTTGTTGTGTGTGCACACAGGCCCTTTAATGTGCTTAAAATAACCCCCTGGATTCTGGCCACTGTTTTCCCCAGGAGCTGAACATTTCTTCCAAAGGATCTGCCGATGGGTTGTCATGAAGCTTCCTGCAGTGTTTCTTGTATCAGCTGCGAGAAGGATGGGTTGTGGGAGGCAGTTCTCTAGCAATTCCTTGGCACACAAATGTTCCGATCTATTCCATGTTGTCCCATGCAGCAACGCTTGGCTCATGCGTCCTTCGGCAGCCCCGCTTCTGTTGCTCTGCCATATCTTGGAAGCCCTGAAGCGTTACTCACGAAACGTACCAGTGTAATCTGAAGGTGAGAACAGTGACTGATGATCTGGACGGCTAGTCCAAGGGGGTCCCACAGCAATTAAAAAATACTTGCCCTCTGGCATAATCAAGCTGCACCTGAAGGAAACAAATGGATGTTCATACTTGTTTCCAGAAGCCCCAGGGATTTCACCTCTGGCAGGTTTGATTTAGCAGTGTCCAGAGGAAGAGGGAGCTTCTTCAGGGACTGGGAATAATCTGAGGCGTCTGTTTAGAAATGAGTTTGATGAGGAAGATTCCATCCAGATCCCAAGAGGAACCTCCCGCATCATTACTCACAGGTTTAGCTGCTCATTATCTTCACATTCTTCCCTCAAACCCCCACCATCTTACGCTGCCGCCATCCCATTTTCTTAACTGCCATTCCTCAGCTAGAGTAGATGGAACATCTGAGTTTCATTTACGACCAATGTATAAATAAATAAAGGTTGGATGGATCCAAATGGATCCGTTTTATTGAAAATCAGAGTCGACGCTTGCACAAAGGTTTCCCATCTCATCTCTGTATCAGGATGGAGATGTGTGGTTTTTGTGTGTGTGTGTGTGTTTTGTTCATGTATGCTACAATGGTGGCTAGGACTCTCCTAGCTCAAAAATGGAAAGATGACGAGATACCAACGGAAGAAGAATGGCAAGTCAAACTAATGGAATATGCAGAAATGGCAAAACTTACAGAAAAAATCAAAAACAATGACAATGAAGACTATTGTTTATTTTAAAAAACTGGGAACCTTTTATGTTGTATTTACAGAAATACTGTAAAGAAATGGACTTTGGGGTTTGATTAAGCGCTTACAAGTAAGAAAATAAGTTTAAAGGTCAAGAAATAATAATATGGAATGTGCAAGATGTAATTATGAAAGAAAATTTGGTATAAAAACGATAAGAATTCAAGTGTATTGTGGTATAAGATCATAAAAATAAGACAAAAATTAAGCAGAAGTAATAAGTTGAGGGAAGTCATGGGGAGGGTTGTTTTGTTTTGTTTATATGACAAATTTTACATTGTGTTATTTGTAAAATCCAATAAAATAAATATATTTTATATATATATATATATATATATATATATATAGTCACCACTTTCCCAAAGAATCCTGGGAACTGTAGTTTGTTGAGGGTCTCAGCATTGTCCGGAGACCCCCAATTCAACCCACAAGAGCTGCAATTACCCAAGTGGTTTGTAGCCCAGCAACATCAGAAGAGCACCATGTTGACTTCCCCCGATGTCTGAGCTAGATGGACCAGTGGTCTGTAATTTATCATAAGGCAGCTTCTTGTGTTGTGATGGTCTGCATGCACCAAATTATTCTGTAAGAGAAATCTATTGTAGGGTATAGTTTGGGGCCCGATGGATGTTTCAGAGACATTTGTTCTTGGCTTCACACTGGAACACCGCCAAATCAAAGCGCCTGCTACTCCTTTAAACAGAAAGTTTAATTGTGTCCAATTGACCATGTTCGAATTTCTCATGCATCTCTACGAAGATGTTTGGAATGTAGATACATAAGCTTTCTCACCAGGGATTTGGGAGCGCATAGCCATGAGTCAGCTTGCCATATTAGGAAGTAAAGATGTAGTTCTGTAGAGCAAAATAAAACCTCTTTTTAAGAATTCTGGCCAGGCTAGCCATAGTGAGATGGGAACTTTACCTCTGGGGGCAGAAGCAAAACTCATCGCGAGCTTGATTCATCTCTAGGCTATACTTCATTGTTGTTAGATCTTTCAGCATGAAGGAGCCCTGGCCAAGAGGAAGGAACAGCTGCAATAAAGCATCTATAGACAATTCCTTGCCATTTTGGACTAAGACTGAAGAGCAGAACTATAAAGTCTGTGGCGTACTGAACTTTTTCCAGGCCAATGCTTGTGTTAAGTAAATACTGCATCTCATGGTAGTGAATATATATAAAACTTGGGGGTATTTTTTTATTTTATTTACATACACTGTGTCATTCAAAGAAGAGAAGGGAGACAGTGTGGAAGCAGGGGTGGACTTTGGTAATCTTTCATAATATGGTGTCCTGTGTGAGGGCAAAATTTGGCACCCCCAAATGGACTGTCTCAACTATGGATCTTCTCAATTTTGTGCCCCCTTCAGCTGGGTGCCCTGTGTGGGGAAACTGCCCACATAGCTCAAGCCCAGTGCTGGTGGAAAGGTTAGGGAAGACCCCTTGCTCAGAGAGCCAATCCCAGTCAATGTAGATGGTGGGTAGCCAACCTGGTGCCCTCCATGTGTTATTCATTGTGCCCTCCAGATGGCGCTGGAGTCCAACTCCCATCAGCCCCAGCCAAGATGGCCATTTCACAGAGTTGCAGAGAGTTATATTCTAACAACAGCTAGAGGGCACCATGTTGGCTTCCTTTGATGTGGTCAATACAGAGCTAGATGGTCTGAGATGTGTGTTCCTGAGTTGTGATGGTTTGCATGCACCAAGTTCAAGGTTCAATCACTTGTGTCTCTAGTTAAAAGGATCCCAGGGGCTACGGCCAACCCAAGACATTTTGCTGCCTGAAGTGGAGGACAAGATGGCACCTCCCGCTCTATGTACTGGTAAAGGTAAAGGGACCCCTGACTATTAGGTCCAGTTGTGGACGACTCTGGGGTTGCGGCGCTCATCTCGCTTTATTGGCCAAGGGAGCCGGCATACAGCTTCTGGGTCATGTGGCCAGCATGACTAAGCCGCTTCTGGAGAACCAGAGCAGCGCACGGAAATGCCGTTTACCTTCCCGCCGGAGTGGTACCAATTTATCTACTTGCACTTTTGTGCTTTCGAACTGCTAGGTTGGCAGGAGCAGGGACCGAGCAATGGGAGCTCATTCCATTGTGGGGATTCGAACCGCCGACCTTCTGATCAGCAAGCCCTAGGCTCTGTGGTTTAACTCACAGCGCCACTGTACTGTACTGGTAGTTAAATCTTACTTCCACACACTAGTCCATTCGGCAGGAGTCTAGTTTAGGGGATAGATGGCAGGCTGTTGGTAGACATAGCTCTGTCTTCTAACACATCACCACTGCTCTCTGCCCTTCTACGGAGGTGGATGTCTCACTTTGCTTAAAAATAGGGCTGGCCCTGACCGGACCTCTATGTTGAAGCTTGAAGAGCAAATGCCAGTCATAGAAGAAAACGTGTGAGACTGATTATTGAGTTAACTCTGTATATGGCAGGCTCAGATAACCACCTTTATTATCAGCAGCAGAGCATAAGCTCATGTCACCCAGGACGGGTGCTTGGGACGTGGAGGAAGCCCGCTGCAGCTCACCTGGCAAAGTGCACCTGGGGCGCATGCACAGCAGCCTTTCTCTGCCCCGGGGTCAAGCCTGACCTCGGGATGGAGCTGCTGTAGCTGGTGGGCTGCCTTGTGGGACATCTTCAGCAGAGAGAAATAGACTAAGGAGTAAACTCTACACATAACCAGAGTGGAGTCCCTAAGATGGTTGGAAGCTGCCCTATATGCCTCCTTCTGGCAACTCCTGCATCCAAGCTGGTGTCCAATGATTGGCTTTGCTCTCCTTTGGACCACCTCAGTGAGGCCAAGAGGGGGGTCTTGTTGTCTGACCAGCCCAGGACCTCCATCCACACTGCCCAGGCTTTCACCTCCGGGAGGGTCACTTTGGTGCTGCAAATAGCAGATTGACATCACTCCATTGTCTCTGGAGACAGATGGATGCCTGCAAGGATGGGATGGTACCTAGTAAATCCTGGTGTGGAAAATTGGATACAGATAATTTTCCTCCTACCCCAAAATATTATGAGAACTTGGGGTCATCTCCAGTTTAATGGATCAGCAGTGGACAGAGGACATATAAAAGCACTTTTTCACAGGAACACAGGAAGCTGCCTTATACTGAGTCAGACCATTGGTTCCCTTGGTTTAGTAACAGCCACACTGACCAGTATTGGATCTCCAATTATCTGAAGATGACATGGGTTGAACAGGGACCCTCTCCATGCAAAGCAGATGCTGTAACACTGAGTGACAGCCCTTCCCACAAACCAGACATCACCTTCCAATGTATGATCTTGGAAGGGTCTACAAAAGCACTCCGTCCTAGTGTGGTTGCAAGAGACCAGAGTTAGAGAAACCAAGGTGCAGGAGGAACATTTAAAAAAGCAAAACGAAAAACAAATATGTATTGATCCCAAATTCACCATGGGAGGTGGGGCCTCCTAAGCAAGGCAGCCTGCAGTGCCCTTAGAACTGCAAGTGTTGACATGCAGAGAGCAGGGAGGCCAGCTGGTTAGCCCCAACTGGGCCGTCTCCTTCCAGTGGTCCTGCTGCCAAGACCCATTGCCTCTGCTCCAACGTAAATCAGCGACCCAGGTTTCAGAGCCAGGGCACACTATCAGCAGAGCGAACTGCACACACAGAATAGACGTGAGGCTTGTGGAAGCATACTACAACTACGGATTTATTAATCATAAATCAGGACAAAGAAACATTTCGTGTCTCTCTCTTGTCTTCTCAGAGAGAACCAGGAAAAGCAAAAGCTATACACACAACGGAAGTTCCCAGCAAGCTGTGCTGGAATGTAAACAGACATGTGACACGCACCAGTTCCACACATCTGCTCCTTAAGGGGAATGGAAATCTCTACAGCAAGGTGGGAACTGTTTTTTCTTCTTCTGGGGGTTCATGGCAGAGCACTGTTGAAACATTTCAGTGTGGGCCTCCACATGGGCAGGGCCAATTGTACAGGCATTCGCCACACGAGCATTGCTCTGGTGGTGATGGTTGGGGAGGAGGAATGACGCCAGCGTGATCTGCAACAAAATGTTGCAGCATGGTGTGATGCCGCTCAGGATTCCAGCCAGTCCAGACCACCAGCCCCCTTCCAGTTGTTTCTGCACCCTGAAATAGTCTTACAGTATCTGATGGCAAATGAGCAGGCTCAGTCCCCCATTGGGTAGTTTTCTGGGTTCCCCTGAAAGCTCTTTTCCCTAAAGATTCTTTTTTTGGGGGAGAGGGTACTTTTGAGAACTGGAGGGTATCCTCTCCCACCAGACTGCTGGTGCCTCCTTCTGGTATGAAGGATGAAGCCTGGATACTGGGAATGGAGAGAAGAAGAAGAAGAAGAAGAAGAAGAAGAAGAAGAAGAAGAAGAAGAAGAAGAAGAAGAAGAAGAGGAGGAAGAAGAAAAGGAGGAGGAGGAGTTTGGATTTGATATCCCGCTTTATCACTACCTGAAGGAGTCTCAAAGCGGCTAACATTCTCCTTTCCCTTCCTCCCCCACAACAAACACTCTGTGAGGTGAGTGGGGCTGAGAGACTTCAGAGAAGTGTGACTAGCCCAAGGTCACCCAGCAGCTGCGTGTGGAGGAGCGGGGAAGCGAACCTGATTCACCAGATTACAAGTCCACCGCTCATAACCACTACACCACACCGGCTCTCAACGACACGATGGCAAGCCTTCATATCCCACATCAATGCCTTGGGATGAACGGACAAGAAAGCATCTCTCGCACCACTGCCGTAACTCCTAAAGGACACCTTGGTTGCATGGAATTATTTTATCGGATAACCACTTGCAACAAGTGGAGGTTACAGAACCCATTCCTGTGTTATGAATAGTGCCTTTTTTTATCTCCCTATTAATGCATGGCTATTTTGGAATAGCCTCGTTTCTGACAAAAAGTGTTTCAGGTTGTGATTCCCACTAGCCCAGTCTAGTCTAGCCTGCGTCTCCCCTTTCAAGACCTGCGGAGGCATATTTTGATTAATTGAGCAGTTCCCATCGCAGCTGAGAACCAGGTGCGGCTGAGAACCCAGTTGCTCAGGATGCTCAGCTCCTGCGTAATTAGTTTGTTTTTAATCTCTTAATTCTGCAGGAGTAAACTTTAGGGTGTTAATGGGAGGGGTTTGGAGCAGGAGGATCTTGACTAATGTGTTATTAACAAGCATTCGGAGGAAACTAGCTCTGGCAGGCCAAGAATCTGGATGGGGGAGGAAGGGAGGAGGGTGACGGGAACTGGGACCTGTTGCAGTTTCCCCCCTCTGCTTATATATGGACAGGAAGGGCTTTTATGTTTTGTTTTTAGTTGGTTTTCTCACGGGGATCCTAAGAATGTGTGTGTGTGTGTGTGTGTGTGTGTGTGTGTGTGTGTGTTCTTTCTTTTCTTAAAAAAGGGCCGGTCGTATTCCTGAATAAGGACTAACTAGGGAATGGGGATTTTTATACAGTAGAAAAAGCATTAACGGCTGAGGGGGGCGGCATGGAAATAGCATTAACTGCATGATTCTTTTACCAGGTCTCGCAGCAGAGCAGGGAAAGACACAATGTCATTAGTTTACATTGCGCACAAATTGCAGAACCGGCTTTTGAGGTGTTTGTTGCTATTGCTGACTGTAGACACCTTCTAGTCTACATCGGAGACACAGGCCGCATGTATTACGTGTGTGTACGTTTTTAAGACAGTGTGGTGCAGTGGTTAGAGTGTTGGACTAGGACCTGGGAGACCGGGTTCCAACCCACACCTGGCTATGAAGCTCACTGGTTGACCTTGGGCCAGACACTCACTCTCAGCTTAACTTATCTCACAGGGTTGTCACGAGGATAAAGCAGGGAGGAAGAAAACCAGGTAGGTCACCTTGAACTCCTTGGAGGATAAAGCTGGGATATAAATGTAATAACACAGAATAAATAAAATAAATGTTAGCATCAGTGCAGTCCCAGTACTCATTTTTTTCTAGGTAACCGCACACACTCAAGAACTATTGCATATGTTTTGTCTCTGGAAAGTGCTTCTTGAGAAATGGGTTTCATTGTGAGAGTGGGGAGAGAGATAACTGCACACACACACACACACACACACACACAGAAATGTGTATGTATATTTTTGAAAGATATATATCTCTCTCTAAAGTAGTATACACCCTGGGATAATGACAAGGTTAATAATATAGCACTGTCTTGAGGATTTTATTTTTATTTTAGATATACTGCCTTTGAGAAAAAAACGTTTGCAACCAACCTAGAAGTTCCAAAAAACTTAGCAAGCATTTTTCTTCCTTCTCTTTTAAGGGATTAAAAAAATGGAAATCTATTAACACTCTTCACACTTTGCAACGTCAGGCAGGCACCGCAATTATTCCCCAAAGACGTGGAGCGAGAGAACATACAAAATCCTCCAAGCGGGGGAATCAAAAAGCTGTTACACATATAGTAGGCATGTGAAGTTCTCGACAGATGCAGCGCTGAGCTCTGGATGGTGGGAGAGCAAGGCGAGTCGAGAAGCAACATCTAAAACTCATCAGCGTGACCTCTGGAGACTTCTTCAGAGTCTTTAAATCAAAGTTGCCTTTGGACAGTTCATATTGGAGACAGAGATCATTTGGAGGGATTTACGTACAACTGCTTGTTACCCCTCGCCCCATTTATGGGTGTAAGTGTTCTTTCTAATGGGAGTTATTTCCAAAGAATGTGTCTTAAGGATCACAGCAGTCATGATTTTAAACACATGTACTCTTGAATCCCATCGAAATAAATGGGATGTAGCCCCACTTAATAGCTGTCAGTGTGCAAGATTAGCATCACACAAATACTATGCTATTTCTTTAGGGCATAGTTGACCTAGAAAAGGAATGTGATGATGCATTGATAAGAGAAGTTAATATTACAATGGTTTCCAGAAACAGGACCTGGTTCTAATTAGGTTTGAATGGAACTGGCTCCGTCCATTTCTTTACCCAGAAAGACAGACTCTGACGCTCTCTCTCTCTCTCTCTCTCTCTCTCTCTCTCTCTCTCTCTCGTTAAGGTGATTTTGTACAATGTATCAGTGGTTACCTATCTGAAGAAGGCACCCTCAATGGACAGCCAACACCCAATCATTGAAGCTCTAAATAGATAATATACAGAGGGCACAGGTTGTGCCGTGGTCTAAACCAATGAGCCTCTTGGGCTTGCCAATCGGAAGGTTGGTGGTTCAAATCTCCACGATGAAGTGAGCTCCCATTGCTCTGTCCCACCTCCTGCCAACCTAACAGTTCAAAAGCACACCAGTGCAAGTAGATAAATAGGTAGTGCTATAGCAGGAAGGTAAACTATGTTTCTGTGCACTCTGGTTTCTGTCACGGTGTTCTGTTGCACCAGAAGCAGTTTAGTCATGCTGGCCGCATGACCCAGAAAGCTGTCTGCGGACAAACGGTGGCTCCCTTGGCCTGAAAGCAAGATAAGTGCTGCAACCCCATAGTCGCCTTTGACTGGACTTAACCATCCAGGGGTCCTTTACCTTTACCTTACACTGAGAGCCTTTTCAGAAATTATCTACGTAGATCTTAAGACATGGAGAAAGGGGACATGGACTGTGATGCTGGCCGCATCCCCATTTCCTAGTCCCATAGACTCAGTACCAAGTCATTCAGTGTGACATGTGCAAGGCTGTCACTATGCATATGAAACTGTTGCTGTGGCATGTCTATAAATGAAAGTTGAACAGGTGGATATCAGAAAGTTAGGACCTGTGGCACATGTGATGTTGGGGTTCAACAGCATAGTCATTTATAGGTAAAGGGACCCCTGACCATTAGGTCCAGTCGTGGCCGACTCTGGGGTTGCGGCGCTCATCTCGCTTTATTGGCCGAGGGAGCTGGCGTACAGCTTCCGGGTCATGTGGCCAGCATGACTAAGCCGCTTCTGGCGAACCAGAGCAGTGCACGGAAGTGTACACAAGGAGAAGTTTTGTAATGGGCCAGTTATTCTCCTGGAGTTTGTTACATTTATGTCCCTCTGGTGTTGCATTCACACAGCATTTTATTCCATTTTCCTGTTAATTTCCACATTGTATCTGAGCTTTTGCACAGTGCAAAAATCCACTCTGGGGAGATAATGGAACTGAGTGCATGTTTAGCACTTGTTTCCATGTTATTTGATTCTGGGGGGGAGGAAATCAATTTTCAACCCCCTTTAACCTTGAAGATGCCAAAAGTGAAGCAAATAAATTGGTGGTGGTATACAGCATGAAGTTGTTTCATGCTGTTTTCATGGCAGGGAACAGAAGCTCTCATGTGCAGAAAAGCTGAGGGAGTAGCAATGCTGTCCAATGATGCTTGTAATTTTGTCACACCACACCCACTGGTGCGAACGACATTTAGTTCTCTAATGCAATTGGCATTGCAGTGTGAAAGGAAAATGGGACAGAAGCACTAGCATTATAATCAGAACAAGTAAGGCAACGTTCACCACATCTGAACACACCCTGGATTTCTGGAGTTGCCAATCCTGAACTAGGGTTGGGGGATACATTCTGTTGGGTTAGCACTGTAACGTGAACCTACCTAATTGACAGTTCCTGAAACAGAATGTGTATCAAGATTCACATTTGCCAGAATATTGCAATGCAGTTCTCCAACCAAAATGGTGTTTCTAAAGTAAACACATGCTTATGATATATGTTAAAAAGTGTGGTATTTACTGTAACAACTTCATGGTGAGTACTGGCACCTATTTTTTTCTAGGAAAATAGCACTGGGTGTATCAGGGAACATAACATGCAAAAATGTTCAAGGAAAACACTTGCAAAAAAAAAAGTATCTTTGACAAAAATGCATACCAAAATATAAGATGAAATATATGTTAATACATCCATGGGTTTTTGTGATTTATATATATATATATATATATATATATATATATATATATATATATATATACAAATACATACATACATACATTTGTATGTAGGTAGATAGATGATAGATAGATAGATGATAGAAAGATGGATAGATGATAGATAGATAGATAGATGATAGATATAGATAGATAGATAGATAGATAGATAGATAGATAGATGATAGATAGATAGATGATAGATAGATGATGATGATGATGATAGATATAGATGATGATGATAGATAGATGATAGATGATGATAGATGATAGATGATAGATGATAGATGATAGATGATAGATGATAGATGATAGATGATAGATAGATAAATAGATAGATAGATAGATAGATATAGATAGATAGATAGATAGATAGATAGATGATAGATTAAACATGTGGAAATGCCACAAATTGAATTTAATTAAGATGGAGGAAGAATGAGAAATGGAGAGAAACCAAAACAGATTTTCCCATCCCTATCCTTTAGCAGCCACAGATGAGTTGTGCACAATTTGCAACCAGTCAGTCTGAACATTGACCTCTAGTCAGTTATGGTCTCCCACCAGGGTCTTTATTGTCAGGAGCTGCTGGGATCTCTGTACAACGCCCCCTGTGTGGTAAGCCATTGAACTGCAGGAGGCAGCTTCTCAGGGAGGTACCTTAAAGCCCTGGACCAGCTCCTGGATTAACTCCATTCACCCCAGCTGGTCATTGGATCATCCTGGACAGAAAGCAGTATACCAAGGCTTCCTGTTCCCTATAACCTTTTGCTTGAGCAACATGGTCTTTGTATCCTTTGGTTGTCCTTCAATCCTACCTTGGCAGGCCACAGTGCATGGCTGGGTAGACTTCCTTCAGCATTTAAGCTGAGAGAGGTCTCAGGATGCACAGCCTTCCCGTTATAGAAGTGACGCCCTGTGTGCGCACCCAGGGAAATGTAATCAGCTTCTCAATGCAGCTAATCCATACAGCCGTTCTCTCCCACCTAGAAGGATAACGCAAACAGCAGGCTGGAGGAAACTACAGCTAATCCTGTTCACTCAAATGAGATAAACGACACATCAAATTGGCCTACATCTCTGCAGTAGCTGGAAGTTAGCAAAAAAGTAGGTCTGGCATATGCTAATTAGTTTAGAAGGAGGATAAATTAGCAATGGTATTCAGCGAAGTGGTATTAACGAGATGGCGGTGTTTGAAGAGTATCTCTCACATTTCTTTGCACATATCAGCTCTTGCAGATTGTAACAAATTTCAAGCTGAGCTGTATATTTCTGGTAGCGGGTGTTCGCATTATACCCTGGTTGGCATTATATATAGCAACTCTGGCTTTTGACGCTTAATCCTTAAGTTCAGAAACACCAAAACATTTTAGAATTAAAATAAAAAGTTGCATTAGGCTCTTGCTAATTATCAGCGGTTGATTCTCCCCATTGTTCTCAAAAATGCACAAGCGGGGTTTTGCACAAGCGGGGTTTTGAAATACATGCAGATTTATTCTTCGAGGGGTGTGTGTGTGGACCTGTTAGAATGAAACAATTGGGAAGTTTTCTTGGCAGTGTATCCGTTCCACAATTTGACACGCCAAAAGCGTCTTCATGCAGAATCTGTTTCTGGTTGGGTCTAGTACCAGGCGACACATTCTTGGGAAAATCTGTTCCTTTCCTTTTAAAGTCTCTCATCTTTGTGGGAGACCACAGCAGAGCCAGGAAAATATTTGGGCTTGCAGCTGAGGAGCACAGTAGACTCTGGAGGTGGGTGGGTTTGTTTTACATATTTGTTTTACATATTAAAACTTCCTAAATAGAAACAACTCATTGCCACGTGTTAAATAGGCCTGACGTGAACTTCTGAGTAAATGTGCTTTATATTTATTTTGATGAGGTTTTCATCTAAGACTGAGATGCTCTTAAACTAAACTAAAACAAAAAACTGGAGATATTGCCATGCTACAAAAATAGCATGATCAAAATCTAGCTTGGGCAAACTAGACATAGCCACATTGGAACTTGTGTGTGTGTGTGTGCTGCAGAGGGTATGGACTGAATCCAAATTGCATGGTGTCAGAGTCTGCAGTCTACAAACAGCATCTGAAATGAGGTCCCCTATCACCAGACCCCCATTGACCCATCTCATTAAAAAAACCCAGATCCCTTCCAAAGCCAAAACTGTTTACATTTTCTGAAATTTGTGTGTATTCCATATATATATGGAACTGCTTGCATCAGAGACTCGGGGAGTTTCTCTTTCCGCAGGTGCAATGCGTTCGCATTGTTCTTGCTTACAGCATGCCCTACTTAGATTCTTACACTGCATGCTGAAATGAAAGGAGATTTACATATTGCAGTTCAAATGAGCTTTGTGCTCACAGGTGTTGTAAAAGTCGGCAAACAGGTAGTCTGTTGCAAAGGCAGAGGTAAGTGGTTGAAAGCAGGAGATGGCGGTATACTTGTGTGTGTGGTGTTATAAAGGAAGTGATGAAACAGGAGCCATCTGGAAGGCATTATCAGTCTGTTTCCAATGCAAATAGAGCAAGAGAGAAGAGACTACTAAGTTTTCGATCAGAATTCTGCAGGAAGGTTAAAGAGACCAAAGTGATTTTCCCAAGCAGACAAGGAATAATCATTTGGTGCATTAACCTGTACAAGTCTTTTGTGTCGGGAACTTCTTCCACTCCAATCTACATTTCCAACATCAGGGAATAACTGGAAAGAATCTCTACCTTGCATTTTTGTAGACCCTGTAAAGGTAAAAATGAGGGGGAGGGGGCCTTTAAAAAGCAACAATCTGGAAACATACAGAGCTTCTTGTAGGTTTTTGCTTAAAGTGAAATTTGAAGGACATTTGAGGGCTCTGGTCTGGCAAAAACATGTATAGAAACTCTTGGGGAAATGGAAATGATTGCAATTAGATTAGCAATATTTCTTGGGGTGGGGTAGAGAGTTCAGAAAGGTATCAGGTCCAACCCCTGGTACCTCCAGGACTAGGGAAAAACAGTTGCTGGCCACATTCACACCATACATTCAGAGCAGTATGATATATTAAGAATACAGTCAAACCTTGGTTTTCAAACATCTCAGCTGCCAAATGTTTTGGAAGCCGAATGCCGAAAACCCAGAAGTGAATGCTTCCATTTTCTAATGCGCCTTGGAAGTCAAACGGCTTCTGAGGCGCGTTTTTCAATTATCCCCACTGAACTTGCTGACAACCCTTTGATCCTCGGTTTCTGAATGTTTCAGAAGTCGAATGGACTTCCAGAACAAATTATGTTTGAACACCAAAGTTCCACTGTATACGTTTAATGCACATGACATGTAATGTTTGCATGCATTGCATTTGCAGACATGTAATGCTTGAATGCATTTTGTTTGCAAGCATTTTGCAAAGAGAAGTTTGCATTAGGCACGAGGGTTTCACTCTGGCGAATGTGACAGAAAAGTCACAGATGTGTCTTTTTCAGTCTTTAGGCTAATTGACGACTCATCCTAGCAACCCAACCTGCAGTAAGAAGCTAAGCTCCAGGATGATGAACAAGCTTAGGATCCCTCTCTGGGACCAGAGAAAGGAAAGTTTATTGAACTGCATTAAGGACTTTAAAAAGACAGGAGGACCGCATTGCTGTTAAAGAGCAATGTCTTACTTTGTATGTTTGCAACGTTTAACTGTAGCTATTTTGTAACTATTGTAATTATTGGTCAGGAGTCGATGTGGCCATGGGGCTGAAAGGGGTTTCCCATCCCTGATGTGTTGTTGTTGTTGTTGTTTAGTCGTTTAGTCGTGTCTGACTCTTTGTGACCCCATGAACCAGAGCACGCCAGGCACTCCTGTCTTCCACTGCCTCCCGCAGTTTAGTCAAACTCATGCTGGTAGCTTCGAGAACACCATCCAACCATCTCGTCCTCTGTCGTCCCCTTCTCCTTGTGCCCTCCATCTTTCCCAACATCAGGGTCTTCTCCAGGGAGTCTTCTCTTCTCATGAGGTGGCCAAAGTATTGGAGCCTCAGCTTCAGGATCTGTCCTTCCAGTGAGCACTCAGGGCTGATTTCCTTCAGAATGGATCGGTTTGATCTTCTTGCAGTCCATGGGACTCTCAAGAGTCTCCTCCAGCACCATAATTCAAAAGCATCAATTCTTCGGCGATCAGCCTTCTTTATGGTCCAGCTCTCACTTCCGTATCCCTGGTGTACAATATTGCTATTGTCTTGCTGCAGTCACCAATACCACTGTATAGTCAAATCAGCACAGCCATGAATAGACAGATGTGCTCTGGTATTATGCGCCTGCATCTTTCCTGTAAAATCTAAAGTTTGCCTTGGAAGAATCTGTGTGCTGTGTTTCCCTGAGGTTTCCAGTTTCAGCATAATTTCCTGAGAGCTTTGCATTTTAGCACTATCCAGCTACAGTTTCTATTAGGAAAAGGAGAGAGAGAGGTGGAACGGTCTAGAAAGACAAGGGAAAATGGTATGTTTTTCCCATTCGAGCCACGGGGAACGCTCAGTTACAACCCAATAGCCTGCCATGAAACGATACCCTCTGATTGCATCACACTCAATCGACTTCCGCGTGACTTGTGCTTTTTCTTCTTGGGTCCGTATACTTTGCAATATACTGCTTCCAAACATAACACCATTTAAAAGGCTCCCTTGGTTATGTGGAGTTTGTGTGTATGAGGTTTTGCTTTTTTTAAAATACAAAAAGCAGAAAAAACAAGAAGAGAGACCGACAGAGACTGGGAATTCAAAATACTCATTCCATTTTCAGAAAGAAAGAAAAATCTCCTGTGCAAAACAACTAGGGGATGGGGTATTATTTGGGTTTTTCTTTGTTGGTGTGGGGCTTGTTGCTGTTGGTCTTTTTGTATCTTTATTTTAGATTCTGCTGTGGTTTATGTAGAAACTGGTCAGCTTGGTTTTGTATTTTCTAATGTTTAATTTTTTGTTTATGACTACTTTTGTTATGTTGAAGTCATATATTTTTCATGTTGTAACCCACCTTGAGCATGGGTTGAACTGTGGAAGGGCTGCATGCAAATAAAATTATGTATGTAAAATTCCTACCTGAAACAGTCCTTGGTCAACCCATGACTGACAAGCTTTCCTGTCCATAAGTCACAAGGGAGCCATCAGGGCAAACAAACACTGAGGCTCCGTCTTATTCAATGGACATGTTTTTGCTTTCCAGACAAGCAATTTTGCATTCACACAATACAGAACTCAATGGACTAGTGGGCTGAGTCAGTATAAAACAGCTTCCTATTTCTATTGCATTGATATATCATAATCGCCAACATGTAGCGTCCCGAAACCAGGACACACGTCTTTCAGATATGTTCTCTCACAATGCCCCAAAAGTGCATTTTGGGTTGCCATGTGAGATCACAGCTCACAAAACAACAACAACACTTTTTTCTGGGCAAGATCTTGGCACAAAATCATGTGAGATCATGTCACTCCAAATGGCCGCTGTGCTCTCACAGGAAAAAACCAGGGTGTCCCAATTTTTTCTAGGCCACTTACAGTGTATGTGGTGGTTTGAATTTTGTGGGCCTTCAGGCTTCTATCTGGGCCCTGGGATTCTCCTTCAAAAGGGAATCTTCCCAAGTAAGCTGATATTGACTGTAATCCTATACCCACTTACCTAGGAGTAAGGTCTTACTTCTGGGCTGACGGGTATACTGTTAGTCGCCATCTTAGCAATTGTCAATAAAAATAATGTTTGATAAAGCAAATCACTTTTCAGTCCACTCATTCAGTGGTTTTCCCTAGGATTTAGCTCATCTCATTCAAGCACATAAAGCAGAAGTAATATAAATTAAAGTAACTCTAGATTCAACTCTCGGTTTCCCCAATATTTAGCTCCCTTGACTCCCAAACATGACTCTGAATGTCTGCCGATGAAGAGTTGACACTCAGTGGGCTGCACAGCTTTTGACATAGTAATGCCAAACTGAGGTCAAAGCAGAGTTTGCCATGGACATTCATCTTCTACTGTAAGAAGAACCACAAAGTGGGTGTCTCTCCATAAAAATCATATTTCACTGTCTCCTGGAGCGGCTGGTACTTGAGAGTTTCCCACAAAACAAGCTTGTTCAACCCAACTGGCAAGAATGCATTATTTATCGACCACAAGGTCAAAGAGGTGTGTCATGCACAGCACAGAATCTTCAGGACAAATGACGTTCATTTTTCAAAGATGAAGAAACAGGCACTGATACGTGAGATTATTATGGTTCTCCTGATCACAGGTTGACCTTTCCTTCCTTCTTACCATTTATCAAGAATAATGTATGAGAAGCAGAATCCAGCAATTTGGATAGGCAGGTAATTTGAGAGTATTTTCCTACTATTCAACATGTTTGACTGTCACAGGATTTCTAGCTGAGGAAATGAAAGAATATAAATTCTTCCCTTGCAAACACCATCGAGAAGTTCAGTGTAGGTGACTTTGGTTATTCTTGCCTCTGGAAACAGACATTAATTTTTAGCAGGGTTGGAAGTAATATAATGGAGGCATCGCTGCAGACAGTGTTCACAGCCACTTCTGTGACACGACAGGGGGATGAGGGTCTGGATTGTGAGCAATTATATCTCTACCAGACTAACTGCAACACTCTGAAAATAAATCTGTCTTCAGCTTCCAGACCAGGTCATAGGATGTTGGCTTTACCTTTCAGTGAGACCACTTAGCTGTACACCATGCCCCTTGACTTCAGTCATAAAACTATTTATTTTAGGTAGTGGGTTTTTAGGGAGGTGTGTGTCAGAGGAATTCTCTCATTTCTGGTTCAGGCCTGAAGTGGTGAAGGGACAGGATATGACAGGAGAGCATCCCACTGTCACCACACTATGGGTTACGCTGCTACCGATGCTGACAAGACTACAGCAGTTCCATGAATGCCATTAGGGGACATTGGAGAATTCCATCGGAAATCAACACAGGAGCTGATATTGCTACAATTTGCATGTCCACCCAAGGTCAGGAATGGAAACCACACAAGTGAGTATGAATGGCCTACCTGGAAATTTGAGGCCTAGGCTACACATGCAACAGAACAAAGCTGCAGAGTACTGAGGTAATAGAATGCATTGTATTAAGTTCAGACTTCATGCTGGCAATTGTAATTTTGAGTGATCACCTACATTAGAAAGTATCTGCAGACAGAACAACAGTACACAGGGCCGGGGGCTGGGATAGAGGCCCGCTGTATTAGCTTTCCATTTGCAGGGATGTTTTTAAATGGAGGAGGGCCACTCACAGGGCTGGCTGCAGATTTGAGAGGAAACTGGGGAAGCTGAAATCTGGTGGGCCCCATCCTCTTTTGATAGGCCTACCAGACTTACCTGGCAAGGTTGGGGGGCAGTAATGTTGAGTGGCTGGAGGATACCATTTTAATTTCCCAGAATGGCACTGAGTGATACGATGTCAGGGACAAATCAAAATGGCAGCTAGAACCAGGATGGGCAGCAAGTAGGGGGAGAAGGAGGAGGTCCTGGGACAGATGTGGATCTCATTGGAGTGCTAGCTCCTGGAAGCTACCCAAGCATTCTGGGTGCTGGTGCCATCACAGGAACACAAGAAACTGTCTTGCCCAGAGTCAGACCATTGGTCCATCAGCATCACATGAACAGTGGTTCTCCAGGTTTTCAGGCAGGGGTCTGTTTCGCACTCTTGACTGGAGATTGAAAGTGGGATCTTCTGCATGCAAAACAGATGCTCAGCCACTGAGCTACAGCCCTTCTCCCAGCTGCCCAAGTCCTAGAGGAGTCTCCCATCTGTTGTGGCTCAACCCATTCTGCCCCTTCAGCATTCTTAATTCCTCATTTCCACTTGCTTCAAATTCAGGGTGGTATATGTGATCGCTCCTCGCTTTCCACATATGGAGACTAAATGAAATCCACTTTTATTTAATTTAATGTTTGCCTTCTGGCTGCAGGGTAGCTCTGAAAGAAAAGCTTTATCGGGCTGTAAAAACTCTGCAGCGGAGCTGTAAGCTGCCTCTTGATTCGGCTAAATGTTAAAGTGTGACTCTCATCACCCTCCTCAGCTGAATTGGAGATGAATTGGAGACCTTCACCAGGGACTGATTTGCTATTTCACCACTACTGTCCAAGCAACCGACATCTACTTTTTTTCCCCTTTCCATCTGGCTCACAGCTGACTTCAACATGGCTTCAGTCCATGAGACTCCAGACTTCCCCATAGGACATCTTTTTCCAAAAGCTGGATAAAGTCATGTTTAGATTTCTTGATGTGACACTTTATTATTCCAGATCTACAAATTTATGATTGTCTTCTTTATTGCCCATTAGGCCTAGTATGGCAGCAGGATGGAAGTCACACCCGGCCCTTCAGACCAGTATCCAGTCCTCACACCCATCACTGCCTCCCTGTGAACTTGTTCGTTCATCACACTGAACGCAGGTACACTATATCTACACCAGGGATGGGTGACTAGTATTCCAAGCGTGGTCACACCGTAGATTATGAGACTGGCAATTTCATTTCCAGTCCTGTTCCTCATGATCCCCAGTGCAACATTTGCCCTTTTCACACACTGCCACACACTAGGTCAATATCTTCATCATACTATCCACTATGACCCCAAGGAATCTGACCTAGTCACTCACTGCCAGTTCAGACCCCCATGAGCGTGTATGTGAAATTTAGATTTATTTGTTTGTTTGCACCAGTGCACATGACTTGACATCTGCTTTCATCGAATTGCACTAGCCATTTTACCACCCATTCACTCAGCCTTGAGAGCTCCTTTGCAAATCCCTTTTTGTTTTAACCACCCTGAACAAACTTGGATACCTCACTGTCCAAACCAATTCTCAATCATTTATTAACATGTTTAAAGGCACAATGTATGGGGGGTGTATTCTTTTTGTTTGTTATTATGTATTTTTGCATTTTTCTATTGTATACGGCCCTGTAATCATTGGAGGAAGGGCAACATAGAAATTTAATAAATTAACAACAATAATAATATCGATCCTTAGGGGACACCTCTTTCAACATCTCGCAATTGACAGAACTCTATCCAATTAACCCCCCACTCTGCTTCTGTTACTTAACCAGTTTCTAATCCACAAGAAAGTCTCTTGACTTATGCCTTGACAGCTAAGCCCATTTGGGAGTCTTTGGTGAGGAACTATGTCAAAAAATTTTCCAAAGTCCAAGTACACTATGTCAACCAGATCACCCTGTTCTATATGCTTGCTTGCTAACACTATCAAAAACTCTTAATAGGTTTGTGAGACAGAGCTTTACTTTTCAGAAGCCATGCTGACTCTGCTTCTGCGAGGCTTGTCCTTCTGTATGCTCGGCTGTTTTATCTTCAACAATACTTTGCACCAGTTTTACCTGCTACCCTACTATAACTCACCCCTGAACCTAGTTCATTTATGAGCCAGCTAAAAGACTGGGGCACAAATCAAGGGTCCCACTCAGCAGAATGAGCTAGTCCCCAAATCAACAGAGCTGGCATACCACACATTGAAGTAATATAATATAATAATAATAATTTATTATTTATACCCCGCCCATTTGGCTGAGCTTCCCCAGCCACTCTGGGCGGTTCCCAATTGAGTGTTAAAAACAATACAGCTTTAAATATTAAAAACTTCCCTAAACAGGGCTGCCTTCAGATGTCTTTTAAAGATAGGATAGCTGCTTATTTCCTTCACATCTGAAGGGAGGACGTTCCACAGGGCAGGCGCCACTACTGAGAAGGCCCTGTGTCTGGTTCCCTGTAACCTCACTTCTCGCAATGAGGGAACTGCCAGAAGGCCCTCAGCGCTGGATCTCAGTGTCCGGGCTGAACGATGGGGGTGGAGACGCTCCTTCAGGTATACAGGACCGAGGCTGTTTAGGGATTTAAAGGTCAGCACCAACACTTTGAATTGTGTTTGGAAACGTACTGGGAGCCAATGCAGGTCTCTTAGGACCGGTGTTATGTGGTCCCGGTGGCCGCTCCCAGTCACCAGTCTAGCTGCCACATTCTGGATTAATTGCAGTTCCCGGGTCACCTTCAATGGTAGCCCCACATAGAGTGCATTGCAGTAGTCCAAGAGTGAGATAACCAGAGCATGCACCATTCTGACGAGACAGTCTGCAGGCAGGTAGGGTCTTAGCCTGCGTACCAGGTGGAGCTGGTAGACAGCTGCCCTCGATACAGAATTAACCTGAGCCTCCATGGATAGCTGTGAGTCCAAAATGACTCCCAGGCTGCGCGCCTGGTCCTTCAGGGGCACAGTTACCCCATTCAGGACCAGGGAATCCCCCACACCCACCCGCCCCCTGTCCCCCCAAAACAGTACTTCTGTCTTGTCAGGATTCAACCTCAATCTGTTAGCCGCCATCCATCCTCCAACTGCTGTGAAGTAATGCCTACGACATTCTAAAGAGGGGCAGTGGCATATGAACATCAAGTTCAGCTTCTAAGATGACCTAACTGCATCACTACAAAATTAAGTAGAGCTGATCCAGGGATGTGTTTGCCAAGTATGGCATGAAAAGAAAAGAAAAGAAAAGGAGACAGGCACGAGCATTTATGCATTCCAGTCTTCCTCATTTCTATGCCTCTAGCTCTAACTTCCTTTCCTTCCCTTTTTTAAAAAAACCAGTTGCAGGGAGGTATGTCTGTTTACATGCAAGAGCCAGCTGGAACAGAGATCGCCGAAGCTGACTTTTGCAACTTTTCCTTTTGCTTGCAGAACTCGCTCTGTTTCCATCCTCAAAGAATGATGCTTGGCAAGAGGAACGACTCCAGCATCGGCAAATCCAAGAGCAATTAGCATGAAACAAGAACAAGAGTGTTAGCACTCATGCTGCTGGCTGCAAAAGGCCATTGTGGGTATGCAATGTGCAAGATATATTCCGTGTGAGGGAAGAGTGTCAAAACATGCAACGGAAAGAGAAAAGGCGTTTGACATATTCCCTTCAACATCATATATAGCAATATCAAGATTAGGCCCCCCTCCAAAGTGGTGGGGTTTCTTTGTGGGTATATCCAGAATGCACTCATGAATATATCATGAGTACACTTCTCCTTTATACGCACATATTTTTTTTGTTGGAGACCTGCATCACAATATCCAGGCAAGTGCACATTTTGAAGGAGTGCTGCACATTTTGAAGGAGACGGATGTTGTTTTAGGGAGTGTGAATTAGAAAGGATTGCATTAGAATGCTAACCCAATAGTATTTATCTCCCAGCCCTACATCCCAGAATCATAGAACTGTAGAGTTGGAAGAGACCCCAAGGACCATTTATGTTAGAATATTCCGTTCCACCTTAAAAGCAGATGTGTGGATTGTTGTATGTCACATGTCTGTTTACACTTCAGCACAGCTAGCTGGGAACGTCCATTTTTGTGTATAGCTATTGCTTATGCTAGGAACGCGGGTGGTGCTGTGGGTTAAACCACAGAGCCTAGGACTTGCCGATCAGAAGGCCGGCGGTTCAAATCCTCGTGATGGGGTGAGCTCCCGTTGCTCAGTTCCTGCTCCTGCCAACCTAGCAGTTTGAAAGTACCTCAAAGTGCAAGTAGATAAATAGGTACCACTCCAGCAGGAAGGTAAACGGCATTTCCGTGTGCTGCTCTGGTTCGCCAGAAGCGGCTTAGTCATGCTGGCCACATGACCCGGAAGCTGTACGCCAGCTCCCTCCGCCAATAAAGCAAGATGAGCATGCAACCCCGGAGTCGGCCACGACTGGACCTAATGGTCAGGGGTCCCTTTACTTTATTGCTTATGCTGCTTGCTGTTGGACACGAAGGGAGAAGCCATGTTTTTCCTTTGTCCTGATGTATGCTGAATAAACCGCCTGTAAATATGCTCGCACAGCCGTCACCTGTTGCGCAATGTTATCTACTCTGCTGAGTGGAACGTGCTCCAGCTTCTGAAGACTTCTGAAGCTGTGGGTCGCTGTTTCATGCTGAGCCAAGGACCGGAGATCGCCCGGCTACTGGCCAGTGGGCTGGAGCCAGCTTGGGGCTTGCTAAGTGCAACCCCCTACAATGCAGGTACCACAGCTAAAGCATCCACGACAGATGACCATCCAACCTCTGCTTAAAAACCTCCAAGGAAGGATTGGCAACTCTGATTATCCAGAGGGGTGCAGTCAGATGTGGGAGTATTGAGTTTGTTTTCCTGATTATAATTCTGACTCCGATCCAAAACCGCTGCTGCTTTGGGGAATATCTTCAGGAGAAGAAAAGGCTCGAGGAGGAAACCCTACACAAATTCAGAGTGGAGTCCTTAAGAGGGTTGGATGGCGCCTTGTATGCCTCCTTCTGGCAACTCCTGCAGCCAAGCTGGTGCCAAACGTCTTGCTCTGCTTTCCTTTGGACCATGTCGCGTTTGCCCTCCTATGTGTGTGACATCATACTGGGTTCAAAGGGAAAGGGTTAACTAATTGTAAAATGACTAACCAATGGGAACCCAGGGGGCAGAGTTAACTGTGTATAAGGTTTAAGCACAGAGGGTGGTTTTTTTAGGGAGTTAGAGTTGTTGAGAAGACAGTCTGGAGTTAGAAGAGAAAGAGAAGATAAGTCTGTGGGTTGGGCTAGTCTGGTGTGAGAGAGGGAGATAATTTGTTAAGAGGAGTCAGTCAAACAGTTGAGATAATCAGTCAGAAGGTATTAGGAAGGTATAGGCCGGTAAAGAAACTAAAGTTAAGATACTGACAGGAATATTATCTGAGAAACCATAAACTTGTTAATGTTTGTAAAATAAACTTGGTTTTTTTGGTTCACTTTTAACAACTGACTGGACTCAGTGTTTTACCAGAGAGTAACTGGTTGGTGGCAGCGGGGAAGCGAGCACAGTGGTGGCACAGGGATCAATAGACCGTTAAATGTCCGGGGACCCTGTGTGATCACCACAGACCACATCAGTGAGGCCGAGAGGGGGGTCTTGTCATCTGGGCAGCCCCGGATTTCCACACACAATGCCCAGGCGTGCACCCTGAGGAGGTCACTTCGGTGCTGATAACACAGTGGTTTGACTTCACCCCCAGAGGAATACTCCATTGTCTCTCAAGGCAGACAGATGCCATCAACCAACAATTTATTTCTATGTTGAGGCTCGTGCTACTTCTTCTATCTTGTATGGCTGGGGGGTGGGGCAGAGAAACAAATTCAGCCATGCATTAATTACTACATCTTAACGCAGAAACAAGCAGTTTTGTTTGCATTGTCTTCGTCTGATGTTGTTGTACATCACTGGACAATTGATGAAGAAAATACACGTGTTTTTGAAAAGAAAAAAAAAAGCTGGTGTGCTGCCCTTCGGTTCGCAAAATGCCCAGAGCGCCTCCAAGATAAAAATAGAACAAGTTCCAAATAAAATCAACAAGACATTAAAATGAGGATAAACACAAACCTGCAGTATAAACAGTGAAATCCATTTTAAAATAATTGGATTAAGATCTGCTTGATGGTGCGCTGGAAAGTTATGCGTAACCCTTTGTGCTACCCAGTGAAAATGTGATCGGAGTTTCTTGCAAGGCTGAGTGGCTCAGTCCCCACCAGGAAAGCTGGGGAATCATTGAATGAATGACCTGCGGCACCACTCAGATACCAGGAGGATGGGCTGGCAATCCAATGTTGAGTTACAAAGGCTCTCTATTCAGCTTACAGAGCTCAGCATTAAGAGGACCCCTGCCTTTGGGCTCAAAATAAGAACATATGAAGAGGAGGAGGAGGAGGAGTTTGGATTTGATATCCCGCTTTATCACTACCCTAAGGAGTCTCAAAGCGGCCAACATTCTCCTTTCCCTTCCTCCCCCACAACAAACACTCTGTGAGGTGAGTGGGGCTGAGAGACTTCAGAGAAGTGTGACTAACCCAAGGTCACCCAGCAGCTGCATGTGGAGGAGCGGGGAAGCGAACCCGGTTCACCAGATTACAAGTCTACCGCTCTTGACCACTACACCACACTGGATCAGGCCAGGGGCCCATTTGGTCCAGCATCCTGTTCTCACAGTGGCCAACCAGGGGAAAGCTGCAAGCAGGAACCGAGTCCGAGAGCAGCCCTCTCCCCTCCTGTGGTTCCCATGGACTCATATTCAGAAGCACTACTGCCTCCGACCATCCAGGCAGAGCAAAGCTATCATGACTAGCAATCATGGATGGCCTCAGCCTTCGTGAATTTGACCAATCCTCTTCCAATGACGCCCCAGTGAGTGGCCATCACAACTTCCTGTCACAGTGAGTTCCACAGTGTAACTATGTGAGGGGAATCCGAGCTTACAGGGGTAACAGCTCAGAGTCCAGCGTCCTTCCTCCTGAGGGGTGGAGATCCCACATCCGGGATCTGTTTCTTTGTTCTGCCTGACTTTCGGTTTTGTCTGAGACTGAGGGCGTCGCTATGTTTTTCGCTCCTGACAATGGCTGATTTATTATTCTGCCGCTGTACATAAATAAAGCTTCTGTATTAGAAAGAAGCCAAGTACAGACTCTGTTTTCTGCATGCTTGCACACCTTGCACACACACGAAGGGCACACGCTATGTTTTACTCTGCTATGGTCTGAAGGAGCAGCGGCGCAACGGAAGCCTGCTGGACCTACACCCTGAACTTCACAAACTATTTGCTCTGTGAAGGAGCACTTTCTTTGGTTTGTCTTGAATCTTCTAATGTTCAGCTTCATTAGCTGCCCCTGAGTTCCAGTGTTATGACGGAGGGAGAGAAACTCATCTCTTTCTGGTTTTCACACACCTTGTCTAAGTTTCTTAATCTCTGCCATGTCCCCTCTTACCAACATTTTCTCTAGAATAAAAAAGCCACAAATCTTGTAACCTTTCCTCATAAGGGAGTCACTGCTCCGCCCCCTGGATGCCATTTTCTCAACCTTTCCTAACTCTGCAATATCCTTTTTGAGGTGAGGTGACATGCCAGGAGTATATGATAGCAAACGTATATTTCCTTCAGAAGGCTCCTTCAGAGTGGCTTACAAAAGATGATCCCTGCCTTCAGGCTCAAAATCTAAAAAGACATGGCAGCAGAGGAAAGGGGAACTGGAGGGAGGAGGAAAAAGCAAGCATTGCATTTAAAGGAAGGTTTCCCTAATTCAAAAACTTGAAGCAAACTGCAGGCATCCTTTGAAATTCACATTTCTCTGAATTTTGCAACGCCATTCTCCTATCAAGAAACATGTACAAAAATGCATACATTAGGTGAAATGCATGTATCACATAATATGTGCACAGATTAGTGAAAATAACATACAAAAATGAATTATATTAGGGGAAATTGATTTGATAAAAGAAGTACACACTAGTGGAAATTGCACACAAACATTATGTAATCCTTGTGATGAATTTGCACTAAAACGCTGATGAGTTTTCATGATGTTTCAAAAAATGCAAACTGATGTGGAAACGTGGAAAAATGGACCTCAGAGTGGAAAAAATGAGAATCTGAGAGAAATCAAGATTGATATACAAGTACATAAATACCAGAATGGATATTATAAAGACCTTAAATGTTAAATAGATTTTAAAAACAACAACAACTCCAGTTCATGATCTGAGATCATTCTCCCTGTAAGCTTTGCTGGTTTGAAGGCTTAATCCTGTGGTCGAAAGCATGAGTGTTCCTTTGTGGGTAAATTGTGCAGAATCCACCCTGTAATTCATTGTGGTTTGCCCCAAACGGAGATCGGTTCCTTCTTCCTCTCGTTTCCCTCTTTGCCAGTACAAAAAGAGAGGGTGAGTCTCAGATGAACATCACAGTAGCAATAAATGGGAAGAAAAACGGGAATCCGCAGCGCCACTCCTGCAAATCCGCCTTTTCTTATATTGAATCTTTATTGTCCTGCCATTAAGGTGCTGTTATCTCCTACCTAATTACTTTACATAATGGAAATGGGAGAAAACCAATAAACACGTGGATGCAATCAGAATATTAAAAGCTGTATATTATCATAATACCTTGACCCCAGCACAGCGGGAGGTCCGCCTTCCATTCTGACGGCGCTTGCTTTTTTTCCCCGATGGCTTGTTATGTATTTGCTCCAGGCTGCTGAAACACCACTTTCTCCTGAAAAACAGGCTAACGGCACAAGATAAGCCTTGTCAAGTGTATTATGGAACAGCAATAATAATAATAATAGAAACCTAGAGGCATTGGCTGCTGTTTTTAACTGTTGGTTTTCAAGCTAACCTGCAGGTCCCTGCTCTATCGGCGTTAAGGCTGATAAGGATACACTGTCTCTGGAGTAATAATCAGAAAAGCAGAGAAAATAAGACACTTTTTCATTCTCTCCATCCCCCGGGGTAATCACAAATACAGCACAGGAGGAGAAAGTGGGTAGGGAAGCCATCCATCATGGGGGCTCAAATTAATGACCCTAACATACAACATGAAGGCTCGATACCTTTATTAGTTACCAACCTACTACAACGTCTTGCAGGGGGTGGGGGGGATGGGGTAGGGACCCGAAAATATAAAACTAACATGAGTTTGGGAGCTTACTTGGACTATTATTATTATTATTATTATTATTATTATTATTATTATTAAACTGTGTACCACCCCATACCCTCCAACATTTCTCCGATGAAAATAGGGACGTCCCATTCCATAATGATAATTTTTACAATTTATACCCCACCCATCTTACTGGGTTGCCCCAGCCACTCTTGGTGGCTTCCAACATACAGCCATGTTATTGTTGTTGTTGTTGTTTAGTCGTTTAGTCGTGTCTGACTCTTCATGACCCCATGGACCAGAGCACGCCAGGCACTCCTGTCTTCCACTGCCTCCCGCAGTTTAGTCAAACTCATGCTGGTAGCTTCGAGAACACTGTCCAACCATCTCGTCCTCTGTCGTCTCCTTCTCCTTGTGCCCTTCATCTTTCCCAACATCAGGGTCTTTTCCAGGGAGTCTTCTCTTCTCATGAGGTGGCCAAAGTACTGGAGCCTCAGCTTCACGATCTGTCCTTCCAGTGAGCACTCAGGGCTGATTTCCTTCAGAATGGATCGGTTTGATTTTCTTGCAGTCCATGGGACTCTCAAGAGTCTCCTCCAGCACCATAATATAAAAGCATCAATTCTTCGGCAATCAGCCTTCTTCTCACTTCCATACATCACTACTGGGATCACTACATACAGTCATACCTCGGGTTAAATATGCTTCGGGATGAATATTTTCGGGTTGTGCTCCGCGGTGACCCAGAAGTAACGGAGCGCATTACTTCTGGGTTTTGCCGCTCACGCATGTGCAGACGCTCAAAATGATGTCACATGCATGCTCAGAAGCGGCAAATCACGACCCATGCGCACACGGGTTGCATTCGCTTCAGGATGTGAATGGGACTCCGGAAAGGATCCCATTGGCATCCAGAGGTACCACTGTATATAAGAACACCATAAAGCACTAAACATTTTTTAAAAAAACAAAAAACCTTTCCCTATACAGAGCTGCCATCAGATGACTTGGAGGTTAGATAACGCCATACCCTCTTATATTTCTCCAGCAAAAATAGGGACATCTTATCATACCCTCCAACATGTCTCCAATGAAAATAGGGACATCCTAAGGAAAAGTGGGACATCCCAGGATCAAATCAGAAACCAGGATGGCTTCTCTAAATCAGGGTCATGCCTGGGAAATAGGGATACTTGGAGAGTCTGCCACCCTTCATTCAAAGATTACAGGGTGGTTCACAACAGAAAAATGCAAAATGAGAACACAAAATGAACACAACACAAAATGAGAACACAAAATGAGAACACAAAATGCAGAATAAAACAAAAACAAGCCAGTAACCCTCTGTCCCACAAGCACATTTAAAAGGTCAAGTTGATCAGCCAAAGGCCCAATTATAGAGAAATGTTTTTGCCTGGCACCTAAAGATAGGTACTGAAGGCACCAGGCGAGCTGCCTTGGGGAGAGCATTCCACAAATGGGGAAGCACTGCGGCAAAGGCCCGTTTCTCATATGACCACCTTCCGAACATCTCGGGGAGGAGGCACATGAAGAAGGGCCTCAGATGATTATCAGAGGGTCCAAGTTGGCTCATATCAGGAGAGGAGGTCCTTGAGATGTTGTGATCCTGAGTTGTTTAAGGGTTTATAGCTCAAAACCAGCAATTTGAATAGGACCTGCAAAGTCATTGGCAGCCAGTGCAGTTGAGCCAGGATCAGTGTAATATGCTCAAACCGTCTTGCCCTGGCGAGCAACATAATAGATTAAGGAATCCTTTTTTACTTCCCCCACGAAAGCCCCTGGACCTATTTGTCTGCTATTTTGCAGGCTTAATCCGCTCAGGAGAGAATCCTGTGTCTGCAAATTTAATCTGTATGAGTCAAAAGGGGAAAATGTTACGGCAGGTTTTAGATGCCCTATAAGAGAGAATGGGGAACTCAGAGCTTCATTTTATACAGAGCAGCTCAGAACCTGAATTACAGATAGAAGTGGACAAAGGTAAAGGGACCCCTGGCCATTAGGTCCAGTCGCGGACGACTCTGGGGTTGCGGTGCTCATCTCACTTTATTGGCCGAGGGAGCCGGCGTACAGCTTCTGGGTCATGTGGCCAGCATGACTAAGCCACTTCTGGCAAACCAGAACAGTGCACGGAAATGCCGTTTACCTTTCCGCTGGAGCAGTACCTGGAGCTCACCCCGTCACAGGGATTCGAACCACCGACCTTCTGATCGGCATGCCCCAGGCTCTGTGGTTTAAACCAAAGTGCCACCCGCGTCCCTAGTGGACAGAGTACAGGAGGACAAATAAACCAATGATGGTTTTTGTTTGTTTGTTTGTTTGTTTGTTTTAAGCAGTGATACAGACTTGAATATACAAAGCAAATCTTAAAGTCCCTTTAATTTCTGATAAAAAACAGGACTTAAGAGAAATAAACTCTTGGTCCAGCTCTTTCAAATTGTTATGGAATCCCAAGAAACTGGGCATGTTAGTTTTATATTTCCACAGGAAGCATGGAGCATGCATCAATTCTCTAACTCTAATTTGGTTGTTCATGCAAGGATGAAAAAAATCCTTCCTGTTGGGTGGTTAATACACTAACACTTATGACCCCCGACCTAGATTGTGATTATCTACATTTAAAGAGACCTGGGAGGCTATAATCAGAAGAATGGAGTGTGAAATCAAAAGGCTACATTAGGAATAAGAGCTAGGATTACGTTTTGAATTGCTCTTTTATGCAAGATTAATTATCATGTGGAACACATGTTTGCTCATCTACCCATCCATCCAACCATCTCTTTTCAAACAAAGGTGAAGCAGAAAGCAGAAAGTTGGCCATGTCTTATGCAATTTGTTAATTTTCCAGCAGCCTCGAGGAACTGTCGTAGCAAATATACATAGCCTTGGAGAGACGAAATGAATTAGAACTGATAACTTCAAGTAAGTGTGAGAAGGCGGGAGGAGAGACAGGACCATTTAGAATGGTTGTTCGGGACAAAAGGAGAACAGCAGCCAACTTTTCACATATGATTTAGGGGTGGGCAGCTACCCCCCAGCTCAATTTATAGTCTTATAAATTTTGGGGGGTCTCCCCTGCAAATTCCTCAGATGGTCCGTCTAAGCACCCCTCGCCAGTGACAACTTTGTGTGCAATGAGCTGGAAAAGCTTCATAGGCATTTCCAGGGGTGCAAGTGGGAGTGAATGCATCACCCCATTGCCTCAACAGCAAGCTGACATGTCTCTTCCCTGGTCTGCTCACAGTGAGGGCAAAAGTAGGCTTTGTTTGCCTTCACTGTCTTGATCGCATAATCAGATCTGATTGGCTACATGGCGGTGGATCATCATTGTAGTTATAATGTGATCCCTGATTAGCTGGAATGGAGAAGAGGAAGGAGGAGGAGGAGGAGGCGATGGTTTTAAAGCCACAGAGGGACTGAGGAAATTGTGGCTGTGTGACTGTCAATAAACATAAGTGATACCCTGGCACATGCATTTCTGTTCAAAGGCACCGTGTTTATTTATTTGGGAAATGCATCAACTGCCCTTTGTCCAAAGGCCACAGGGTGGTTTGAAACATGGTGACATAATAAACCACACAATGTCCATACATAAAATTTTAAGTGTAAAATACAAAAAACTGATATAAATACATTTTTCTATACCCTGACCCCCTTTTTTGTCCCAGTATTCTTTGTCCGTGAAAACTGAACACAGCACGATGCAGCGTGTGCGCACAGAGAAATATCATTAATCTTATCAAAAACCTTCTGGGATTCCTTTGAAATCCTTCAGATGTTTCACCTCAGCTGGAGTCCTCAAATTCACTTTGAACCGGGCAGATTTATAGTGGTAGGTGTAATGTGGTTGTAATTGGAAGCATAAGCTAAAACCAGGGATCTCCCATCTTTTTAGGCCAGTGGGCGCATTTTGGAATTTTGAGGAAACGTGGGTGGCAATCACAAAATGGCTTCCTGTGTGTGTGAGGGTGGGGGAAGGGAGAGAGAGAGAACACAAAAGGGCTCCTGTGAGGTGGGGTGAATGCATTTGTGAGGAACATTTAACCCTCCAAATGTTGTTGAACTACAACTCCCACCATACCTTGGCCATGCTTACTGGCCATGCTTACTGGCGCTGATGAGAGTTGCAGGTCAGCAACATTTGTAGGGCCAAAGGTTCTTCACAACTGGCATAGCAGCTGCCACATCAAAAAGAGCAGAAAAAGACACCACAAAACAGTGCAGACATGCCACTACACCCCATCAACAAGGGAAAATGCACTTGCACCTGCCATTTCCACACTCACAGAGATGAGCTCTTTGCACCTCTCTTCTGTTCATAATGGAGGGGGTGGATAGGTGTCCAAACCTGACATCCACTGAAATGTGGGCATGTATAAGGGAGTGTATTCAGCATACAAGAGCAGAAGGACCAGTGTGCAATGCAGATTTTTGAAGGGATACCTATTGAGACCTTTCAGGGGTTCCATGGAAGGTACTAGAAGGCACGCCAGTGCCCCTGGGCACCACATTGGCAGCCCCTATGATAACCAGACTCTGAATGGCTTCCTTCCTTTCATGCCTCACCAAAATGAGGCAAAACTACAGATTCTGCAAAATTCAGAGAGGTACCACTGATGGAACCTTGTAGGATTCTAGTAGAGACAGCCACAAAAGAGGCTTTTCCTAGTGGCTTCAATCCCATTTGCTGGTATATGTGAAACACTCTTCTCCATTGTCTTTCTCCTCCTGCCCCCCAATCAACTCTCCCCTCCTTTGAATAAATGAGATGTGAATTTCTCCCTAAATTCTACTGACTTAACCTGAACCACGGGGGTGGTGGGGAGGTGAAGAGAACAGCACGCTCTTTGCATACACCCTGCCTAAATCCATTTGCTATCCTCCCAGTCAAAATATTCCAGTCAGAAAGACAAAAGCGATTGCCGTTTCAAACTGTGGAAAAATTCCCCCGACTAGTCACCTCGACGCTGTTATGTATTAAACATCACATACTATCTGCTACCAATTTGTAAGCTTTTTTCTCCCAGATAAAACTATTTTACTTATGAAAGCTGTTCGCTCCCTCAGAGTTGCTTCCCCATCTCCCCAAGCGCAGAACTACAATGCCGGCAATTTAATACCGGCAATTTCAGTTATAGAGGAGACGGGGTTGCGTTTCGGCGGTTCTTCAGTCATGGTGTGGTGCTGGCGAAAGTGGATCCGGGAGAAGTGTGAGGAGAATGATCGAGTTGGAAGCTGTACGGCAAGCTGTCGCTTGCAGAAACCGGGGGAAATGAGTCACAGATGGTATTGCATTATCTTTTCTTTTTTAAAAAAGTCTTATAGTAAATAATAATAATAATTAAAGGCAGCTGACAAAAAATAAATAATCCTTAAAATTAAATAAGCAGTAAAATCTGTATATCAGAGGTGAGATACCTCAGGGCTGAGGACTAAATTCATCCCTCAGTGTCTAACTAACTGGTTCTATACACACACACACACACATTTTTATTATTATTATTTTTTGACATATCAGTTCCAACAGTCATACAACATATCTTCTCATCGTATACAATCTTTTAGACTTCCGTCAACACCTCTGATGATTTCCTGTTCTTTATCACACATTCTGCATTTCTTAATTTCATCTAACTAACTGGTTCTTGGGATGCTCTTCCTCAGACGAACACCCTTTCCCCAGACCACAGCCCTCAACAGCCCTACTTTGAAACCACCTTGAGTGTTTTTGCCTGGCTGGAATGAGTCCTTGAACTCTGGTGGGGATTACCTCGTTGCCTTCAGCTGGGCAGTCACATACAGCTGCTCCACTACCAGTTGTGTCAGGAGAGGCTGAGGCGGCCTATGGCTCTGGTAACCCACCGACATCTCCCGAGCTGCAGAGACTCAGGTCTGAGAGAAAGAGAGACCTGAGTACTCACAGGAGGAGTGCTCGCCTTCGGGCGAGACAGGGAGGTGAGTCACCAGGGGATCAGGACCGGCCGTTACCCCGACAAAGATAAAAGGCTGTCGGACCCCGCCCCAGGTTGTGGGAGCAAGATTGCTGTTTTTTCCAGAACCTGCCTGAGATCCTGTGCCTGACCTTGCCTGGTTTCCTGCCTTGGCCCTGTTGGACTGACTCCTCGTGGAACCCTTGGATTCGGGACCAGACATGAACCGCGTGGCTCGGGCTACCCCCGGGCCCAGCACAGGTAAAAACAACAACAACAACCTGCTAGGTTGGCATAAGCTGGGACAGAGCAATGGGAGCTCATTCCATTGTGGGGATTTGAACCGCCAACCTTCTGATCGGAAAGCCCAAGAGGCTCAGTGGGTTAGACCACAGTGCCACCCACGTCCCTACCATTCTAAGAGAACGGGGGAGGTCTTCATGGTGAGTTACGGCACCTCTTTTTTCTAGAAAAATAGCACTGATTAGGAGATTCCAATTCCCTTCCCAGAACTATGATTCCCTGAGCAACTTGGGAAGAAGGGGTGGTTGCTAAATCACTTGGGGAACTGATTTCAGGCAGGTATAAGAAAAACCCTTCTTCACACAGCGCATAGTTAAACTATGGAGCTCGCACCCACAGAAGGGAGTGATGGCCACCAAACCGAATAGCTTTGAAAGAGGATTAGGCAAAAACATGAAGGATGATGCTATGAATGGCTACTTGCCTTGATGGCTGTGCTCTGCCTCTTCAGCTGAAGGTAGTAATGCTTCTGCATATCAGTTGTTAGTAACTGTGGGAAGGGAGAGGGTTCTTGTGCTTGGGTCCTGCTTGTGGGCTTTCCACAGGGATCTGGTTGGCCACTGTTATACCTAGACGGGCCATTGGCCTGATCTAGCAGGCTCATCTTACATGCTGGTGCTGACCTTTAAAGCCCTAAACAGCCTCGGTCCAGTATACCTGAAGGAGCGTCTCCACCCCCATCATTCTGCCTGGACACTGAGGTCCGGCGCCGAGGGCCTTCTGGCAGTTCCCTCACTGCGAGAAGCCAAGTTACAGGGAACCAGGCAGAGGGCCTTCTCAGTAGTGGCACCCGCCCTGTGGAATGCCCTCCCACCAGATGTCAAGGAGAACAACTACTACCAGGCTTTTAGAAGACATCTGAAGGCAGCCCTGTTTAGGGAAGCTTTTAATGTTTAATAGGTTATTGTATTTTAGTGTTTTGTTGGAAGCCACCCAGAGTGGCTGGGGAAACCCAGCCAGATGGGCAGGGTATAAATAAAATAATAATAATAATAATAATAATAATAATAATAATAATAATAATTTATTATGCTTATGATCATCCCTCAGATGCTGGAGAGCCACTTCCAGTCAGAGTAGGCAGCACTGGGTTAAATGGAAAAATAATTTGCCCTGATATCAGGCAACTGCATGTTTCCTGACTCTCGGATGAAATTTCAAGCAATTTTTTTTTTTTTAAAGGGAGTTTTAAACTCGGGGAATATGACTTCTTGATTTGTTTCCAGGTTTTTGGCATACAACGCTGGTTCTAGAAGCTGTGCAGAGATTTGTTTATCACAGAAGTTGTGTGCCTGAACACAGATGATCTTAATAGCTCTTGACACAGAGACTGTTCCTGGGGTTAGTGGATGCCTCGCTCATATCTTATTTACATCAAAGGGGATTCTACATTTCTCTTACTGATCTCTGCGTATCTGCGTGGGCAACAGAGCAGTTTATAAAATGAAACTCTAGTTTTGCCAGAAGACAAGGGTTGTCCCCCCCCTCCTCCCTGTACAAATATATTTCAGGAAACAAAGGCACTTTAAATATAAACAGCAACAAAAATGGGCTGATATTTGACATATTTAAGCACTTCCTTTAAAAAAGAATTGAGAACTGTTATTCAGCGCAGAAATAATTTTGCTTGGGATCTGAAAATCAGAAAAGTTCAGAATCCTTGATTAATTTTCTTTCTTTTAAAAGGATCTGGTCCTTGTGTTTTATTTAGTACATTTCTATCATGCCACACTTCAAGATAAATATTCTCAGGGAGACTTACACATTTAAAAAAAAAAATGCAAAGACGATAGCAAAAATTAAATACGGACACATAAAAACTGGGAGGAATGAAACTGTCACATTGAAAACCCTAGAAAAAAAACCAATTAAGGGAAAGGTTATGGAGAGATGCTTGAAAACAGACACCCTGATCCAGTCAACAGATTGGTCTCATCTGCAGTATACATTTAAAGCAGTATCATGCCACTTTAAACCATCAAAATGCCAGGACTATAGAGAAGGTTTCCCCAAACTTGGGCCTCCAGCTGTTTTTGGACTACAGCTCCCATCATCCCTACCTTGCAGGACCAGATGTCTGGGATGATGGGAATCGTAGTACAAAAACAGCAGGAGACCCAAGTTTGGGAAACCCTGTTCTAGATAGTGGACTGGTGTTATAGAGATTGGAGTGTTGATCTTATTGTTGACATCAAATGCTAGACTATAGAGAGTGGAGTGAGAGGCAGAGGGAGCAGGCCCTGTGCATTCAGGAGAGAAATTTATTTTCAAAATGCCTGAGTTTATTAAAATCCACTGCATTTCAAAAATACATTTGGCTTTCAAAGCTTCTTAACTGTAGGGCAAGATTAGGACCCAAAGGTCACATTTCCCTGTGGGTTTCCTTTATATGCTTATATGTGTATCACTGAAGGTATAACATGGAAAATTCCACTGAAGCTTAGAAGAGCTCTCTGAGCACCCAGACAGGTTGATAATTAACTGTTGGTGTTCTCTGCTAGCTCTCGTGTGATGTTTAACTGTAGATCATGTGAGAGGTATTCAGCTGCAAATCACCATTTTGAGTCTCCTGGAGAGAAAACAGCTCCAGGCTCATGGAGTTTGCATGAGAAAGACAGACCTGTGTGTGTAGGTCTGTCTGGAGTTATTTCATATTTGTAATAAGCCAAACCTGTGTTTGGCATGTACGTGATATTATTCAACTATTTGGATGTATCATTATTTGTTTTTGTGTCTGCAATGAAGAAAGTTCTATTAGTAAAGGTTTGAAACCGTATTTTGGTTTCCAAGAGGAATCAGTCTTTATTCATCTTATTGCTTCAAGCTGTTCAATATTTATATCTGAAACAAGCAAAAGGCATTTTTATAATTCCGAGGAAATATTCCAGACAGGCAAAATCATTCAAGGGGTCGCTGAGCAGAGCTGGTGATGGGACATAGCCTGGTGAGAGTCTCTAGGGCATGATCATTTAGCATGGGGGACTGTATGGCCTGATGTGCCCCACCCCATTCCTGAGTCAAAGGTCGTTTTGCAAAATGTAAGAACCGTTCTCACCCCAATGTTTTAGAGAGAGGAGAACAGGGTACCAATGTTTTAGAGACAGGAGGAGAAAAGAGCGCTCTGTTGAGTGCATTGTGAGGGTGAATCATAAATTAGAAAGGAAAATGTTTCATCTCCAGATAACCTCAGAAGACTTTTAATGAAACAGATGGGCTATTGAGGCTGACCAAGTGGAAGAATGCTTCTTAAAAATGTTTATGAACTGTCATGCCAAGTTGCTTCTAAAGCATTAGAGAGAGTGTGTGTGATGGGGATGGAGGGGAAGAGAACGAGAGAAAGCAATTGCCAAGGTGAAGTATCAATCCTGTGAAGGGAAGCCATTTATCACTGTAGTTAAGAACTTAGAGTGTCAGCCTCAATAAATGGAAAGGTCCATTGATGTAATTCTGCTCACTGGTGCATAGCTTCAATATATAATGCTTAATTAGGTGTACTAAATTAACTTATTTCTATGTAAAGTTTTTGTGCTGTGTGGAATGAGCAGTTTGTTTTATATGTATATATATTTTAAAAAGGTATGCAGAAACTGGTTTCACATCTCAGCCTTGCTGTGGCAAGCAAAAATTACAAAGCTAAGACAATCAGACATGGATGATCTCAGCAAAATTGTGAGCAGGTTCTGAACCACAAATTGAAATATGTGGCTGGGGGTGGGGTTCAATGTTAGGGATGTTGTATGCGCTGTTTTTTGTTGTATTTCCTTAGGTTTGATTTAATGCTTTTAATTTGTTTTTTCAACACACACACATACACTTTATGTTATGGGGTGGCATACAAAAACCCACAATGAATAAATAAAGCACATTTGACCCACATTTATGGAGGCTTCTCAAAAAAAAAAAGATGGAAGAAAGCAGGAATGTTGGTTCGTAACAACTCTGTACGTTAGAAGTTCTGCCACACTGCACTTTTTGCCTCCTGTGACTATGGAATGTAGAAATATTTGCTTTTTGTATTTATAGATAGGGCATGGATAGCTCAGTTGATTAGAGCGTGGTGCTGATAATGCCAAGGTTGCAGGTTCGGTGCTTGTATGGGACAGCTGCATATTCCTGCCACTGTACTTTTCCATCTATAAGACGCCCCCATTTTGGGGGGCTCAATTTTAAGAAAACGAGGGGAGATGGCCCAAAGTTGTTGAGCCTCTCCCCCCCCCCAAGCAGCTGCGGGCAGGAAACACTCCCTAGATCCGGTTTGCGGGAGTTCTACCTCCCCTGATGCCGCCGCATGGGGGAAACAATCCAGGGAGTGTTTCCCATGTGCAGCACGATTGGGTGAATTTTTGCTCCCCCGAGTCATCCAATTTGTGGGAGCACAACCTCCTCTGATGCCGCCGCACGTGGGAAACGATCCAGGGAATGCTTCCTGTGTGCAGCGACATCGGGGGGAAGTTGCGCTCCCGCCAACGAGCTGGCTCGCGGCACCCAGCTCCCCACCCCCCACGCACCTGCGGGCAGGAAACACCCCCCAGATCGCTCCCTGCTCACTGCAGCATCGGGGGAAGCTGCGCTACTGCCAACCGAATGGTTGTATCCATGTATTGGACGACCCCAGTTTTTTGACATGATTTTTGAGTCAAAAAACCTTGTCCAATACATGGGAAAATACGGTAATTCAAGGGATGGTGCTACATGATCCTCAGGGTCCTTCCAATTCTAGCATTCTACTTCCATGGTTTTCCAAAGAACGTCCTTAAAGGGATGAGTTTGGGAGGAATTCTGAGATGAATTGCTGTTTCTGATTGCCTTCAAAGTAGCCTAGGCAGATGCCTTAGACTGGCTCAGACAACTGGTCCATCTCATTTCCCAGCCTTGCTGGGTTGATCTTCAGACTTCCTGCATGCAAAACAGAGGCTCTTTCATTGAGCTGTAGCCCTTCTGCAAACCGGGGGTGGGGGTGGGGAATCATTGCCTAAATCAACATTTCATATAACCTTCGTTCCATGAAAGGTTGGTGGCACTCTTGTTCATGACCTGTTTCATAGACTTTGTTCATTAGTAGTTTGTGGAACTGAGGTGGTCTCAGTGGGTTCAGAGAGGTGAGGTGTCAGGAACATGGCCCCCCAGAGCACAGGGGAAGAGTTAGACTCAGAAATCAAACTAAGTGAACGAGGGACTGACTCTGCAGATGAGAGCTGGCTGACAGAGTCAAGAAAGGGCAGTTCGACCCCCTTTCCCGAGGAAGACTCTGTTAGCTCTCAAGAAGAGGAAGAGTTGAAAGGCAGCCAGAGCATTGCTAGGCAATCAGCAGATAAGCAGAGGTCTGAGTCTGGGTCGAGTCAGAGTGGGGAGGGAGCAGGCCAGCCTCTCAGTCCTTGGAGTTTGAATGAGATCAGATGACAACAGAAGGGCAAGAGAGGAAAGGCGGGAGTTTGGCGTCCTTCCTGCTGTGGGAGGGGCCAAAATTCAGACTGACCAACTATCGTAAATGCGAGCAGGTGAGAAGCTGTGCTCTGGATGTGCCTTTTTGTAAATAAACATACATAAAACTGCCAGAGAGTTATTACTTCTTATTGGGGCTTGGTTGCCTGCCAGAGATCATTACAAGAGGGCATCTTCTACCAGCCTTGTGGCGAATGCACTGGCTGCTCATTTGTTTCCAAACCCAGGTGCTGGTCTATCAATCCCTTCTCTATATACTATAAAGACCAGCTCACTTCTCTCCCATGCTGTCTGCATTCTGCAAGCTAGGCCCTGCTCCAAGTTCCTTCACATCTTTAGAGTAATGGCACCAGGCTGTGGGAATGACCTCCCTGAGGAGGGCAGGAGGCAGGCTTCTCTCTCGCTGCTTTCTGGAAGGATGCAAAACCCATTTGTTCCAGAAAAAGCTACAAAGAAAGCAATGGAGAACCCCAGTTGAAAGTATACACAGAGGGGACCAAGAGAACAATGATTCGAAAGGAGTTTTAAGACCTCATAATGTGCCATAAATTGCACGCACAAGAAGCCTCTTTGTTTGGAATGTAACAGTTTTATGACAATGAAGAGAAACAGAGAGGGGGCCTCTTCCAGTCAGTATAGCCAAAGATCTGCAGGAGATCGTAACTCTTTTCTTATCTGAAGCCAGAAGATTTATGGCACTCTATCTAGCGTTTGGCCTTGCGTGTACTGGAATCTAAACATCAAAAATCCTGATAGGCATTTGGCTAATGCGAAGTCCTGTTACTGTGGTAGCTGCTTTTGTTGGAACTGATCCATCTTCTGCCTATCATCTATGTATCCATCTATTTTTGTGATCAATAACTGCAAATCACAATAGCTGCGTTTTTCCCTCCACTGTTGTAGGCAGTGTGCTCAGAATACCTGCCAATTTCAAGTGGGCGGAGAACTGTTATGCTCAGGTTTTGTGGACTTCCCACAGGCATCAGATTGGCCACTGTGGGAACAGGAAGTTGTACAAGATGACCTTTGGTCTGATCCAGCAGGGCTCTTCTTATGTGACCATCATTCAGAGGAGAAACCGTGGCATCCAAACCAAATAAGCTGCTGTTGAAGTCCAGCTGTTCATTCATGACAGCTGCAAGTTCAATGGATGGCACTTCATAAACATTGGGCTTCACCCCTGTTCAGGTCCATCCAACAGATGGGACATTTCATGTCATTTGAAAACAGATTTTTTTTTTTAAGTTCAGCAAATGAACTTGGATTTGGATACTGATGCTCATCATGTCTAATTGAAAAGCCTGGATTTCTCCATATGCTTAAATGTGTAACTCCCGCTTTTGTCCCTGTTTCAGGATCTCTTCTCAGTGTTGTTTCAGGATCTCTTCTCAATGTGAACCAGGAAATAAGTTATCCAGACAATTAGATGGCTGTATCTGCCACCCACCCTTTCTATTTATTATTTCAAATTTATAACCCTTACTTCTGGACTTGTACAATGCAGGGAGATATTCAACCAAACATACAGAGGAAAAACTCTGTTTTGTTGAATGTCTCACTGCATTGTACCAGACCAACATCATGCCAATCTGCCTGGTTGCTAAGCAACACATCAGCCTGCCTGCCTCTTGGTTAGTTGACTTTAATGGAATTAACCCTTCAGTTGCATATGGAATGATTTCTGCTGCTATACTTCTGACCCCTTTCCTCTTATTACTCCTCCTCCTTGCCTTCTCTCTTGGCCTTTCATTCCCCTCCCCAACCAACCCAGCCATGCCTGTCTCTGCACCAGCCAGCTCCAGCCAGCTGATTCTGTCCCCCCACCTTTTCTAATACAGTGTTACAGTTCTATCAGGCAAGCAACGTCCAGAGTGAGGAATTAACTCTCTATTGTCAAAAAGACACTTACAAGTCAGGAAGAAGCATGTCCATCAGTCCTGCATCTCTCACCTGCTCCTAGGTGTGCGCTTGATGGGGCAGTTGCCACAACAGAGACCTTAGCTTGTGTAACTCCCCCACCTGAGCTGCACACAAACAGGCAAAGACTACGCCTGCATGTAACCTGCCTTTGCTCCTCCCTCTTCAGTCCTCCCCTGGACCTGGGAGACAGTGGAGCAGGAGAGGTGGAGGCAGGAGGGTGTGGAAGCCCTGGACTCTCCACCAGCCTGACCTCTCCTGTATCTGTTCTTCAGTCTCCAATCCTGCAGCTTCTCCTGTCTCTGACTCTCATATCCTGGCTGTTACAGACTCTCCCCAGTCACTGATCCCTTCTTCCAAGTCCAACCCCGCTTCTCCCGGTGCCCACTCCTCAGAATTCAGCCACCACTCTTCAGCACATACAGGAAGACATACAGGTGGCGGCGGCAATTACCTGTATCCTGATTCTGCAGAAGGGGCTTTCTCTCTGTCTCCTTCCATTACCCAACATCCAAACCCAGCATCATTTTTTCCCTTTGTCCTGCAACAAACTTCTTGAAATCCTAGGGAGAGTAAACACACCTTTAAAGAGAACGAGTCCTCTTCTAAACCAGAACCTAATTACCGATGGAAAATTGTTTCCAGACTTCATGGAAGCAGCACTATTTCCCAATTGCAAAGAATCCAAATCCATGTGTGCATTTCATTATGTCTGTAGTTAACGAAATTACCCTTATGTCTGGTTTGACAACAGGAATATATCAAAGTGTGGTTTGAAAGCTACCATAATGCACCATTGTTACAAAGAAAAAGAAAAAGCAGGTCTGTTTTTAGAAATGGGACCAACACAACCTTTTTGAGATGTTGTCGTGCATAGTAAGTTCACTGACCTTAAGAACATAGGAAGCTGTCTTATACTGAGAAAGTCCATGGGTCCAGCTAGGTCAGTAGTGTCCACACTGATTGGCAGCAGCACCCAGGGTTTTGAATGGCTCAACCAGTGCTTTTTTTTTCCTTAAAAAAAATGTTTAGGGGTATTCTCATTTTCCTACTCATATTAAAATACTGCCCCTCAATGAGGCCAAACTTAGATTCACAAAATGTTTAGGGGTATGCGTCCCCCCAGGGCAAAAAGCACTGGCTCTACTGGTGTTCATCAGTATGCAGATGACACCCAGCTCTACCTCTCTTTCAAATCGGAACCAGTGAAGGCAGTGAAGGTCCTGTGTGAGTGTCTGGAGGCGGTTGGAGGATGGATGGTGGCTAACAGATTGAGGTTGAATCATGACAAGACAGAAGTACTGTTTTTGGGGGACAGGAGGTGGGCAGGTGTGGAGGATTCCCTGGTCCTGAATGGGGTAACTGTGCCCCTGAAGGACTAGGTGCGCAGCCTGGGAGTCATTCTGGACTCACAGCTGTCCATGGAGGTGCAGATCAATTCTGTGTGCAGGGCAGCTATTTACCAGCTCCATCTGGTACGCAGGCTGAGACCCTATATGCCCGCGGACTGTCTCACCAGAGTGCTGCATGCTTTGGTTATCTCCCACTTGGACTACTGCAATGTGCTCCAAGTGGGGCTACCTTTGAAGGTGACCCGGAAACTACAACTAATCCAGAATGCGGCAGCTAGACTGGTGACTGGGAGTGGCCGCCGGGACCATATAACACTGGTCTTGAAAGACCTACACTGGCTCCCAGTACGTTTCCGAGCACAATTCAAAGTGTTGGTGCTGCAGAGTGGCTGGGGAAACCCAGCAGATGGGCGGGGTATAAATAATAAATTATTATTGTTATTTTATTATTATTATTTCTTATCTACCTGGAAATGACTGAGATTGAATTTGGGTCCTTCTACAGGCAAAGCAGATGCTCTACTACTGAGCTCCATCCCTTCTCTTTTGTGACCTCTGCCAAGGTGTAAAGGGATGATACTGAAGCAGCTGAACCCCAGCTTAGATAGGTCAGTTGGTTAGAACATGGCACTGATAACACCAAGGTAACAGGTTCGATCCCCGTATGGGACAGCTGCATATTCCTTCATTGCAGTGGGTTGACTAGATGATCCTCAGGGTCCCTTCCAACTCTACAGTTCCATGATCTCTATAATCTCCATCAGACCCATAAACCTGAAGTTTGCAAAACCATGGTATAACACCATCCATTTCCATAACACTTGTTGCCAGTTTGTTTCTGGACCCAAATTGAGATGCTCATGTTAGTGTTTAAAGCCCCAAGTGACTCAGGTCCCAAATACCTGAAAGACCACCTGCTTCCCTAGAGTCCCTCATAGGTGCTAAGATTGCCAGAAGGTGCCCTCTTGCTTGGCTCACTCCCCTCAGAGGTCCAGGGGGTGGCAGCCTAGGAGAGGGCATTCTGTGTGGCCAGTGGCATAGCATGGGTTCCCAGCACCCAGGGCTGCATTGAGTGGTGAGTGGGAAGAAGGGGAATGGACTGAGTATGCCTGCTCTTTCAACTACTTAGTGGTGTCCATGTCACAGCCACAGAGATAAGAAAAGAAGAGTCATTCTATTGTCTGGAGAGGTCACTTTCTGGTTCACACGGAGAAGCCATTTTCAATGGAGCCCAGTGACAGCAGCAGCACAGCTGTATTGAGGCAGCACCGGGTGTTGAAATTCTGTGCCCCCTAACAAATTTCCACCTGGGGCAACCACTCCTATGGGCTTCCCCATGCTAAACCACTGTCTGTGGCAGCCCCTAAGTTGTGGAACTCCCTTCCTTCAAAGCAGAATCTGAAACCATCATTATACAGCTTTTGGCGAATGCTGGAGACACACCTTTTTATCCTGGCTTTTGGCACTTGAAGTGTATTGCAATTTTAGGAGCCAACTTACTTCTGTAATTCTAAATTGTTTTAAACTGTTGTTCATATTGTTGTAACCTACCCTAGGGCTCAGAATGAAAGGCAAGTAGTCAACTGTAATAGTGTTAGTAGTTTTATTATAGTTATTATTTATTAAATTTGTATACTGCCCTTCGGTCAACGTTCACAACATAAAACTACAAAATGAGAACAAGACAATAATGCCCACTCACAACACAAAGAGCTCATAACCCACCTACTCTCAGCAGCCAGAAGCATCATACTGAAGAGCCAGTGGTGTAGTGGTTAAGAACGGTAGACTAGGAATCTGGTGAACCGGGTTCGCGTCTCCGCTCCTCCACATGCAGCTGCTGGGTGACCTTGGGCTAGTCACACTTCTCTGAAGTCTCTCAGCCCCACTCACCTCACAGAGTGTTTGTTGTGGGGGAGGAAGGGAAAGGAGAATGTTAGCTGCTTTGAGACTCCTTCGGGTAGTGATAAAGCGGGATATCAAATCCAAACTCTTCTTCTTCTTCTTCATCATCATCATCATCATCATCATCATCATCATCATAGCCAGAAACTGGAGAGACCTGTCAGGAGTAAGCATGGACCAATGGTATCAAATATTATGGGAAACAGCCCTATTAGAAAAATGAACCAAACTGAAATGGACACGGGGACAAATAGAAGAAGATGCCTTCACCCTGATATGGTTACCCTTTATCACATACACAGCCCAACAGGCAACAACAAGAACCCGCCAACAGCATTTGAATCAATCTGGCTAACCTGATCCAAAAACAAACACACACCACTCACACATGAAAACAAATTTCACTACAGCCAATCAAAGACAACCAACCACGCCCTAGGCCAACCCCAACCTCCCTCACCACCAAAGGAAGTAAAGAGAACCCACACAAGTGATGCTGACACAAAACCCCACACAGACAATAAGTAGAAGAGAAGTATTGTCGCCCACCCCCACTCCACTCACCGTTCCCCTCTCCACCTCTTTCCCCCTTTTCTTCCTAATGTAACACTAATGTCTCAACAAATGCAACTGATCTGTAACTTGAAAAAAGAGACATTGCACATGCTTTTGTAAACCAAGAAATCTTTAATAAAAATATGTTTTTTTAAAAAAATGAAAACACAAAATATATAACAGAAAAGAGAAACAAACCAACAACCCACAAACACATTTAAAAGGCCATAGGATGTTCAATCAGCTGAAGGCTGGTTATAGAGAAATATTTTCACCTGGCACCAAAAGAGTGTCAGCATCGCCCTTGAGCCAGTGCCACTAACTGGACTCATGCACTTCAGCCCCGACTGGGCTAGGCGAGCTGGGTAGCACTTCCAGAGACCACCTTCTGCACAGGAACAGGTCAAAGTGCTGTGGACTCACAACTTAGAGTCGTGAGCACCGGATTCACTCCCACAAGAAGACAGTCGTCGCACAGCAGAGTATAGCAGAGTACAGCAGAGTATAAACGACTCGGAGAGCAGCTCTGTAGAATATCTTCTTTATTCTATCTACAACTATTATACAACTATATACAGAGCTAAATGAGGTCTAAGCATAAATGAATGCTGCACTACACTGAGTGTCTGCAGCTGCTCTTAGCAGCAACCTTATCTATACACACGATCTCTAACACTCAGTCTCTCTCTCTCTCCGACACACTGACTGACTGACTGACTCTTTGATGTGGTGCTGGAGCAGAATAAGTAGAGAGCAGAACACTGCCCCTCCTCTCTGGAGAATCAGCAGACTCATCAGGAGATTCTTGGATATGGGAGGGGTGAAATCTCCTCAGTTGCATAAATGGGGAGTTGCATAAATGGGGAGTTGTCTGTAGTTCAAAGTGCTAAACTTTGCTGAATTGTACCATTTTTGTTTCCACCACTCCACGCCAGTCCGAAGTGCTAATCCTATCCACAAACTGGTAGCATCTGTCTCCTGCCTCATACTCTCGTTCAACATCCCATCATTTCCTGGGTTCATCTTTGTTTCGTTTCACCTTGGCGCTCTCTGGAAACTAGCTCATTAAGTTCTGGTTGTTGCTGTCTATCACGGGGAATTTGTCTAATTCCAAATTAGTTATTGGCAGATTAATCTCATCTACCTGATTATTGGAAGAAACAAATGGGCAAGCTCTGTGTTGTTTTTCACGAGAGGAGACTGAGCACAAGATTATATATAGGCAATTTGGAAATGAGTTACCTAAGAGACCATCTTGCCCCATTTATTCCTGCCCAGCAACTCTGCTTCTCAGATGGGGCAATACTGAGAGTACCACATACCACAGAGTTGTACTTCTTTTGCACTAACTGAAATTACACAGCTGGTGTTTAGGCACTACCTGAATATATTTTAAGAAAGTTTTCCCAGTCATTTAATGGAATATTGATCTGCAGAAATGGTTTTATTGTGTTTTGAGTCTGAGGTAGAGTTCTTCAAATATCTGGAGGGCTGTGACATGGAAGATGGAGCAAACTTATTTTCTTCTGCTCCGCAGGGTAGAACCCAAACCAACGCATTCAAAGTAGATTCCAATTAAAGGTTAGGAAGAACTTTCTGGCAATACAGTGGTGCCCCGCAAGACGAATGCCTCGCAAAACGAAAAACGCGCAATACGAAAGGGTTTTTCGGTTTTTGCGTCGCTTCGCTAGACGATTTTCCCTATGGGCTTGCTTCGCAAGACGAAACATCTTGCGAGTTCTTGCGAGTTTGTTTCCTTTGTTCCTTTGTTTCCTTGTTTTCTTAAAGCCACTAAGCCGCTAAGCCGTTAATAGCCGCTAAGCTGCTAAGCCGTTAATAGACGGTAAGCCGCTAATAGCCGCTAAGCCGCTAATAGCCGTGCTTCGCAAGACGAAAAAACCGCAAGACGAAGAGACTCGCGGAACGGATTAATTTCGTCTTGCAAGGCACCACTGTAAGAGCTATTCAAAAGTTGAACAGACTACCTCAGAAGGTGGTGGACTCTCCTCCATTGGGTGTTTTTAATTAGAAAGTGGGTAGCCATCTGTTAGAAATGCAATACCTACATTTTGGAGGGTTGGAATAGGTCAGTGTTTCCCAAACTTTGGTCTCCAGTCTTGCTAGCTAGGGATGATGGGAGTTGTAGTCCAAAAACCCAAGTTTGGGAAACACTGGACTAGATGAACCTTTGGTGACTTTCCAGTTTTACGATTCTCTGAAAAGCTTTTGATTGTTTTTAGAGTTTAATAATAATAATAATAATTAATTAAATTTGCATACCACCCTATATCTGCAGGTCTCAGGGTGGTTACAACATAAAATCACAGTATAAAATCACAAAATTCATAATAAATTTTTGAAGGGGTTTGTGGTACATTGTTATGATGGCCTCAGGTTGTTAAGTACTTTATAAATTTGCAAAACAAAATAAATAGTGAACACACCCAGTGCTTCCTCAGTGTCAGTAAAATGACCCTTTCTCCTCAACCTCCCTGTTGCTGACACCACAGATCAATGTTGCACCTCCATTCAGTACCCAAGCAATTCACAAATTCCAAGCAGTTGAGTGAGCCCTCAAGGGGAGAAACTGTTGTTAGATGACACCTCCTACCAGCCTCAGTCAGTGAGTCTGGTTTTATCAGGGATGACAGGAACTATAGTCCAGTAACATCTGATGGGCCACAGGTTTCCTAGCCTCATCTTGGAAAAGAACCCTGATAAGAAATTTCCTTGGAACCACGGCTTTAGAGGGGAAGTAGCTTATTGTGTTGAAGCTTTTACAGGTGTTTGTAGACATTATAAATGAGAGTGGAAGTCTATCACGCCGCTCATCTTTGTGAGTTTTATCTTTTCCGCTCCAGCAACAGATCCCAATCCTCTCATTTGCTGAAGAGGCAACTCCGCTTCCATTACAATCCAGATGGGATAAATTAGTCCCCTTCACCGGTCAGTAACCCCTTCCCATTTCTCAACCAGGTGATAATCAGCATCTGCATATAAAGCAGGTCCACGAAATGATGCTTTTAGCCCTTTGCATTAAAGGGTCCTGCCAGCATCCCTGCGACACAGCAACATAACATTTCACAGATTTCCTCAGCTTCGTTTTCTGTACAGCAGCATGGTACCCAAATTGCAAACTGAAGCAGAGACAGCACAGAGCAATTCAGAAAGCAACTGGGCTTTTCTTTTTTTAAAAAAATAATTGCACAAATATTATTATTATTATTATTATTTATTTATTTTATTATTAAATTGTATACCACTCTTCATCCAAACATGCATGGTGCCTGCACGCACTTCCGTGTGTGTGTGTGTGTGTGTGTGTGTGTGTGTTCAGAATTCTGAGTGCTGCCTAAAGAAATATGGGCCCCTCTCATATTGTACAGTTAAGGAAGAAGAATGTCTTACAGCTACACAGTGTGAATGTACCAGCATGGACCATATGGTTGATGAAAGCCTAATAAAATAAATTAAGAATTGTTACACGCATCGTGACTTCAAAGTGATACGTTGTTGTTGTTTTCCCCCCTGTATGATTGCATAATTCCACATTGCATGCTGGATGACTTGGACGACGACAACAACAGACTCTAAATATGCAGGTTTAGACCCAAAATAATTTGAGAGAGAGAGAGAAAGGGAGGGGTTGGGAGGGAGGGAGAGGGAGATCTGAATGCATTGACTACAATGTAAGCTCAGCAACAGCTTAAACTATTTTGGGTGGTAAACAAACATCCAGTTACGACTGGGAGTATAAGGTTTCCGTTCGGCGCGTGGTGGTCTTCTTTGGAAGCATGCTGCTTTTAAATTCCCATGTATCGTGCTGGACAGGTTATTGAATGCTTCCCTGCTAATCAGAAGCACACGCAAGCCCGGGGCTGAAGCTCTGAATTGCAGGAAACAAGAGGCTCTGATGTTGAATTCCCCACTGGCTTCCCTTTTTCCACTAGACACAAAGAGAAATCGGAACACCGTGCAATCACTTGTATTCGTCGGCCTACCTGCCTGTGTCCGTCTGTCTCTTTCTGTCTCCTAATGAAACATTTAAAAGAGTTATTACTGCCAGTGGTGTGTTGGCAGTTCTCTTCGTGGCAGCCACACCCTCTCACAGCTATGCCCCCTCCTAAGATTATATGGCCTTCTGAGATTATACAGTGGGGACGTGGGTGGCGCTGTGGGTTAAACCACAGAGCCTAGGACTTGCCGATCAGAAGGTCGGCGGTTCGAATCTCCGTGACGGAGTGAGCTCCCGTTGCTCGGTTCCAGCTCCTGCCAACCTAGCAGTTCGAAAGCACGTCAAGGTGCAAGTAGATGAATAGGTACTGCTCCGGCCGGAAGGTAAACGGCGTTTCCGTGCGCTGCGCTGGTTCACCAGAAGCGGCTTAGTCATGCTGGCCACATGACCCGGAAGCTGTACGCCGGCTCTCTCGGCCAATAAAGCGAGATGAGCGCCGCAACCCCAGAGTCGGTCACGACTGGACCTAATGGTCAGGGGTCCCTTTACCTTTACCTTTAAGATTATACAGTATTCTTATAATTATACAAGAATTATAATAATTGGGGGGGGTGCTAGCAACAGACAGTGCAGATCCTCACATTGTGCCTTTCATCTAGATCTACTATTTTCTGTCCATATAAATGAGTGAATGATTTGGGGTGCTCCAACATCTGTTTTTTGAGGGACTTGTGTTTTCCTTGAGTTCCGTTGTACATTACAGAATTTGCAAGCATTCCCTTGAAACTGAAGCCCTTTCTGTTTTAAGTATTCCTTAAAGGGAGCATACAGAATAACTCCTCTTTGCCTTTGACCCTAGGACACAATCCTTACTGGCTGACTCACCTTTCCCTCTGGTCAGCTCCAGGCAGCACAAAAGGTGAGAAGACGTCTCCTTATAATAATAAGAATAACAACAATAATTTATTATTTATATGCCCCCCCCATCTGACTGGTTTACCCCAGCAACCCTGGGCAGCTTCCAACAAATTAAAACATAGCACAACATCAAACATTACAAATTTCCCTATACAGGTCTGCCTTCAAATGTCTTCTAAAAGTTGCATAGTTATTTATCTCATTGACATCTGATGGGAGGGCATTCCATAGGGAAGGCGCCACTACTGAGAAGGCCCTCTGCCTGGTTCCCTGTAACTTCACTTCTCGCAGTGAGGGAACCACCAGAAGGTGCTCTGAGGCAAACCTCAGTGTCTGGGCTGAAGGATAAAAGCTCCCCCTTCGTGCCATAGGGCCTGGGACCATGCAGAAGAATAAGTAACACGACTTTGACCCCCTTGGAACACTAGTCTCCTGATTATTGCTTGTTTTCATCTGTGCATGCAACATAAATGTACACATGTACCTGACCGACAAGTGCTTGGGTCTTCAGCTAAGAGTTGTGCACCACAAGGCACATGGTCCTTAGATCAGACAGAGCTAATAATCAAGCCAGAGATTAGCATAAAAGGGTATGTCGTTTATTAGAAAAATCAGAAGAATCAATTTATTTCATGGACTATTTTCAGACTGGTCCAAGGCACCAAGCAACAAGCAATAAAACAATTAAATAGCTACTACCCATGATGGTTATGCTCTGCCTCCATGCTTCTATTTCTAAATCAGTTGCTGGAAGCCATAGGATAGGATAGGATAGGATAGGATAGGATAGGATAGTGCTCTTGTGCTGAGGTCCTGCTTGCCAGTTTCCCATGCACATCTGGTTGGCCACTTGAGGATACAGATTAGATGGACCATTGGCTTGATCCAACATGGTCCTCTTATGTACTTACATTTGTAAAGCATGCTTAAAAATCTTAAGCAAACCTTTGCAATACCGATGCCGATCTGATAGTGCTATGTATGGGACCAGGTGCAGAGGAAGGCAGTTGCCTTTTCCACAGTTCCCACACTTCTCTGGGCAAGAGTCACTCCTGAAGGTAAAGGATCGTCTTCTCCTAGCTCCCTAAGCCTTTGCTTAGTTCACCTTTCCCAGGCAAAATGGAGTTTCTTCTCAACAAGAAGCTAGGGACAGAATTAAGGTGGCAGTGAGGGTGAGCTCATCAGTTCAAAAAAGAGTAAACTGGAGCCAATGATTCAGTTAGAGTATAGCTGGCCGACTGAAGGCTCCTGGGCTAGCATTGTCCTCCAAAGCAGTTCTATGTGTCAGTGGCGTAGCATGGTTGCTGGTGCCCTGAGCAGCATGGAGTGGGATGGGAGGGAAGTAAACGGATGGAGCACGCATGCACAATCAACTGCCTAACGGTGTTTGCACCACCCAGGAGATAACAGCCACACAGATAAGAAGAGTCATTCCATTGTCTGAAGGGGTCACTTTGTGATTCTCATGGAAAAGCCATCTTCAACAGAACCCAGTGACAGAAGTGCACAGCTGTACTGAGGCAGCATCAGGTGCTGAAAATTTGTGTCCCCCAAGAATTCTGCGCCCGGGGCAACTGTTTCACTTGCAAGAAAATGAAATATTGAGCGTGCATGTTGTCTACATTTTCTTGTTGCCATGGACTTCTGATCAGTCACTGTGAGAACAGAATGCTAGACTAGCTGTTCCTTTGGCCTGATCTGCAGGCTCTTCTGATCTTCAGCCTACCTTTTGAGGAACACATGAGGCTGTCTTAGTCAGCATGTTCTGCCTAGCTTAGTGTTGCCTGCACTGACTAGGCAGCTGCTCTCCAGACAGAGGTCTTTGGACCAGCCATGGTTCTGCAGCTGAGTGCATGGTTTGCCTGCAGAACAGGGGTCGCCAGAATGCTACTCTCCAGCCACAGGCCATGCTGACTTGAGCCGATGGGATCTGGAGTCTACAGCATCTTAAAGGCACCACACTGTCTACCCCTGATGTAAAAGGCTCATACTTCGTGCTAACTTCAGCTCTCTTTTGTATCTCTCTCCAGGCACAGAAATTAGAATCCTGATATTATTATTTTTTGTAGCAGCATCTTGGTGGAGGGGGTGTGTGCATTTAGTATAATTATTCTCACATGTGTTCTCATCATACCTGTCTTGTTTTGCCTGGTGGGAGGTGGTGTCTTGCAGCTGTTCACAGCCGATCCCCACGGAGTCAAAAAGCAGAACAGACTGGCTGCCATTCAAAGATTTTATTTAATTTTATAACCAGCTTCTTGGATGTGATGTGATAATTGCAAAAGCCAGCGTCTTTGTCTCTCGTGCCGTCTATCATTTGTGTTTGCCTAGTTATTCGAGAAGCAGGAATAGTCGCTGCTTGTTTCGCTTTTCGTAACGCAGGCACCGGAATTGTCAAGCGTAGCACTAAATGGACAGATTAGAGCTGCAACAAACTTGCTCCAAGAAATTGTTCCTTGGAAATCTTCTCAGCAAATGTTGATGCTAAATATTTGCCAGATATGCTCTAAGTGGACAGCTACATTAGATATGCCAGATATGCTCCAAGTGGACAGCTATATTAGACACGCAAGAAGGTATCCCTAGCCACCTGATCCTGAACCATTGAGCCTTTTGCGAAGTCACCTTATCTAATCTCCTAGCCTTGGGACTGAGAGGTTGCCCATTTTCCAGTGAGAGAGAGTCGGCTAGTTCACTCTCTTCCTGTTCTTCTCACTGTTCATCTCCCAGTTCTGCCCAACTATTGTCTTCCAAACTGTGCCCCTCAGCAAACCGTTGGTCTCTGACAGATGGAGAGCAATCTCCTTAGCACTATGTTGAATTCCTCCCTAAGTTCTGCTCTCCACATTTCCACCTCAGTTTGTGATTTATTTGTTCATTTTTTAAAGGCTCTCACGAAAGTTCAGCAGCGCTTTAGTGTTAATTTTTGCCATTTTGGTACACGCTTCTGCAGAGTCGTTTTCTGTAATATAATGCACATATTTGTGAAATGCCCAGATGAGGGGTAAATCAAGAGTGAGATGAGCCTTCGTCAAACGGAGATGTTGACTGTAAAAGGCAGAATCTCCTTACGGGCAGGTTTAATTCAATTGAAAATAATACATGAATACAGTTCAAAAAGAAGTCCCCGGGGATTGCAGGGGATGCTGCCCTGTTAGGAAGTATGAAATAGCCCACTCATCTTGCACAGTTCATTGGCTTTCGATTAACTGGTTAGTGATGTGTGGCCACATCTTGTGGTTATCTTTTTTATAGAGCAGTTGTTGAATTGCGACAGTGCATTCATTCAGGTATAAAATTATACCTGTCTTATTCAGGTATAAATAGAGCAAACAGAAAGGTAGAAGAAGAAGAAAAGGAGGGGTTTCTTTAAACTGGCAATCGAAAGCCTTTCAAATTCTTGGGAGAAAATTGTACACTGCCAGGAAAGTAGCTTTGATCTGCTTGGTGTGTTTGCGTGTGTGTGTGTGTTTCATTTCTCCCCCATTCTACTTCCCCAGTGCAGCTGCAATAAATAGATAGACATACAAACAGATAAATAGATGGAAAGGGTGTCTGGACCTTTCCAAATGACTCTTTAATTGCTATTACCCCCAAAACCCACCTTTATAATATTCTTATTTAAAGTTTTCAAAGTTGAAAAAAAAGTAAATTCCTCCCCCGCCCCCACCATCTGATATGTACACAGAATTATTGCCAACCTTAGCAGGGAGTTAAGAAACAAAATCAGTGTGAATTAGGACCGCATTTATTAATTTAACCCTACAGATCTCCAGTGGTGAAGAGAGTGCAGAGAGCCAACTAAAACCTAAAAGCTACGGGCAAACCAGCTAGACTGAGCAAGAGGGGTAGTGTTTGCCTACCCTTTTCCTAATGCCAGACAAACTCGGGTGAGTACAGAGCTTTCCCTGATTCACCCCTTCTAGAGCCCCAGAACTCTGGGCAGGCAATACAGGTTGGCCACCAGAGGTACCCCAGAGAGCCCTGCAGCTAGTCTCAGATCTACGGCTCACTGACTTTGAAGGATGCCTAAGGGTGCTAATCAATTCTGGCGAATAAATTCTAATAAATTGCCCAATAAGTTCTTACACATGCCTGTCAAATGTGACCTCATTATCCCATTTAACAGTTCCCATTCTTAGGCACACTCTTATCATACATTTAAAGCACCAAGATACCACCTTAAAGAGTAATGGCTTCCCCTAAATAATTCTGGGAGCTGAAAATAAAATTTATTTTTTTAAAAAAGAATTCTGTGGTTTCTTAAGGTTTCTGAGCATTGTTAGGATGCTCCCTATTCCCCTCCCAGAATAGTTTATCAATCAGTGCGTTCTCCCAAGGAACTCTGGGAATCAACGCTCTGGGAGGTCTATGCTTAGGAGGGGTTCATACATAAATGCTGGTGAGTTGATTGTTTGGTCAGTGATCACAACATATGATGTCAGCCTGGCTGCAGTGATGTCATCGGTGTTCTGTTTTACCCGTGTCAGAATTCAGATTTGTCCAGTGTGTCATACTTGGTCATCTTCCAAATCACCCATTGCCAGTGGCGTAGCGTGGGTTGTCAGCACCCGGGGCAAGGCAAGTAATTTGTGCCCCCTAACCCGTGGATTTGCCCTAACCCCCAGATGTTGCGCCCGGTGCGGCTGGCCCCCCCTGCACCCCCCACGCTACGCCACTGCCCATTGCTTCCCCCTGAGATTTCCTGCAGCTCAGATTGCAATTTCTGAGCTGTTGTGTCTCCCTGGTCCTTTGCACACTGAAACAGTTGCATCTCAAGCGCAAGGGACCCTTGGAAATGTTATTTTCCCATGGCACTTGAATCCTTTGTCTGGGTGTCAGGCAGTTAGGGCCCCCTGTGCCTGAATCCTGTCTAAAGCAAGAGATTTCCCTAATTTTGACAGGTAAAAAGCTCTGTTTGTTAAGCCGAATTCCAAATGGAGCGCATCACACCACAGGTGTGAAGAATTGAGACTTGCTTGCACTGTCATTGCCTTTCAAAAGCAACAAAACCGTGCTGCAGAGGAAAATGAGATTTCAAGCCATTTCCGACTCATGGGATGCTTTATACAAAGGCATTTTTTTACCAGCTTGCAATATAAAGTGGAAATTGTCAGCAGGTATGATAAAAAAGAGAGGACAAAATACAGGTGAACTGAATGCCAGCGAGTGGTTGGAATAACAGGGGAAGAATCGCTGTAATTGAATTTCATTCACACTGCCTTGTTATTTAGGAATTATTTAGCCAGTTGGTATTTAAACAGTGGCTACATCAAACACCCACCAAAAAATTAAAATAACTGCACAAAAATGAGCAAACAGTGCAATATTGCCACTCTGTAATTTTATTAACAAAACTATCTCCTACTCCCACATATGGCGAACTGAAAGCTTAGCTATTTGGAAATGAAAGCCATATAATTTGTACTGCGATTGCAGAGTTGAAGCCTGTGGCACTGACTGGCGGGTTCTGTGAAGGAGGGAAAAGCTGGTATTGATGAAAAGCTCATACAAGGGCAAGCTGAGGGAAACTGAAGAACAGGATGTTCCAGAGGCAAGACAAAGAGAGTGGTGTGGAATGGACAGAGCTGGGTGGCAAGGAAACTGTGGCCACAGGCGCAAGATACATTTAAAGCACTATAATACTACCTTAAACAGTCTTGCTTCCCCCAAATAAAGCCACTTCCCACTTAGAAAGGAGGGGGGGTTGCGGACTTCACCCTCCCACCATGCGCGCGGGGGCTGGCTCTCAGCCTCCACGTGATTGAGGGAATCCCTGACCGCGTCATCCCCTGGCCAGCAAATTGGCTGGCCTGGGGGGCATGGCCTGCTCCATTTAATGCAGGCGCAGCCGGGCATCTCCCTCTTTGCCGCTTCCAGCTGCTCTGGTTTCCCACCCTCCCTCCCTTTAAGGTTTTCGTCTTTGACCTTGCTATGAACCTCAGTTGGTCACCGTTAAGGGGCCTGGTAGGAATTTTTCCCACTTGGCAAATTGGCACCAGCCACTTGGTTTTTCGCCTACCTCGTAGCAAATTGGTATTGGCGGTTAGGCATTGGTATTGTTATGTAGATGGAGGGGGGGAGGAAGCGCCATCACCTGCCCCGCATATTGAAGGGTAGTCCGATAAAGGATTCCAGGGGGCGTGGCCCTGTCCAAAGCCTATGGAGGTGAGGGCCTAAGGCACGCCCCCGCGTGGTGACCCCAGGGGAATGGCTGAGGAAAAACAAACCATGAAAATAGTGCTGAGGTTACAAGCTTTGTAAGCAAGGCAAAGTGGGTTGGTGATGATGATATAATGTGGTGTGATGTCATCAGCCTAGGAGCCTAATTTCAACATAACCCAGATTAGTTTTCTCCAAGTCTAGTCGATGTCTGGGAAATTAATCAATTTACTCTGAATTATTCCTGGAGAAGTCTTTTTCCATTTTGTTTCTAAATGAATTGTCTGCCCATTGCATGGTATCTCATGTCCCTTCCATAGCTGTTGAGAAGAGTGAGCAATTGGTAAAACAATTGGAAAGAACAACTGCAGGAACAAAGGCAACTGGCCATCTGTTGTCCATGAAACTAGGGGCAGAAGGCAAATATGGGATTGTGATCAGTTCCTTTCCTGGTAACAGTTAGCGAATCCCAGGATGTCCCTAAATTTTAATTCCAAATGCAATAACCAGGGACAGAAGTTTACAGTTTCCACCCAACAGAGAGAGCGAGAACAAACGTTCCTTCCAATCTTGTTTAGTCCTAAATTTGTACTATGCCTTCTATCAGCGCAGGAACTGAGGCCATTATAGTTGAGCTGTGTAATTACGCAGCGGATCTCTCAGTGGCACTAAATGTATAATTATGAAGTTCTCCAAAGTATAAGGATGTAAACAACTGTTCGGTGTTGGTAGCCAACAGAGTGGGGGGAGGGTTGTGTTGTTGGGGTGTTTTTTAAAAAAACCAAAAAAAAAACCCTGCATGCACTTTCCGTAACATGTAGTTTACTGCCTACTTAACTTCCCATAAAGTGTAATTAGGTTCCGGGTAGAGTTGGAAGACACATGGTGTATAATATATTAACTGCATTTCTTATTCATAGAGTAACAAAGGCACTGCACCAAGCAAATGCCAACAGTTTCTCTTGGAAATAATACAAATAATTTGTCACTGCTCGTTGGGCTCGCACGATTAGAGCATGGCTGGCTCTTGAAAAGACTTTAGGAGAAAAAAAATACCTAGAAGAGCTGATTGCTGGCTCGGGGCATTGTGATTTCCCCTATCCACCGATGCAATTAACGATCGAAGCATCACACTCAAGAAAAAGAAAATAGGTTGCTTTGATTTTTGCTACTTGGTTTGCATTCATTGCTTCTTTTTAGGTCTAAAGGTTAGAAGCAAAGAACAAAAATAGAAAGTGTGGAGCTTCCACTATTATGTGTATCTTTCTGGTGGCATGTAGAAAAGCACAAACTGCAATGTGAAATTATTGTGTTGTGCACATCAACCGATTGGAGAGTGTCCAAAGAAGGGTTACCAGGATAGTGAGGGGTCTAGAAAATATATCCTACAAGGGACATTTGAAAGAGTTGGGTATGTTTCGGCTGGAGAAGAGACGATTAAGGGGGGATGTGATGGTGATCTTCAAATCTTCAGATGCTACACTGAACAGGGGGTTGGACTATATCAGAATTCTTCAACTTTGGGTCTCCAGGTGTTGTTGGTCTACAATTCCCATCATCCCCAGCCAGCTTCGTCAATGGTCATGAATGCTGGAAGCTGTAATGCAACAATAGCTGGGGACCCAAGGTTGAAGAGCAATGGACTAGAGAACCTGTCCACCTGTATTTTTAAAACAACAACAACAATACCTTTTACCCTTATTTCACATTGCTATCTATCTGCAGTGGTGGGATGGAGAACACACAACATGACATCATTGCCATGTTCATTCATTCACTATGCATGTTGACTGAACATGGAGAAAGGGGAAATCACACCACCCTCAAAGTCCACATGTGAAAGCATTAAAGAGGCTCTACTTATGTTCAACTGTGTATATGACCAGGAACTTGGTGCAACTGGGCTTGCTCTCTGCACCCCATTCACGTCTTCTGCTGAATAAATGAAGGTTGAGATGGGGCCAGGAACCAGGAACACTCTCATTCCTCCTTAAACTAGGGTTGCCATGATACAAATAGTAAGAACCAGGACACCCCGAATGTTGTTGAGCTTTTTTTAAGGAAACTACCAAAACTGATTTTTTTATTGACTTTCCTAAGATCCAAGACACAGCACCGCCTTTCAGAAATTCCACCCAGACATATGGCAGCCCTACTTAAACTCTGTCGGTGTGGACACAATGAGTGAACAGGGCTCATGTTCTCTTGCAAAGTCCTGTTTCACCATGGCAGAGAAGGAATTATTTAAAAGAGTGGTGGCGTGGAGAGGCTGCCCTCTCAGACATGGTCCCCTGTTTCTGGAATGTCATCCCAAGGCAAGTTGAGGAGATGTCACCATTTGCATCCTTTTTATTTTTTTTTTTTATAATATATTTATTAAAGTTTTCAAATAAAACATATATCAAATAAGCACTTATCGTTGTCCATTTAACATCTTTCAATTGTTACATGGGACTCCCCCACACCTCCCGCATACACTTACATCATTATTAAATTATTTTCAAGCAAATTATCATTTAACTCATCTTAATTAATAATCTTAATTTGGTTTGACATATAATTCGACTTTAAATCTATTTTAATGGTAGACAATTGTCTGCACTGGCATCCTATTCAGCACTCAGCCAGATTACAATATTTTTGTAAATAAGTCTTAAATTTCCTCCAGTCTTCTTCCATCCTTTCTTCTCCCTGGTCTCGAATTCTGCCGGTCATCTCGGCTAGTTGCATATAGTCCATCAGTTGCATCTGCCATTCTTCCACAGTGGGTAGCTCCTGAGTTTTCCAATTCTTGGCAATTAATATTCTTGCTGCTGTTGTTGCGTACAAAAAGCATTTGCATCCTTTTTAGCTAACGGCCAATATAGAAATATATTTTCATCAGGGCTCTTAGTAGATAATTCTATAGTATGTTGATGTCCACTACTTTTGTTATTGATTTTCCTTTTATTTTGCTCTTGCTGTTCTCGTCTTTCTTCATTGTGTGGTTTTCATTCAAATTAGTCATTTTGTGGTTTCGTAATGCTTTTCTGTTTAGAGCTGCTTGTCATCATCATTTTAATTGTATGCCACCTTTCCACAATTAAAACAATGATCAAGATGGATTACAATATCAAAAGATTTACATCATTTCAAACATAGCAAAGTAGTCATAAAAATAAACAAAACACATTAAAAGCTACGTAAGCAAACTGAACAATTTCCACATTAAAAAAGATACAAAAAGTTAATGTCAGTAATATCAGTTAATATCAGTAACAACAGCAAAATCTCCCAACAAAACTTCCCCCCAAATACTTGCTGAGTAGCAGCAGTCCTTATGAGGCCAGTCAGCCTCTGCCCTGGGCCAGGTGGAGAGAGGCAGGAATGGGCAGGGGCGGAGGAAGGGTGGGGGTGGTACGTCCCAGATGTCACCACTGAGGGGGGTGACAAAATGCCCGGCGGCACTCACCTCGAGGCCTGCAGTGCCAAGCGTCTCTCCTGGGAGTGACGTGGTGGCTTGGGCGCCCGCAGGCTCTGTGCTGCCCAAATGGTCCGCCCATCGCCTCCCCCTTCAGCTGTAGGGCAGTTGAGTGGAAGGAGGCAGGCAGACTCCTCGAAGGCCCCACAGAGTGTCCTGCCCCAGCTTGCCATGCCCCACAGGGAACTGGCCTTGCCCCTGGGCACAGGGCAAGCGTGCCACCCCAGGTGCCAGATGGGCTTGCTCCACCGCTGGAACACCCTCCTATCAGATGTCAAAGAGATAAACAACTACCTGACATTTAGAAGACATCTGAAGGTAGCCCTGTTCAGGGAAGTTTTTAATGTGTGACATTTTAATGTATTCTTAATCTTTGTTGGAAGCCGCCCAGAGTGGCTGGGGAAACCCAGCCAGATGGCGGGGTACAAATAAATTACTACTACTACTACTACTACTACTATCATCATCATCATCATCATCATCATCATCATCATCAAACATCCTGTTATCACAGTGGCCAACCAGATGAGCCTGAGAAGCTTGCAAGCAAAACCTGAGCTCAATAGCATTCTCCCCTCCTGTGGCTTCCAGCCACTGGCATTCAGAAGCATTAGTGTCTGCAACAGTGAAGACACACGCCCATCCCTTAGGGTGCACTGAGTATTGTGAAATAGCTCGAGTGAGATGGCACTTGGCACATCAGATTGCCACCACCCTTCGGCAAGAGCAGAAATGAGCAGCGTTCTTCAAACACAGCTGCTCTTCCTTTGGCAAGAACCTATGTAGAAACCTGGGCAGGCATTGTTCAGAGGCTGTTTATGAGAAATATTGTATTTGGTTGTTCCACTTAGAGGCGTCTCTAATCTACACTAGTGTGTAATTTCCTATTGGTTCTAACTAAAAGGCCTAAATAAAACATGGAGCTAATTGTGTGTGTTTTGTTATTTAATCACAGTCACTGATTTTGACCAGGACCACAATGCAGAAGGAGGGGACTTTTAATTCTTCCCGCCCCCCAGCACCAAAGTCTCAATTCCCTGTGTGCTGCAGTTAGGCATAGGAAAAAGGTCTCCACTGGGACCGTTTCCTCAGCGGAAATTGGGGGCCTCACAATAGTTATTAAATAAAGAAAAACCAACATCAGGTTTGTAAGCAACAGATTTAGCCCCATGTGGTGTTCTGTATGTCATACCCTCCAACACGTTGAGGCGAAAAACTGGGATGCCGTCTTCCGGTGCGGCACACTCACACGAGGAACATTGCCAGTACAAGACTGCAGCCCCAGTAATGTGATTTGGCAGCACAGCACACCAAACAATGTATTTTGAGGCGTTGTGAAAGATCACGGCCCTGAAAAAGTGCCTTTTAGGGTCGAGATTGCAGAGCCCAAAATGGCTGCCATGCTCTCGTGTGAGAAAAACAGGATCCCCTGATTTTTCCAGGACAGTTGAGGGGTGTGGTATGTTAGTTGTTACATGACTAACACGGGGTGGAAAGCTCAAGATGTCATCCTCTCCAGAGATGTATGCAATATCGTAAAGTACTCCCTGTTATACCCCAGAGGACTGGTCTGCGCAAGCACTCTGGCCAAATCACAGATCCTAAACTAAATCAAGCCAATTTGGGTCAAGCCAAGATTGGAACAGATTGAGGCAGTCCTGGTGAAGTGTAGGTGGGTTCCCACGAGGCAAGACACAGTGATAACAGCAAGAACCTTTATTGAACTAACAAGTAGACAACAGGGGCAAAGCAACTGTTTATATCCATTTCTGAAAGCCTGGGCCACTCCCACTCCCAACATGATTGGCTATCTAAACTTCCAAGCTGCGAATCATAACTCAGAGCTTAAGGGCCAATGACAGAAGCCCAAATCCTGAAATGTTCAGTGATTGGATATCATGTATCGAATCAGAACACAGGGGCTCAGAATCCTTAGTCAACACTCAAGCTCAGGCAAACACAGACCACTGAATACATAACACCTGGATTGCCATGGATCCGATTGGGTCCTCCCAGAGGCATCCAAGGATGTGGAAAAGAGGGAATGGTCGGGCAACAAGGAGAGGAGGTGCAGAAAGATGCAGATGCAGGCATGTTTACTTAGGGTTTAAACCCCCAATTAAGCAGTGCACAAGTCCCCAATTTGGTTCAGGGTCTGCCCACCTGTTAAATTTGTTCAATGGGGCAGATCCTTAGGATCTGGACCATGGAACCAAAAAGGTTCCCCACTACTGAACTGTACCACTGGCCTTCAGCTAGTGGATCAGGATCCACCATGGGGCCACAGTCTGATCTGTAGAAGGTTAGTACAAAAGCACAACCACCATACAAATGCATGGTAAAAAAAAAATTAAATTAAAATTAAGAAGTGGGTCCTCAAGTGCATGTGTGGGTTAAGGGTGGAGCTTCAATTTGAAAAGATTAAAGACTACTGAACTATATGGACTTGAAGTTGCTCTCCAGGGATTCAGAAAAAGGTCCTACCTGCAGATGCTGGGTATTGATGCTAGGACTTTTTCCATGCAACTCATGTGCTCTATCATCCAGCCATGGCCAACCCTACAAATCCATATCTATACTGAGCCCCGTGGCTCTGTGCTTTTCGTTTGTCTCTTGCAAAGCATCCTATTTTCCTACGCCTGCCCTCCAAAATTGCAGCAAGGCAAAATTCTGTGATCCAGGAAGCTGCAACTTGACTTCTGCTGTTAATGAAAGCGAGAGCATCATAGGCTCCTGTGCTTAACAAACTTTCAGAAGTGCTGACTGCTGACATATCAAACGCATGCATCTCCCGCATGTCAATTTTCCCCAAAGCTACAGGAGATCAAAACAGCGAGTGGCAACTCTGCATCTCCGAAACCATCCCCAAATACTCATTTCCGATTCTGATAAAGACAAAGGGCCGTTTAATTAACTCTCTTTCTCTATCTGCCTCCCATCGCATTTCGAAATGCTGTCAAAACACTGAAGCTTTAGATACAGCAGCCCTGCTTCATTAATACAAGAGCTGTCTTTAAAATGTTGGACTAACTGTTGCACTTTTAGCCTTTGTTTGTCCAAGCAAAGAGAAAACGGGAAAGTCGTGGAGAGAGGGAACAGGGTCGTGGCATCAGACCTAGAGATGGGGAAATCTGTCAGTTTCTCTCTCCAGTTTTCTGATAATCGGCACAAAAACAAAGGGATAACCCCCTCAAATAAATTCTGGTCAGCAGGCAAGTCTGGAAAGAGTTAGGAGGACATAAGAATGGCCTGCCAGATATAACAAAATACCAACTAGTCCAGCATCCTATTCTCACAGTGACAAACAAGATACCTATTGGAATTCTGAATACAAAAGCACTCTCCCTCTTGTGGCTTCCAGTAACTGGTTTTCAGATGCATTACTGCCTCTGAGCATGAAGGCAGAGCATAGCCAAGAGAGTAGCCACTGGCATCCTTACCCACCATGAATTTTTCCAGTCCACATGTAAAGCCCTCTAGGCTGGTGGCTCTTGTGGGAGTGAGTTCCATAGGTTAATTGCGCACTGTGGGGGGGGGGGAGCAGCTTACATTTATGTGTCCTGAATCTTCCAAAATTCATTATTCAGCTTCATCTCTTTTTTCAATTGCACCCGTTTTGTTTTCCCAGGATCAACGACAGTGTGGAAATCAAGCACAAATTGAACATCTTAGAGCTCCAGTCTTTAAAAGTTTCGAATTTTGCTTTTGAACTTCAACTGTGAGTGATACTTTAAAACGAAGTCACTCTGACACACGAGTCTTCATGGATTGAAAGACATTAATGTTAAGCATCAGCTTGCTAAATCCAGTGGGTTTGGGTTTTGTTTTGTTTTTACTCTATGCCTCTTTGCAAAAGCATATGCCTTACATTACACTATTCAAAAACATTCAAATTAAGAAGATGTCACTTTCGAGCTAAAAGAATTTGCTTGAGAATGTTTTCCCAAATTAGTTATGTCTGCCTTTAATCCATTATGTACCGCAGAAATGCCACGGCTTCTCTCCATGATATAGCCTCAGATTTTAATTCAGTTCACATTGGCCGATTCACTGCCAGTAACAGTATAATTGCATATTGCATATATAGTGTCATGAGGTAGAGTTACGTCAAGACACAGCCAAGGGGCATAGGGAAGCACACACACGGCCTTAATGCCATGTGTCAAATTCAAATCAGAATGGAATTAAGATAGATTAAGGCAAAATGATACATAAGAAGAGGTTTCCTGGAGCAGGCTAAAATCCCTTCTTGTCCAACATTCTCATTCCATCACTGCTTGTGTTAGTGCATTGTGCTAAACCATAGTTTGGTTACCCCCCGGGCCAGCACAGCCACTGCGAAAACAGGAAGCTGGACTAGATGGGCCATTGACATGATCCGGCAGGCTATCCTTGTGTTCTTATGATAGCCCACTGGAAAGCTTGCTGAGTTGTTTGTGAGTTCCACTTATTTCCCTCCTCTTTCTCCAAGGAGCTCAAGGGAGCATCCATGGTTCTCCCCTTCCTCTTTTAATCTCCACAACTACCTTGCTTGGGTAGGTTAGGTTGAGAGGCAGTGACTAGCCCAAGATTAGTAAGGTGAGCACAAGGTTTTGCTTTTCGCCCGACCCCAGTACCTGGTATTCAGAGGTACACAGCCTCTGAACATCTTCATTGAGGTATTGTAGCTCATAACCGTTGACAGATCAATGCCTCTGTGTATTTGTCCAATCCATTTCTTTTTAAGTCATCCTCTAAGCTAATGGCTATCACTACATCTTGTGGCCATGAATTCTGTACAGTTATTTATGTACTGCGTGAAGTGCTGCCATCTGTCTCTCCTTGAACCTACTGTCAGTCAATTGATGGAGATAAATTGAATACATGTTGTCAGCGGGGCTAAGTGTATACCTGTCAACTCATCAAAAGTGAAAATACCATTCCTGAAACTTTTTTTTTAAAAAAGAAACATATTGGTTTTAGTTCCGCTATCAGCGCTAACATGTTTGATCTCCAGCATCTATCCTCCCTCCACCCACCCCCCAATATTTGACAGGCACATTAGGAAGAAGCCTTTGACTGTGACCAGCTCCCCTCCCCGCTGGTATCCCAGAACCCAAAGAGGAATGAAGGGGGCAGAGCAAAGAGGGGCAAGACCTCAGATTATTGGGGAACGAGCCAGGGGAGGAGGAGACTGTGAGAAGGCGGGGACCTTCAGTCTTTGCAACTGCTTCATTGTTTTTGCTTCTTTGAATAAAGAGACACTCATATAAATAAAGACGTTCACTGACATTGGGTGATTTATTGTTTTGCTGCTGACCTACACCTGAGTCAGGCTCCTGACATTTTACTGAGGCCAACAGATCAGAAATAAGACCAAAAATAAAACCACACAAGCATCACAAATACAGAACAAAATGCAACACAAGGTATAATATCCATGCCTTGGATTCAGGTATGCACATTAGTCTATGTATCTAGTTTTTAAACAGATGGCAAGTGGTTTAGTATTTTAAAATATTTTGTAGGACACTTTGATATTTTCTGTAAGAAGCAATGAAATCACCACCACCATCGAAGGTAGCCCCCAACGTAGTATAGCTGAAAATATCTTCTGGTGCTACTAGATCAAGTACAAAGCATAAATAACAAGTTATGCAGATTCCTATTTTCAATAACAGTTCTGCCCAAGTGCTTTAGCTACTCTTGACATGGCTGTGTGACGGCTACAATGCTGCAGGAGTGCACAATTTCTCCTGTCTTCTGCTAGAGAGTTCAACAATTGCTGATGCAGCTGTTTGCTGATGGCTGTAACTGTAGCTGCTCATATCTTCCAAGAGATTTGTCTATATTTGGTCTGCGTTGCATTTGCACGTGCTCGCTCAGAAACGTGCTTTTCTAAAAGCCATTATTTAAACATGTATTCTCTATCAAAATGTGCATTACTAAACACATGTTCTAAAATTATTATTATTATTATTATTATTATTATTATTATTATTATTATTATTATTATTTTATTTATACCCTGCCCTCAGCTAACACCAAATATGAATTACAATAAAACGTAATAGAAAACAACAACAACAAACAAACAAACAAACAGTTAATTAAAATACGGCTTCAAATACAGCTTAAAATACAGTTAAAATGCAGCCTCATTTTAGTAGTAGTTCATAAATCAAGACCATAAAGGGAGGAAACATCAGATATTCACCCAAGCCAGCTATCCATGCTGGTCCTACATGGGCCAGCAAAAAAGCCAAGGGAAAATTTATATACCAAATCCCATATAAGGGGCCAGAGTGAGTCTAAGCCAAAGGCCAGGCGGAACAGCTCCGTCATGCAGGCCCTGCGGAAAGATGTCAAATCCCGCAGGGCCCTAGTCTCTTGTGACAGAGCATTCCACCACATCAGGGCCAGGGCTGAAAAGGCCCTGGCCCTAGTTGAAACCAATCTAACCTCCTTGAGGCTCGGACCTCCAAAGTGTTGTTATTTATGTTTTAAAGCATGCATGCTATTGCATGTAGTTTGATACACTTATTTCAGTAGAGAGCTGCACCAGAGCATTGGGGAATTGCAAAAGGCATTGGATAAACTATATTTTGATCCACACATTAGTTCAAGAGGTGCGGATCAGGCCAGTTTGTGTTTGCAATTGAAACTGCAAGCATCGGGTGCCAGTAATGGTCTGGAAGAGTCATTCCATCACATCACACATAGCTAAAAAAGTTATTCTGGTACAATGAGTAAGGTACAAAATAATACACCATGCAAATTTTCTGTTGCCAAGGGCTGCTGTGTGACTTTACTCTTCAAACAGAGTTCTAAACCACTTGGACAAAATGGATTTAGAAGCATCCTAAGGAGCCGTTCACCTTGTTTTTCAATTTTGTGGGCTGATTAAGGTTGGAAGGTATCCAAGAAAAACATCATATAACTGTCTGAACTTTCTTGGAACACTTCCAGTGGCAGATATCCTTTTGTTCCAACCTTGCGGTATCAAAGCCATGACGCTGGGGGGGGGGAAACCTCCCTTAATGCATTTTGCACACAGAAAATCATCTTAGGAAATGGGAAGTGTACATCTAAAATTTCATGGCTGCAGCTCTCAGCAGCTACAGTGGCTTGAAGTTGAAGATAATGTGTCACAAACCCTCTGTCTCCCAAGACAGGGGCAGCAAAGGCCTTATCATTAGCAACAACTTACAACACAGAGAAATCAAATCGAAGAAAGGAGGATGGGGGGAAAATCAATGACGAACTGTTTGACTCAGGAGAGATGGGTGCCGTCTTGTTCATATCAAACTCCAGATATTGAGGGTTGTCAATGGATGTAAGGAACTGGCTTGCGAGATGGGCCATATTACATTGCCTTGCCTGAAGCACGCCTCCATTCTAGTGCTTGGCAGGGCTTGCAAAGACTTCAGGCTGACTCCTTGGAGAGCTGATGCCAGATGGATTAAACAGTGCTGGACTACATGAGCCAGCAATATGACTCAATAAAAGCGGAGGAGGAGGAGGAGGTCTTTGCTAGACATGTTCTACCTCCTGTTTTGAATCCTGAATTTTCACCATAGCCAAGGGCTGCGATCCACCGAAGGCATAGCTCAGCTATGGGACATTCCATAGAATTATGGGGATGGGGCTCGGTGGTACAGTGTCTGCTTTGAACGCAGTTCAATGGCTGGCGTCTCCAGCTTGACCCGAGAAAGACTTCTGCCTGAAGCCCTGGAGAACTGATGCCAATCAGTGTGGATGATACTGAGCTAGATGGACCAAGAGTCTGATTCAGTAGAACACAGTTGTCTGTGTTCCTAGAGTCAGAAAGGATTGAAGCCATCAATTGGGCACATGTGGGGTAAGGCTTCGTCCCTGCCTTTGGCCATTGGCATGTGGTCCCTTAACTGTTTTTCCCCAAGGCAATGTGGTTCTCAACCCTGACAATCCTGCCTACTACTATGTGGACTGCAAGAAGATCAAACCTAAACATTCTTAAGGAAATTAGCCCTGAGTGCTCACTGGAAGGACAGATCCTGAAGCTGAGGCTCCAATACTTTGGCCACCTCATGAGAAGAGAAGACTCCCTGGAAAAGACCCTGATGTTGGGAAAGATGGAGAGCACAAGGAGAAGGGGACAACAGAGGACGAGGTGGTTGGACAGTGTTCTCGAAGCTACCAGCATGAGTTTGACCAAACTGCGGGAGGCAGTGTAAGACAGGAGGGCCTGGCGTGCTCTCGTCCAGGGGGTCACAAAGAGCTGGACACAACTAAATGACTAAACAACAACTACTACTATGGTATATAGTCTAGGACTATCATTCTCACAAGGCAAGAGAAGTCTTGGGTTCAAATCCAGAGCAGGCCTGCATAGGGAGGCATCCTAGCTGGGCCTTTTGATTTGTGTGTGACAGGGGAGGGGGGGAGAGCCACAGTTCAGTAGTAGAACACGTGGTATGCATGCACAAGGTCCTACGTTGAACCCCTGGTATCTCCTTTTTGGTTGTAATAGACTTTTCTTGAATTTTCAAAAGTTTGACGTATACACTTCAATATATAATAATTTTATCTTTTCTTGACTCCAAGCCCCAATTTCCATGGCATTTTAATTTTACCCCTTCTGCTGCACCAATACTTTCTACTTCTTATACCAACACATTGATACTGTATTCTCTAATTCCTTCTGTTGCTCATATTTGCTCAGTGAGGCTGAGGACCTGGCTCAGCCCATGATAAATATAAGAATAAATATGTTTTTTGTGGGAGGCTGTTATTGGTTTGTTTTCATTTTCTTCTGTGTTTTGTGTTTTTATGTTGTGAACCACCCTATGATCTTCAGATGAAAGGCAGTATACAAATTTAATAAGTAAGTAAGTAAGTAATTCAAATCCTGCTCGTGAACCCCTGATATCTCCAAGTGGGGTTGGAAAGACTCCCAGAGCACCACCATTATTCAATACAGTAAGCCCACAGCTTAGGGACGTGGGTGGCGCTGTGGTCTAAACCACAGAGCCTCTTGGGCTTGCCGATTGGAAGGTCGTGGTTCAAATCCCCGCAACGGGGTGAGTTCCCATTTCTCTGCCCCTGCTCCTGCCAACCTAGCAGTTTGAAAGCATGCCAAAAAGTGCAAGTAGATAAATAGGTACCACTCCGGTGGGAAGGTAAACGGCATTTCCGTGCGCTGCTCTGGTTTCGCCAGAAGCGGCTTAGTCATGCTGGCCACATGACCCAGAAAAACTGTCTGTGGACAAATGCCGGCTCCCTTGGCCTATAGAGCGAGATGAGCGCCGCAACCCCAGAGTCGTCCGGGACTGGACTTAACGGTCAGAGGCCCCTTTACCCACAGCTTATGCAGGGTTTCCGTTCCAGGGATCACACCTAAAGCCAAAATTGCATATAGCCAGAACAGATAGAGTTCATGTAGTTTGTTAAAGGAGCTGGGAGTTGTTAGGAAGCCCTCCTTCCCTTCAGAGAGCTACAATTCTCAGAGACTCCCAGGGATGAGGCACTGACAGTGAAACCAATTCTGAGAACTAGTTTATAGCAGTAGATAATAAGTTGGACTGAGGAAATTTAGTTTCTGTGTGGCTTTGGGCAAGTCATTCTCTCACAAATACTTTGGCGGGTGGTGTTCTCGTGTGTGAGAGAGGATAAAGTCGATTAATTCCATGCACATTTCCCCAACCTTCGTGGAGGAAGGGTAGGATACAAATATGACAGGCGGCAATATTTGGCTGAAGCGAATAATGGGCTGTGCAGCAGAAAGGTTTTCTCCTCGTCTTTGTTTTTCCAGCAGAATGACTGAGAAGTCTTAAACAAACACCGATAAGCACAATGAAACTTTTTTTTTCCGAAGGGAAGCCAAAAGTAATTTCGTGAGCGACAGAACTGCATCCAAAAATGCAATTTTCCCTCTTGCCAAATTAGCATATTTTTAATTGAATCTTATCAAGTTACTCTTGGGGGTGGGGGAGCAAGGGAGATGTTGCGAAAATGGCTGAAGCTGAAACACATTGGTTATTCTTTCTCATGGTGTGATGAATGAATACTTATAAGATTGTTATAAAACGCAGTGCAGAAGGAATGAATCCGAGGTCTCCAGAGGCTGAAAAAGTTGATCTCAGTCTCCATTTTTATTTATCTTATACAGTGACGGTATAAACATTCTGCAAATACACAGGGTGGCATTCAATGCTCATCCTACTCAGAGCAGACCCACCAGAGCTAATAAACATGACTAACTTTGGCACTATGCATAGGGAGAATATTGATCCCTACTGTGCGTGAAATCTGATCAAGATTAGGGTGATTTTCATTAAATGAATTTGTATATGCAAAATATATTAAAAATAAATTTAAGAAATAGCAGAAAGTGAGGGAAGGAAGTCATACTTTTAAATGTTAAAATGATTGTAAAATTAATGAAATGCATAAATCTGAAAAGTATATATATATATTTTTAAAAAAAGATTAGGGTGCTTTTTTTGGACAAAAAATAGTGTGCCTATTAGTAATGTAGAAGTGGGGGGGGGCATACAAACGAACTCTAGGAAATGATCATTGCAGCAGTTTGCATGTCCTTCAGTTGAAGAATTTATTTATTTCTTAAAATGTTCCTTGTTAAACAAAAACTCAAGAGGAGTGGCCAGCAAGGAGCTGGAAGGATTATTCCAGCGCTCCACTCCTTCCTGCCCCCACATCCTCTGTCCAACTGCAAACCTTTAAGTGCTTATTTGGCAGTAAGATAAAGATAAAGGGACCCCTGACCATTAGGTCCAGTCGTGGCCGACTCTGGGGTTGCGGCGCTCATCTCACTTTATTGGCCGAGGGAGCCGGCGTACAGCTTCCGAATCATGTGGCCAGCATGACTAAGCCGCTTCTGGAGAACCAGAGCAGCGCACAGAAACGCCGTTTACCTTCCTGCTGGAGTAGTACCTATTTATCTACCTGGACTTTGATGCGCTTTCGAACTGCTAGGTTGGCAGGAGCAGGGACCGAGCAATGGGAGCTCACCCGTCATGGGGATTTGAACCGCCGACCTTCTGATTGGCAAGTCCTAGGCTCTGTGGTTTAACCCACAGCGCCACCCGTGTCCCTTTTATTTGGCAGTAAGCTGCATTAAATTCAATAGGGCTTACTTCCCTGCTGGGTCAGAATTTCCTATTATGCAATCTTTTTCAACATGATTTTTTAAAATTAGATGACTTCACACTGGCTTGCCTTGCACACAGGCTTGAATGATCACCGAATCCCTGGGTAACCTGATAATGTTACAAACGTGTCAGTTCATACCATAAGCCCCATTTATCTAAAATGTTTCCATAACATGCACGCGGCAGTTGAAAAAAGAAAAGGAGGGGAAATCGCTCTTGCTAAAATCGCAGCACTTAGCACCTTTCAGATCCAATTCAGTTCCTCGAAGTCTAATTAAAGATCAATGAACCAAGTGCTTAAAGAGGCAACCAGTTTAATTGACATAATTGTATGATTTAGATGAATAATAAATGTGCTAATGATAGTGTAACATTAAGTGTTCGACTTGCTTATCAAAAGTCAATTAAGAAGTAATTGTGAAGGAGCAATCAACAAATAACTTGGGCGGAGAGAAGGGACCCTAGCCTTCTCTTTTTCAAAGAAGGGTTTTTCAGGAACAAAACTGTATCACCATATTCCTCAGATCGCGTGTGTGCGCACACATCGTTTTCCCCCATCAGGTATTATACAAAATCACATCCACAACTCAAAGCAATGTCCAGTTTCTCTCCCTCTGCAACTCAATGCAAAGATATGTGGTTGTCTTGTACACTCAATGGCCTGTGAAGCTTTGACTCAGTTTAGAAGAAGAGGAGGATATCCCACTTTATCACTACCCGAAGGAGTCTCAAAGCGGCTAACATTCTCCTTTCCCTTCCTCCCCCACAACAAACACTCTGTGAGGTGAGTGGGGCTGAGAGACTTCAGAGAAGTGTGACTGGCCCAAGGTCACCCAGCAGCTGCATGTGGAGGAGCGAGGAAGCGAACCCGGTTCACCAGATTACGAGTCAACTGCTCTTAACCACTACACCACGCTGGCTCTCAGTTTAGCATCTCTCCTTCTGTGATTCCCTGTAAGCACTGATCAGCTTGCTTCTCCTTTGAATTACGGTTGAGAAAGCGCTGAACTTGACTTAGAGAGACCAGTGCAAAGTCAATCTCCAGGTTCACCCCCCCCTCTAAAGCTCAACAAGTTTCCATTTTGCACTTGTCATCAAGCCAAGCCTGCTGCTGCTTCCTTCCTCCCATAGATCCTGACCCATTCATCCGTGATGTGCAACATGGCCATATTGAAAGTGCCGCGTGCCTGTCCCTCTATGTCAGGCAGAAGGTCAGGCAGTTTATTGAGCTGCCTGTCCTGTTTTCTCGGAACCACTGTCCTCAAGCCTAACAGCGTGCCAGTTGCAAGAGTCTCAATTTGCAAGCAGCACTAACCCTTGAGTTCCCCCTACAGAGAAACTGACAGCCCCAATTAACAAATGCTCTTCACAGAGTACCTTTCATGTACATCTAAAAATAAATGTTAAAACAGCTTGAGTTGCAAACCACTGTGCTTCAGCTGCTCAGAATTCTCCCCCTACCGCAGTAGCACGGCAGGTGCTTCCACCTATTGCATATCATCTTTGCAGAGACAAGGCAGCTGCACGGTCACAAGCTCTGGCTTCCACAGAAAGGCCTGCACAACTTTTGGATCAGACTCATGGTAGCTACTTGTACGGTGACCAAAAGAACAGACAGAATGCATCAACCCCCCCAAAAAGGACAAAAGAAAATACAGATTTGCATAAAATGTGCACACGCTAATTAATATGTGCAAATTTAAAATTAATTGCCACAATTTAACTATAAATGCAATACATCACAACATAGTGGGGGAGAGGGCTTCTCAGTCAGTCCAGGTGCTCGCTGCTGATGTGCAAATTCAAGCTCCACTTGCTCTCCCTACTTTTGGTGCTTTATCTTTGAACTGGACTCAGATCATAAAGGGACCCCTGACCATTAGGTCCAGTCGTGACCGACTCTGGGGTTGCGGCGCTCATCTCGCTTTATTGGCCAAGGGAGCCGGCATACAGCTTCTGGGTCATGTGGCCAACATGACTAAGCTGCTTCTGGCGAACCAGAGCAGCGCACGGAAATGCCGTTTACCTTCCCGCCAGAGTGGTACCTATTTATCTACTTGTACTTTGACGTGCTTTTGAACTGCTAGGTTGGCAGGAGCAGGGACCGAGCAATGGGAGCTCACCCCGTCGCAGGGATTCGAACCGCTGACCTTCTGATCGGCAAGCCCTAGGCTCTGTGGTTTTAACCCATAGCGTCACCCACGTCCCGGACTCAGATCATACAGTCCTTCAAATAGAGAATGTGGAATGTAATCCATTTGAGCAGTCAAATGCAACATTCCTTATTTCCCTAGAGTGGGCACAGGCAGGGGGACATCCATTCAATGTAACTTCCTGTTCCACTGCTGTGGAGAGTCCTCCCCTGCATGTGACCAGGGAGATGGGTGTGACCCTGGCTGACTCCATAAAGGAGCTGAGTCACGCAGTCATTTCTCTCTTGATGCCATGCTGCTCTCCTGCAGCCATTTTGTTCTCTTGATGCTGCTCTCTTCATGTATTTTGCTGTCTGCTGGCTCCCAGCCAGCATCACATGGGCTCAATCCCCATATGGGATTAACTCACACTATGTTCTGTAACTACAAGCTAAAGTCTGCCTTCAGGGATCATACAGTGAACTGAATGTGAGTAAACTTACTGCTACTTTTAAGGAAAGACTCTTGTGCCTTTATTCTTTTAAGAGGGATCAAAGGAGACACCAGGAATAATCCAGTCTGATCAAGCCAGACTGGATTGCTTAACTAAAGAAATTCAAATGAATCTGCAAACCAGCTTCCTGCTGTATTGACAGGAATCTGCTCTGCTACATGACTCACTAGCATGAGTGAAGGAAGGCTAATACTTATTCAATATATCCTCTTCTACTATCCTTAACATTCCCACAGAGAACACCTTCAAATAGAGGTCAGACCTCTGTTAAGCAGGACACAAGGCCACCCTGTTCACTTAGCTCAACAATTTGCTTCCAACAATATGGCAGATGACAATCTCAGCCTTGGCCTATGTCCTTTGTGTTAGGATAATTCCGTTCCTCCTTAAAAAGGGAGCAGGCTGTTGTGTGTCACAAGCCTGTGTACTTCCTGCTCACAGGGAGTTTATGGTTTATGTACAGAGGTTGCAATTGGGTTGAACCACAGGTACTACAGGTTACACGGAAAGGAGGAGGATGTTAGGATATTTCCGTTCCTCCTTAAAAAGGGAGCAGGCTGTTGTGTGTCACAAGCCTGCATACTTCATGCTCACAGGCAGTTTCCATTTTGTATATAGCTTTTGTTCTGTCTGTTTCCTCGACATCGAAGCAAGCAGTCATGTTTTTCCTTTGTTATGACCAGCGTTGAATAAAGCTGTAAATACGCTCTCCTGGGTGAATCTTCCGTTGTGGAAACTCTGCGAAAAGGGTGCGCACGAGTCCTGGAATGTGTCTGAGGCTCGTGTCGCTAATTGACTGATGCTGTTCCGATGGGAGTCTGGAGATCGTCCAGAGACGACGATGGAGGCCTGCCTGATGAGGCTGCCTGATGCCTCTGATTCCCTGGCAGTATCCCAACACTTTGGTCTAGTGTACATTTTGGCATGTAAGTGGTATTCTGGGGGGTGAACTCCACCTCTGGCTTCTGGCTCTAGAATTCATGCACAAACACTTGTGATGTATCAGTGCTGAATACCACGCTTCTGTTCAGGGCTGGCCCATAGCATTTCCTACCCTGAGCAGGGTGTTAGGATCATCCTACTCACATGTAGGACACTGGCAGAGACACATGCCTGACTGGCATGTTCTCTCCCTCCTGGTCGGTCATTCAGGAGCTTCAAAAGCTTTCTCCAGCCCAAATATCACAGCGACTGATACCAAAAGGCATTAGCATGCTTAGGGATCCTGCAGAGTATTTGCAGTGTGCGTAACAAACTCAGCAGCACAGCATTTTGGCTAATCTACTTTTATTTACATATAATACACTCGGAGCATTCTGACTTAGCTCCTTCCTCTTTCTCATCAGACAGCAAAGAGAGAAAGAAACAAAGCACAAAAGTCCCATTTCACAGAACACAGTAACACAAAACATCCTTTCTCCATCACTTCCCACTATGTGGAATGAAAATATACGCCATCATGTGATGGACAACAATCCCATGACTGCACACACGGGGCAAGAATCCTAACACAGGGTTGCACAAGACGGTCCAGAAGGCGAGCCTATGTGCTGACCTGATGTCACAGAGGGGGCTGCAGTTGCACAAGATCTCAAGTTCCATCACAGGATCCTGCAGTTAGAAGGAAACAAGTTTCCAGAGCAATTCATGAGAAGCACCTGATATGAACTGTTGGCCATCAAAGCTTAATCTACAGAAAATATCTCAATAAATGCATAGGTTCTGCCTGAGATGACTTTACTGTACAGTGGTACCTCAGGTTACATATGCATCAGGTTACATACGCTTCAGGTTACAGACTCCACTAACCCAGAAATAGTGCTTCAGGTTAAGAACTTTGCTTCAGGATGAGTACAGAAATCGTGCTCCGGCGGCGCGGTGGCAGCGGGAGGCCCCATTAGCTAAAGTGGTGCTTCAGGTTAAGAACAGTTTCAGGTTAAGAACGGACCTCCGGAACGAATTAAGTACTTAACCTGAGGTACCACTGTACACTCCCACGCCATTTGTCTGGCCTCTCCACCTCACTGTAAATGGGGAGGGGGGTTGACAGAAAAAGGGATGAAATGTGCCACAAGCTCCCTCCACACCATCCCTCTCTCTCTAACTTGTGGAGAGAGGAGAATATGTCACTCCTTGGAGTTTATAAAATAACCATAAATTTCCACAGTCTGACTTTTTAAAAGCAGGATTTTTGACAGTATCAAAGGAAAACGCCGTTGGGAAGTGAATGAACTCTGTCATTAAACCATATGGAGGAGAAGAAGAAGCTGCACACACATAACTCTTCCAATATAGAGCTTGGAACATTTATATGGCAGAGTTGGGGGTGGACATGGAAGCCCGTTCTTAAAGAAATGCCATGAATGCTTTAAGCTACTTCTCAGTCCGATATAACCCCGATATCTCGGGGTCACGAGATTAGAAGGATTTAAAGTGTCCAATTAATGGTATTTTATTTTTATTTATTTTTTTCTCTTCTTTTTCTCTACTCTCTCCCTCTCACGTGTATATATGTAGAGTAATTAAATTAAGTTGGGAGGTAATATTGAGTATACAACAAATATTGATACAGTGGAAGAATTTTGGGCCCCGCCTCTGGTTTTTTCTAAGGGTGTTGGGAACTGGACCCAATAAGCTGTGTAAAAGGAACTTCCTGAAGCTTACAAAAGAGGTTTGTTTCTTTGTTTCTGGAGATTCTAGGAAAAACAAAACAAAACAAAAAGACTGTGAGCCCTTTAAGGGAGAGATTTGCCTGAGTATGTCGGGGAGAGATGGGAAAAAGGGGGGAGGGACTCCAGGGGAAAGGAAGTCATCACGTCAAGAAGAAATTAAAGAAATTAAAGACCTAGACATTCTATGGTTAAAAATAAAAGAAGAATTTAAACAAAACGAATTACACATGGAAAACAAATTAGGAGAAATGCAAGAGATGATTGATAAAAAGATAGAGGGGGCAGTTGGAGAACTCTCAATTAAGATCCAAGAGCTGTCAGCTAAATCTAAAATAATTGAAGAATCTAATAAAAAAATGCAGAAAGAGATGAGAGAACAGAAAAAAGAGACAGAAAAAATAAAGGAAGAAATGAGAGAAGTAAACAAAATACAAGAAAGGATTTGGGATAATCTAGCTATGACAGAAATGCGTCAGAAACAGCTTCATTTAAAATTTAGGGGAGTAGGTGAGGAGATGAATGAAGATATAAAAGAAAAAATGACTAAAGAATTATCTAAGTGGCTGGGAATAAAAGAAGAAGATGTGGCCTTCTCTATAGAGAATGCATTTAGAATAAAGGTGAAACCGCAACAAATCAAGTCAAGGAAACTCCTTGGAGATTGTTTAGTGATCTTTAATTCAATTGAGATGAAAAATTTAATCCTGAAAACGAGCTACAAAAAAAACCTTATAATTGAAGGTAGACCTATTATTATTTACAAAGAAATACCAGTTAGGTTGTTACGTAAAAGAGAAGGGTACAGACAAGTGGTAGGTGTCCTAAAAAGAAATGACATACAATATAGATGGGAGTTCCCTGAAGGGGTCACCTTCTTCTATAAAGATAAAAAATTTAAGTTGACGGACACTCAAGAGGTGGAGAAATTTCTAAGAAGGTATGAGAAGGAGCTTGGCAAGGCCGAAATCAGGTTGGGAGACAGGGGGGAAAGTAAAGATGAGAGAAGAAGAAAGAAGGAGAGGGGAAGTGAGAAAGATGAGAAAGAAGAGGAAGAAGAAGTTGATGAGGAAGAAGCCGCGGTGGGAAAAGATGCGGCAGAAGAGGAGGAACTCTTAGGGAACAGGGGTTCCAGACTATAAGATTGGTAACCCGGTTAGAGTAAATAAAAGTTAAACATAACAGCATCGCTGAAATTTCTGTCCTGGAATGTGAATGGGCTAAATGAAAAACTTAAAAGGAATAAAATTGAGAAGGCTTTGAAAAACAAGAACTATGATGTGATCTGTTTTCAAGAGACACATGTAGCCAAAAAACATAAACATATTTTGATAAATAAAAGGTTGGGGGTGGAATTTATTAACTCAGACGTAAATAAAAAAAGAGGAGTAGTTGTTTACGTTAAGGAAAAATGGGACCCCGTATTAACTTGTAAAGACGATGAGGGAAGAATACTGGGAATACAACTTAATCATCAAGGGGAAAAAATCAATGTGGTAACAGTTTATGCCCCAAATACAAACAAAGCAGAGTTTTTTGAAAAATTGGAACAAATATTACTAGATTTGGAAAATTACAAATTAATTCTACTTGGAGACATGAACGGTGTACCAATACCAGAACTTGACAGAAGTGGAAAAAAGGGGAAATCGAATCAAGGGAAGCTCCCAAGATCATTTAGTAACCTTGAGGAAAATTTAGATTTAATAGATATATGGAGGCATAAAAACCCAATAACGAAGCAGTTCACACATTTTTCAGAACCCCACCAGAGTTGGGGTAGAATTGATCAGATTTGGGTGTCACGTGCATTATCGACAAGAATAACAAAATGTGAGATCCAGCCTAGAACCCTTTCTGATCATTGTCCAATAGTCTTGGAAATAAAACGTGAAATATCGGGAGTGTACAGGTGGAGAATGAATGAATATCTATTCGAAATTGACGAGGTGAACGAAAAGGCTAAAAGTACTCTGAAAAATTATTTTGACTTAAATCTGAATAAAGAAACCCCAATTAATATAGTTTGGGATGCAAGTAAGGCAGTGTTAAGGGGTTTTTTAATACAACAAAACAATTACAGAAGGAAACTTAGAGAACAAAAGAAAGAAGAAATTATTACCCAACTGAGAGACTGTGAGAAAAAATTAACAATAAACTCGGGAGATGAAAGGACTAAACAAATAGTTAAAGTGCTACAATCACAATATTCAGCATTACTAAACCAAGAAGTAGAATGGAGAATTAAATCCATGAAGCAAAAATACTTTGAATCAGCAAATAAAACGGGGAGATTACTGGCGTGGCAATTAAGAAAAAGGAAAAAGCAAAATGTGATTAATAGAATAAAATCGGGAGATATGATAATAGAAGATCCAGATGAAATAAAAAAAAAGTTTCTCCAATTCTATGAAAAGTTGTATGAAAAAGGAGAGGAAGATAATGTAGAAATAGGAAAATACTTGGAAGAGTATAGAGGGGAATATTTAACTGATGAAGAAAGAGCTCAATTAAACAAGAAGATTACAATGGAAGAGATTAACGAGGCTATTAAGAAGATGAAACCCGGAAAAGCACCCGGACCGGATGGACTGTCAGCAAAGTATTATAAGGTTTTAAGGGAATATCTTGCTCCGGTGCTTAGTGAAGTGATTAATGATGTTCTACAAGGAGGGAAGATTCCAGATTCATGGAGGGAGGCACACATCACATTAATACCAAAAGCGGATGCTGAAAAGATGGACCTAAGTAACTACAGGCCGATATCGTTACTTAACTGCGATTACAAAATCTTCGCAGATATTTTGGCGAACAGACTCAGGAAATACTTAACAAAATCTATTCATAAAGATCAAGCGGGATTCCTCCCTAACAGGCAATTAAAAGATAATGTTCGGCATATACTGGACATTATTGAGTATTTGGATCTTAGGACCGACATTCCTGCGGCGATGATTTTTATCGATGCCGAAAAGGCTTTCGATAATGTTTCTTGGAGGTTTTTAATACAATGTATGAAAACAGTAGGAATAGAAGGACCATTTTTGGAAGGTATTAAAGCAATATACTCAAGCCAAAGGGCCAAACTGATAATTAACAATAATCTCACTAATTCTTTTACAATTGCAAAGGGCACGAGACAGGGGTGCCCGTTGTCTCCCCTTCTATTTATTATGGTTTTGGAAATAATCGCAAATAAAATAAGGAAAACACCAAAAATAAGAGGTATAAGAATTGGAGAAAAAGAATATAAATTAAAGGCTTACGCCGATGATTTGGTATTGTCTTTAGAGGACCCAATAGAAAGTGCCAGTAATGCCCTGGAGTTATTAGAGGAATTCGGTAAATTGTCTGGGTTTAAGTTAAATAAAATAAAAACTAAGATCTTAACAAAAAATTTGGCCGAAGATGTAAAAAACCAGCTAGAACTAAAAACAGGTATTAAAGTGGTGAAAAAGGTAAAATACCTGGGAATATGGATCTCCCCGAAAAATATAAATTTAGTGGAGGATAACTACACTAAGGTCTGGAAAGAAATTAAGAAAGACTTAGATACTTGGAATAGGTTAAAATTGTCCTGGACATGAAGGATGGCCGCGATTAAGATGAGCATTCTTCCGAGACTACTGTTTTTATTCCAGAATATCCCGGTAATTAGAGGTACGGCATGTTTTAAGAATTGGCAAAGAACTTTAGCTAAATTTATATGGCAAGGGAAAAGGGCAAGAATTAAATTCAAACTCCTCACGGATCTAAGAGAAAGAGGGGGTTTTGCAGTTCCGAACTTAAAACTTTATTATGAGGCCGCTTGTCTTTGTTGGATAAAAGAATGGGCCATTTTAAAAAACACGGATTTGTTGGATCTAGAGGGATTTGACATTAGATTCGGCTGGCATGCTTATTTGTGGCATGATAAAGGAAAGATCCATAGAGGCTTCTCTAATCATATCATTAGAGGCTCGTTATTAGAAGTTTGGAACAGGAACAAAAAGCTGATTGAAAGAGACACCCCTTGGTGGCTTTCACCAATTGATATCTTAACAATAAAAAAGTTAAATCTGGAATGTGAAAGATGGACATACGAAGATCTCCTAGTTAAATCAGAAAGAGGGTGGAAAATTAGACCGTACGAAGAGCTAAAGGATAAATTAACTGGATGGATACAATTTCACCAAATTAATGCGTTATGGTACGATCATAAAAAAATAGGAATGAGTGAAAAAAAGTCCAGGTACCAGGTGGAAATCTTAGAAAGTAATACTAAACTTTTATCCAAAATGTATAACCAACTGTTAGACTGGGATACTAAAGATGAAGAGGTGAAAGGAGTCATGGTCAAATGGGCCAGAGACCTTGGATATAATCTGGAGTTTGACAGATGGGTAAAACTTTGGAAGAAAGGTATGAAGTTCACAGCATGTGCTGCTCTCCGAGAAAACATGGAGAAAATGATGTATCGTTGGTACATCACCCCGGCAAAACTGGGGAAGATGTATAAGACCGGAGACAGCACATGCTGGAAATGTAAAACTAAAGAGGGTAATTTCTTTCACATGTGGTGGACCTGTGACGAAGTGAAAAGATTTTGGGGACAAATTTACGATGAATTAAAAAGAATACTGAAATACACCTTCCCCAAAAAACCTGAAGCGTTCCTTTTAGGTATGATCGGAGAGGAGATCAAAAATGAAGACCAAACATTCTTTCAATATGCAATGGTGGCCGCCAGGATTTTGTTAGCGCAAAACTGGAAAACTTCCAATATCCCCACCATTAGAGAATGGCAAATGAAATTATATGAGTATATAGAATTAGCTAGAATGTCACAAAAAATTAGGCATCAAAAAATCGTTAAGTTTACGAACGACTGGAATAAATTTCTAAGTTACATTGAAATCAATTTAGGTATTACCAAAATCACAGTGGGCGGAATCTAAAACCTGCGATGTAAAGAGCTGATATAATACAATCTGCAGACAAGCGATGAGTTTATTTTGCCTAAACCGAGATGGAAGGAAGCCAATTGAGTGATGTTATGTTGGTTTGTCTGTTTTATGTTTATAGGCATTGTTTGTTGTTGTTGTTTGTTTGTTTGTTTGCTTTTTTTTTCTTTTCAGTCTTTTTTCTTTTTTGTATTTTTTGATGTCGTTTCCAAAATATCAATAAAAAGATTAGCAAAAAAAAAAAAAAAAAAAATAAGCTACTTCTCAGTCCCTTTCTGGCCCAGTGGCCTCTCAAACCATAGCATATAACGTAAATCAGCAAGTGCATCTGTCGAATGGGAGCAAATGTTTGGTAGAATTGAATGCTATTCAACAGCCGATGGACAGCAAAAGACCCCTCCAAACTAGTGTGGGGTTCTTTTTTCAGGTATATTCTGCAACATGTCATCAATGCAACAATAGCACATTAGAGGTGAGTTTATACTGGACTGTTTATACCATCATTCTGCATTGTCAGACCCCACCCCCTATTTTTCAGGGACAGTCCCGGATTTACAGACACCGTCCTGGTTTCTGATTTGATCCCAGAATGTCCTGCTTTTCCTGAGGTAAAGGTAAAGAGACCCCTGACTGTTAGGTCCAGTCACGGACAACTCTGGGGTTGCAGCACTTATCTTGTTTTATTGGCCGAGGGAGCCGGCGTACAGCTTCCGGGTCATGTGGCCAGCATGACTAAGCCGCTTCTGGCAAACCAGAGCAGTGCATGGAAATGCCGTTTACCTTCCCGCCGGAGTGGTACCTATTTATTTACTTGCACTGGTGTGCTTTCGAACTGCTAGGTTGGCAGGAGCAGGGACTGAGCAACAGGAGCTCACTCCGTCGCTGGGATTTGAACCGCCGACCTTCTGATCAGCAAGCCTTAGGCTCTGTGGTTTAGACCACAGCGCCACCCACGTATCTGGGTCCTTTTCCTTAGGACATCCATATTTTCATCAGAGAAATGTTGGACAGTATGGAGTTATGCGACCCCGAAGACAAGGAGTTAAGTGACTATACAACCTTTAGAAGACATCTGAAGGCTGCCCTGCATAGCGAAGTTTGTTTTTTAATGTTTAATGTTTTATTATGTTTTTATGTGTGTTGGAAGCTGCCCAGAGTGGCTGGAGCGACCCAGTCAGAAGGACAGGGTATAAATCATTATTCCTGTGGGATAGGACATCCCTATTTTCATCAGAGAAATGTTGGAGGGTATGCTTTGTTGTTCTGTGATGCTCCCTTAAACGTTATTGCATTATTGACATCTTCTGCACTATAACATAGCAAAAGTAGGGCAACAGCAGAATATTTGTAGTATGAAAAGTTGTAGGATCTCAGTAGGAAATTACGAGACATTCACCAATTGAAAGCAAGATTCTGCAGGCACAAAGAGTATTGAAAGTGAGCTTGTGCATAACTGCCCCAATATTACATGGGAATGGTTATTATTGCAAGGGTGAAGAGATCTCCAGAGCTGGGAGTTCTTTGGCTTTGTTGACTTTGCTTATGGAACACAGCTGTAACATGACAATAAAACAAACATACAAGCATATAAATGAAATGTCATTTGGAGGGGGAAAACCTTGGCATTTATGCGCAGGCACAGCTTTGGACAAACTTTTAGATAAGAATAAGGTTTGCCAGTTGTCCACCACCATGTCTGACTTGGAATATCTGAAGCCCCATTTAGAACAAGAGACATTTTCTTGATGAAAAAGTGAAGAGATTCACAGAGCTGATATTCTAAAATGGCTGCCGCTTGGCCTGTCCTCATACATCAGGCCTTAATTAACTGTAGTGAAGGGTATGGGCACCGGGCCATTTGAAAAGAAAATAATAATTATTATTATTGTGAACAGAAAGTACACAATTTAAAGGATTAATTATTTGGGAAGGAGTGGTCATATACCCATCTGACAGACATGACAATGGACTTTCAGATATACCAATATATCTCTAGCTAGCTTGAGATATATATCTTATAAATTCATATTCTGCTTCTGTATTGTTGTTGTTTTTAAGCAGCTATCAAGAGAAGCGGAAGCAAAACACGTCAGTTCAGGAACAACCTGCCCATTAAACATTGAAAATTAAGCCATTACAAAGTTGCCAGGTCTCTCCTGTGAGGATTTATTCCTCTCATATATTTTCAGAGCTTCAGCCCCTTGAACCAAAGGATACAGGTTAAACAGATATTCGGTGGAATAGAAAACCCTCCTGAAATAATCTCTTCAGCTCTTTTGTTATTATTCTGTGTGGCTATTTTGTTTTATCTCCCGGAGTGAGGCGGCTTTATACCTTTTCTCTGTTATTTTGAAAATGGCTGGCCGCCCTGTGCCATCCAATATATAAAGGGGTCGTGGGAGTTCAAGCTGGGGTCCGCAACCCTCATTTTCCACAGTCCCTGCCGTTTCTCACTTTGAGACAGGAAATGGCAGCCCAACAATTTTAAGGAGAGTTTATTTTCTGCAACAAATGCTCTTTTGCTTGCCTCTGACTTCCACATACAGAGGATTTCATTACTGGGGTCTAGCTGTGAGCAGAGAAGCCAACTGGGATTAAATAATAAAGAAGACAACAACGCCAAACTTGAGCTCTATAAATTTATAAAAAGGTGATGTTTCAGATGCATCCTACAGAAATTTTAAAAGAGTAACATTCACGTCATCAAAATCTGAATGAAAGGAAACCACAAGAGAAGGTGGCATGTCAAAGCTAGATAAGCAGAAGGGGATAGCAAAGACATGACAGAAATATATTTAAAAAAATTAAAAATTGTCCAGTAGCACCTTAGAGACTAACTAAGTTTGTTCTGGGTATAAGCTTTCGTGTGCATGCACACTTCTTCAGATATTTCTTTATTTCAACTCCGTCAGACCAACACGGCTACCTACCTGAATGACAGAAATACGTAAGATTATGCCTGAGTGTGGACAAAGTAGATACAGACCACATTTGCACCACGTAAACCATGCTATCTATGTTGTAAATGGCCCTGTGATCTTTGGATGAAGGGTGGTATATAGATTTGATTTTAAAAATCTCATATGATTATGGGATCTGTAGTCTGATAAGGGAGCTAAGAGCTGTTAGGAAAACCCTTGTTTCCCTTGCAGAGAGACATTTCCCATGACACTCCTCATCTTGAAGTCACATCTCACTGAAGATTTTCTGTTGGCTCATACCCACTGTGGGTGGTTAGAGAGGGTAGGGGAGGTCACATTGTTTGAACATCTGACTTACAACCACAGAGTTGCCCAAAGTTTGACTAAGCATGATCATTTTGACATAGTATAGTTTCCACTTACAACTTTTATTACTAACCATAGTGTATCATACAAATCTCCAATGACTCATGCCTCACTATGGATGGGGCTCCTGCCAATCTAGCAGTTCAAAAGCACACCAGTGCAAGTAGATAAACAGGTACCACTGTGGCAGAAAGGTAAAAGATGTTTCCGTGTGCTCTGCCTCCCATCACGGTGTCCCGTTGTGCCAGAAGCGGTTTAGTCATGCTGGCTGCATGACCCAGAAAAGCCGTCTGTGAACAAACACTGGCTCCCTCAGCCTGAAAGCGGAGATGCACTCAGTAGTCAAATTTGACTGAACTTAACCATCCAGGGGTCTTTTACCTTTACCATTACCCATAGAGGGGGCACTTGCCTTCCCAATGATGGAGTCTCATTTTGTCTGCCCTACACATGTTTAAAACTATTCCCTGCCAAATTGACTCTTTGTTGTTGGTTACGATGGCTTTTGATTTGATTTCATTCTGCTGTAAATTCTGACCCACCGCTCCATGTTTTTTTCCTAATGTTGAAGTTGAAGAAGGTGAAATAAACAACTTCTATACTTCACTCACCAAAGAATGGATGCTTTTGAATTATGGTGCTGGAGGAGACTTTTGAGAGTCCCATGGACTGCAAGAAGATCAAACCGATCCATTCTGAAGGAAATCAGCCCTGAGTACTCACTGGAAGGACAGATCCTGAAGCTGAGGCTCCAATACTTTGGCCACCTCATGAGAAGAGAAGACTCCCTCGAAAAGACCCTGATGTTGGGAAAGATGGAGGGCACAAGGAGAAGGAGACGACAGAGGACGAGATGGTTGGACAGTGTTCTCGAAGCTACCAGCATGAGTTTGACCAAACTGCGGGAGGCAGTGGAAGACAAGAGTGCCTGGCATGCTCTGGTCCATGGGGTCACGAAGAGTCGGATATGACTAAACGACTAAACAACAACAACAACAACATATGTCACTCAGTTAGGCTCCCAGGAATTTGGGGAGGAAACTGTTATGTACTGAAGTTCTCACCCTGGGCCAACAGGGGGATACTGTAGATAGTTTTCACTCAGGTCCACATATGCAAATATATTTTTTTTAAATAATATTTATTAAAAGTTTAAAGATTACAGAAAAAAAGAATGAAAAAATGAAAAAAATACATAAGAAAAAAAAGCAAAAAACAATACAGTAAAACAGAAAAATAAAACAAAAGCATTTAAAAACACATCCAATATTTCCTTATCTTTATCTTTCATTTACTTGTTTCATCGACCTCCTCACACCTCCCTTTTTTATATTCTAGGTCAATTAGCTGTTTCAGCAAATCCTTTCCATCTTACTCAATTTTTGTTCCATAATTTATCTTAACCCAATCTAACCTTAAATTTTCCACTTTAACCCATTAACAATCTGTTTTTACTTAATTCTTTATAACCTTTCTGCTAAAGCCATGTAACTTCATTCCAGCATCCTTCTAACATTCCTTAATTTTACAGTATTTCTGTAAATAAACTTTAAATTTTTCCCAATCTTCTTCCACCGACTCTTCTCCCTGGTCTCGGATTCTGCCAGTCATTTCCGCCAGTTCCATGTAGTCCATCAACTTCATCTGCCATTCTTCCCGGGTGGGTAAATCTTGTGTCTTCCAATGCTTTGCGATAAGTATTCTTGCTGCTGTTGTAGCATACATAAAGAAAGTTCTATCCTTCTTTGGCACCAATTGGCCAACCATGCCCAGGAGAAAGGCCTCTGGTTTCCTCAAAAAGGTATATTTAAATACCTTTTTCATCTCATTATAAATCATCTCCCAGAAAGTCTTAATCCTTGGGCATGTCCACCAAAGGTGAAAGAATGTGCCTTCAGTCTCATTACATTTCCAGAATTTATTATCGGGCAAATGATAGATTTTTGCAAGCTTGACTGGTGTTATGTACCACCTGTAGATCATTTTCATTAGATTCTCTTTTAAAGCATTACATGCTGTAAACTTCATACCTGTGGTCCATAACTGTTCCCAGTCAGCCATCATAATGTTGTGTCCAACATCAGGTCCACATATGCAAATAAGGGATTGAAAGTGACATTCAGTGATTGGACAGTTACAGAAAGTTGTTACAGTTGTGTTGTACTGGAGCTCTATATAAGGAGGCTGACTGAACCCTTCAGTTCAGTTCTGTTCTGGCCTGTGAATAAACAAGAGCTGTTCGAAGAATCGCTGTGTTGTCTGATATGTTCACCCACAACTTAAGAGAAGCCATGGCTGTTTAAAGCTGTATGATCCTGCTTTAAAAGTAGAGTGCAGATGGGGCCTAACTGAATGAAAGCTCAGGTGTCATTTTGAGGCAAGCAGGGCATTCCGACAAGACTAACATACTCTTTTATGAGTTGTCCACAAAGTGCAGCACAGAGTAAAATCTCAAAGAACCTTTGCAGCCGCTTCCTAAGCTGAAACACCAGAAGAATTACATGGGAGGTAAAAATAATTTCCACAAAACCAGCCAAATTTCTCCTGGGAGTCCATGCATCCCTAATGCTGATTACCTGTCCAATTTTGCTTTCATGTTCTGGAGAGACTTTCAATTAGTGCACTCAAGTGACTTGGTAATGAAACGAATGCCTTTTATCTGCAGCGGGGCATTTGCGGGGAAGACATTTGATTATATTTTATTGATTTCAATATAGTGGTGTAGTGCTGCAGCTAAAAAAGAAATCCAGTCATAAAAATGCATTTTAATGGTTCGTTGAGTGTGGGTAAAATGGAGAGGTGCCTACATTCCTGTCTCTGCCGCTTTCCCTGCTCAAGCCGATTACATTATTTTAGTAAGTTGACTGGGGGTGGAGAACCTAAAGCCTGAGAGGCAAATTCAGCCTTCCAGGCCTCTCTGTCTGGTGCTGGGGACTTGTTTCAGGCCATACCTTCTCCTGCCATAAGAACATAAGAAAACTCTGCTGGATCAAGCCAATGGTGCATGCTCTAGTTATCTCCTGCTTGGACTACTGCAATGCACTCTACGTGGGGCTACCTTTGAAGGTGACCCGGAAACTGCAATTAATCCAGAATGCGGCAGCTAGACTGGTGACTGGGAGCGGCTACCGGAACCATATAACACAGGTCATAAAGGATCTTCACTGGCTCCCAGCACGTTTCTGAGCACAATTCAAACTGTTGGTGCTGACTTTTAAAGCCCTAAATGGCCTCGGTCCTGTATACCTGAAGGAGCGTCTCCACCCCCATTGTTCAGCCCGGACACTGAGATCCAGCTCCGAGGGTCTTCTGGCGGTTTCCTCATTGCAAGAAGTGAGGTTACAGGGAACCAGGCAGAGGGCCTTCTCGGTAGTGGCGCCCGCCCTGTGGAACGCCCTCCCTTCAGATGTGAAGGAAATAAGCAGCTATCTTATCTTTAAAAGAAGGGAGCCCTGTTTAGGGGAGTTTTTAATATTTGATGCTGTGTTATTTTTAACACTCGACTGGGAGCTGCCCAGAGTGGCTGGGGAAACTCAACCAGATGGGCAGGGTATAAATAATAAAATTATTATTATTATTACTATCATGGTCCATGTAGTCCAGTATTCTGTTCTCACAGAGGCCAGCCAGAGGCCAATGGAAAGCCTGCAAGCTGGAGGTAATAATGCTTCTGAATGCCCGTTGCTGAAAACCACAGGAGAGAGGGTTCTTGTGTGCAAATCCTACTTGCTGGTTTCCCACAGGCATCAGTGGTTGGCCACTGTGAGAACAGGATGCTGGACTGGATGGGCTGTTGACCTGATCCAGTAGCCTCTTCTTATGTTCTTATGACATGAGTGCAACAGAGCACTCTGCCTACTTGCGATTCCCAACAATTGCCTCTAACAACAGAGGGAGAACATCTCCATCATGGCTAGTAGCCACTGATGGCTTTGTCCTCCATAAATCATAGAGTTGGAAGAGACCCCAGGGGTCATCTAGTCCAACTCCCTGCAATGCAGGAATCTCAGCTAAAGCATCCATGACAGATGTCCATCCAACCTCTGCTTAATCATCTTTTAGAGCCAGCTAAGTTGGTGGCCATCACTGCCTACTGTAAGAATGAGTTCCATAGTTTAACTTTGTGCTGTGTGAAGAAGTACTTGATTTTATCTGCCCTGAATCTTCAAATATTCAGCTGCATTGGAACTCCCTGAGTTCTAGTGTTATGTGTGTGTGAGAGAAAAAACATTTCTGTATCCACTTTCTCCATGCCATGCTTAATTTTATAAACTCTTTAATTTTATGTCACCTCTTATTTGCCTTTTCTCTAAGCTAAAAAGTCCCAAAAGCGGAAACTTTTCTTCATAAGGGAGTTCTTTGGGCATTTTGGCTGTGCTCTTCTGAACCTTTTACAGTTCCATAATAAACTTTTCAGGTGAGGCAACCAAAAATGTACTTCCAAAATACAAAAAAGTATTCCAAGTCTGGTTGCACCATTTATATTTCTGTGATGAATCCCAGGCCCCACTTCTCACTATCATGGTTCTGTGCCTTCCTTGTGTGTTTTTGCTTAGACGCAACATGCACTTGAACTGTACAGTCATACCTCTGCTTACGTATCCCTCTGGATATGTAAACTTCAGGTTGTGAATGCGGCAAACACGGAAGTGTATACTTCCGGGTTTCGCCACGTGCGCATGCGCAGAAGCGCTCAATCGTGCCGCATGCGTGCGCAGAAGGGCGCCTCCAGTTACAGACTTTTTGGGATACGGCCAGGCCTCCAGAACGGATCCTGTCCATAACCGGAGGTACCACTGTAATAATATTTCTTGCTTGTCTGTATGGAGGATGGAGATATCTACCTGAAAAAACTCTGACTTTTGCATGGGTGGAATGGCTAGGTAAGAGTCACATGCTACGGCTCTTTTTGCCTCTGGCCCCACCCACCACTGGCATGTGGCCCCCCAAAAGCTGCCTATAAAGAAATGTGGCCCCTGGGCTCAAAACACTTCCTAAGCCCAGATGTGTACACAGTTAAACACCCAAACTGAACCCTGAAGCATTTATCAACTGTTTTCATCAGCTTTTCAATGTAGTCAGACCGCTTTATTTATTTCCTCATCTCTAGCGCCTGAAGTCCCTAACAGTAAATCTCATCCGGCATCCTGTCAGAGCCTTGAGATTGCTCTGAGTGATCCTCATGCTTGTCATTTCTTCAAGCGTTACAAATCTCCAGTACAGAAAGCATTTCCATGTCAAAGAAAGTGTGAATGTGACTTCTCATGGGATCTACACCAGAGCCAAACGGTTTTTCTATGTATATTGGAAATAAAACCCTCCCCTTTGCAGTGATTTATCTGCAGAAAAGAATGTCGCTTTTTCTCATGGCTCCCCGTGACATCACTTGCCCTCACTAGTGGCTTCACTTGCCCTCAGTGAAATCTGAACCAGCTATCTAGCCTGCTGTTGCGCATCGAGGTCCCCAAGACACCCCCCCCCGCAAGAAAAACACAATTGACACTTAATTTTTGTTTAAGGTTTTTGCATAATTTTGGCCACAACTTTATTCAAATACAGCAATGTGAGTGGTTGCTTAGGCATTGGTAGCACTAACTGCCCCCGCACGGGGACAGCTCTGACATTCGCACCCCCTGCGAAGTCAGGAAGGGTAAGTCACCTGGGGAGAGAGACGGGACTGGGAACCATGCCTCACCTCTCCCCAGCATGCTCCCAGGGGCTTGCGTGGCCCTAGCCCCTTGCCAGGGGGTTTCGGACAAAAGCATGGGGGAGCCCCTGGGTTCCTTTAACGGTAAAACCCTTCAGCAGCAGCAGCAGCATTTTGGAGGGGCAGGCACAGCCGAATCCATACCCCCCAGCAACCAATTCCAGACCAATGCCTAACCGCAAACCTTACAAGTTGTGACGATTTGCTACGCGGTAGGCGAAAACCAAGTGGCACACACTAATCAGCCAAATGGCAAAATTCCTACCGGGCCCCTGCCCCAAAGCAGACGACCCCATGACAGGCAATAGCAAGGTCAAGCAAACAGCCTAACATTAGGGAAGGGAGGGCAGGTGATCCGAAGCATGCAGCGAAAGAGGACGTCCGTTGCTGCGTGCCTTGTATTTAACAAATAGGGCTGTCAATCACTAATTGGCAACATCTAAATTTCCCCAGTAACAGCCCGCCCCTGCTTACAGGATGGCCAAACCATTTGCCTAGTAACAGTGAGGTGTCTTGTCAGCCCCGCCCGCAACCTGTGCTCTCCATGAGGGAGAACACACTTTACCATCCCATTCATTAGAGGCTGGTTAATCCAGGGCCCCTCCACATATGACATAGATGTTCTGAGCAGGCAGCAGGACTTCCAGCACTGCTGCTAATATTGTATGACCTACTAGTCACAGCAGCCAATCCAGATGATATACCCCTGCTTTAAGACATTTACATACCGTCTTCTCTTGTATATCATTTACTACAAATGTATGCCTTAATTAGGGACGCGGGTGGAGCTGCGGGTTAAACCACAGAGCCTAGGACTTGCTGACCAGAAGGTCAGCGGTTCGAATCCCCGCGACGGGGTGAGCTCCCGTTGCTCGGTCCCTGCTCAGGCCAAACTAGCAGTTCAAAAGCACATCAAAGTACAAGTAGATAAATAGATACCGCTCTGGCGGGCAGGTAAACGGCGTTTCCGTGTGCTGCTCTGGTTCGCCAGAAGCGGCTTAGTCATGCTGGCCACATGACCCGGAAGCTGTACGCCGGCTCCCTCTGCCAATAAAGCAAGATGAGCATGCAACCCCGGAGTCGGCCACGACTGGACCTAATGGTCAGGGGTCCCTTTACCTTTACCTTTATGCCTTAATTATGCATTCTCAACATACTTAAAATTTTAATTTCCCTTATTCTAGTTGTTACTTCAGTTCAATTCTGTTACAATAGATTTTGACAGCTCGATAACTAAGATATTTAGCGATGAAACATCGGATTACCGGAACGACGTCGGAACACAGAACCATTGGTATATCACAAGTGGACTCTATTACTGCCTTTGCAATTGTTCAAGATAAAATCTATTTTGGAAGGAGGATAAATGAGCATTGAACCACTGATGTATTACAAGTGAACTCTTTATTTACTGCGTTTGCTATTGTTTAAGATAAAACTGATTTGGGAAAGAAGCTACTTTTTGCCATTTTTACGGACGTTTATTGTTTGTGTACAGATAGTTGCCTTGGTGATATTATCTTGTGTTGATTGCAGTAGTCATTGCATCACCACCCTGTTCATTGTTTTATTGACATACTGTATGTGGCATCAGTATGAAGGGTTTTGACTGGGGTGGAGAAGCTTTGTGGGATGACAATACCCATCATCCTTCATGCAGACAAGACCAGAACATCCATGAAGAAAAGGTAGGTCTCAGCACCAGCTTGGGAAGACTCCAGGTGTGTCAAAATACTAAGTATTCTTTATATACAGTGGTACCTCAGGTTAAGTACTTACTTCGTTCCGCAGGTCCGTTCTTAACCTGAAACTGTTCTTAACCCAAGGTACCACTTTAGCTAATGGGGCCTCCCGCTGCTGCTGCACGATTTCTGTTCTCATCCTGAAGCAAAGTTCTCATCCTGAAGCAAAGGTAGTGGCACCCGCCATGTGGAACGCCCTCCCACCAGATGTCAAAGAGAGAAAAAACTACCAAACTTTTAGAAGATATCTGAAGGCAGCCCTGTTTAGGGAAGCTTTTAATGTTTAATAGGTTGTTGTATTTTTGTCTTTTGTTGGAAGCTGCCCAGGGTGGCTGGGGAAACCCAGCCAGATGGGCGGAGTATTAATTATTATTATTATTATTATTATTATTATTATTATTATTATTAACCTGAGGTACTATTTCTGGGTTAGTGGAGTCTGTAACGTGAAGCGTCTGTAACCCGAGGTACCACTGTATAGAAGGGGAAATATAATAATAATAATAATAATCATCATCATCATCACCCCCCAGGTAGCTCAATTAACAATTTCAGTGACCATGGAATGTCTGCTGTTGGGGTGGGCAAGAGGAAAGCCTAGATGGAAGGAGAAATGTAATACAATATCCTGGGAGCTGTTGCAGCTGATTCCCATTGGGAAGGCAGAAAGGTCAAAGGTGGTTGGATGCAGAGCCAATGATAGGCAGAACCAACTAATTCTTGTCCCCAGCCTTCTCCCTGGCAATGAGGCCAACACTTTGACTAAGGAGGACGAAGCTGGCAGCCAGTGCCAGCCCCTGAACCAGTTGTAAGTAAGGAGGTGGGCAAGTGGGGCCTGAGACTGGTGGGAAAGTATCCCATCCACACTGTAGACAGTGTGAACAGTGGACACAAGCAGTCCATGCTGCCCCCATTTTTTTGAGGATCACACTTCCTCTTACCTGTTCCCCAAGCTACTCACCTTCTCCCACTTCTGTAGCTTTTCTGCTGCTGCTTCTATGGCCCTAACGGGCAATCAACTTACTGTGACTGATTCTTTGCTGGTTCCTTCTACGGCCATTCCCAGCTGATCTGCTGAGTACCCATAAGTCTTTGTGCTTTTTCAATTTGCCGAGAAGATCTTTCTCACCAGTCTCCCCCCACAGCTGCACTAACAGATTTGTTTCCCAGTGAGATTTCTCACCAGAGCCACTCTGAGGCGTTGACATGGCTTTGATTTTTAATTTAATTAGAATGTGGGGAGGGGTCACGGAGAAGTAACTTAGCTTGAATTAAATGAGCAGCCCATAATGAGCAGGTGCTTAACTTAGCCTCTACAAGCAAGCTCCTTGTTGTATCAGCATGAGACTGGCATGGATGAAGACAAAAGAAAACCTTGTTTCTCAACAGATGAGAGGTGTTTCTGAAAAGCATTTTTTTTATTTTCAACAACAAAAATATTGTGTGGCATGGAAAAGGCTCTGTCCAAAGTTAAGCAATTATCGCTGAAATCTATGGGGCTTGAAATGTTACCGCTCTGGCTAGGTTGTGTTTTGTGTGTAGTACAATGTAAAGAAATACGGGGGGGGGGGAATACTGCCCAGATCCTAGCCTTTATTAGAATTACCATCTTCAAAATTCTACTTTTTTTTCAGATATACAAAATTAGGTCCAAATTAAGGCATGGTGGTGGGAAGAGAAAATCCTGGGATTTTTAGAGCCTGTCATTTTGAAATACAGCAGTTGCAACAGGGACTCCTCCATCCCACCCTTTTAAAATCATAGTCTTGCCACAAGTTTTGCAATGCAATCTGTCGCCCGGTGTTCACATTCTCCCTTAGTGCCTCCTTTGGAACGATGACACAAAGAACAGCTTCAGTTTTGAGAGGGGGGAGTTTCAGCGGGAAAATGGCAGAGGGCAAAAGTTTAACACACTCACACATGCATGCACCATGGGCTGCTGTGGAACAGCTCCCAGCTGCTTTTGCTAAGGAGAGACAGAGCTACCATTTTTAAGCGTGCTTCGTAAGGCATCTGTTTTGTAAAGCAACTTAACATCTTGTTTCACCCTAAATTATCCAGCTACCCTTTCATCAATCACTTTAGAGCGAGACATTTGGACCATTCTCCACGTGTATCATGAATCATTGGGTATGACTCTGGTTCCTGTGCAATTTGTGGCTGGCTCTTTATCATGTGCAGAATGTAAAGGATGTAGGAAGAGCCTGCTGAATCAGGCCAGTGGCTCATTTAGAACAGCATCCTTTTCTCACAGATACCTGGAGGTGTTTTGTTGTCTTAAAACAGGGATGAGGAATCTATGACCCTCAAGATGTTGTTGGAGTCCAGCTCTCATCTGCTCCAGCCAGCATGGTGCTCTGCTCCACTCCTCCTTTCTTCCTGATCAGATCTGGTGCATCACACACGGCTGGGCTGGGCCTGCAGCCTCTTTTTACCCTCACCTGCTCTCCAGCAGCTGCTGCAAGCTGCCCAAGGGACAAGGTTCTTGTTATTAAATATACCAAGAAAAAAGCACACCAAGAGCTCTGACCAATATAAGTTTCAATAGTGGGAGTGGTCCCTACTTGCAAATCAATAGTCAATTGTAACAAAAACTAATCCATTCAAAGGTATGTATGCTGACAAGGATTACAAACTCAAATAGAAATTACAAACTCAAACAGAGATTACAAACTCAAACTCATAAGGATATGTATAACACAATAATTCATTACGGTATTAAAGATAAGAGTTTATGAGTAGAGATAAGTTCATGTTAGTCCATGATTTGACGTGAAGATCTTAGTTTCAGTCATTGAGTAGAAGTCAGAAGTCAATTATGGATCAGAAACCAGGACAGGGCCCTGTTTCGATGTATTCACCTTCATCAGCTAAACGCACAGAAAAGCTCAAGATACACATTGATCTACCCACACTTAGTTGTTATCTCTGAGAAACATAGAAAATACCGTATTTTTGCTCTTTAAGACTCACTTTTTCCCTCCTAAAATGTAAGGGGAAATGTGTGTGCGTCTTATGGAGCGAATGCAGGCTGCACAGCTATCCCAGAAGCCTCCAAAAACTAGTTGCGTCTTATGGTCTGGTGCGTCTTATAAAGCGAAAAATACAGGGTATATTTATATGAATAAAAAAACAGGATATATTTATATGAATTCTTCAAACTTACACGACCCCTTAAAAATTAGCTCATAAACTTTTATCTTTAATACTGTAACAAATTATTGTGTTATACATATCCCACTCCCACTATTGAAACTTATATTGGACAGAGTTCTTGGTGTGCTTTTTTCAAGGGACAAGGTTGGCAGCAGCAGCCATGGAGAGGCAACAGAATGCTCCCTTGCAAGCCGTAGCCACAACCTTGGCTTTGGACAAGAGCCAACCTACCCTCCTCTCCATGCTTGTCATCTGTGCTGGTGAGGGAAATAGGGACATTCCGGGATCAATTCAGAAGCTGGGATGGCTTTTGTAATTCCAGGACTGTCCACGGAATATGAGCACAGTTGCAGGGTATGTCCTAATGGTTTGTGGTACCAATAGTACATAGGTAAAGATAAAGGTAAAGGACCTCTGGACAGTTACGTCCAGTCAAAGGTGACTATGGGGTGCAGCACTCATCTCACTTTCAGGCCGAGGGAGCCGGCATTTGTCCACAGACAGCTCTCCGGGTCATGTGTCCAGCATGACTAAACCACTTCTGGTGCAACGGGACACCATGACGGAAGCCAGAGCGCACAGAAATGCCGTTTACCTTCCCAACAGAGTGGTACCTATTTATCTACTTGCATTAGCGAGCTTTTGAACTGCTAGGTTGGCAGGAGGTGGGACAGAACAACAGGAGCTCACCCCATCACAGGGATTCGAACTGCCAGCCTTCTGATCAGCAAGCTGAAGAGGCTCAGTGGTTTAGACCACAGCGCCACCTGCGTCCCTTTGTAGTACATAATCTGGAGTCTGATCCTTTAGGATCATCAGACAAAACCGTTCAACTTGCCCTGAGTACTTTCTCCCTGGATACCAAATAAACAATAGACTTAACACCTAGAATGATCGCATCCTCTGTCTAAGGCCCGCCTTGTGCAAAATGGCGACATGATTCATAAGCACCTGTGATGTATTTGCACTTACTCCATCTTCCACTCAGATCACCCCTGGGGCATATTCGTCATCCAAGAGCCTATGACTTCAAGACAAAAGCGGCACTTAACAAGGCTGAGGGTCTTATTCAGTATGCAGTACTATAAAAATAGGCCAGCAGTTTTCTGGATATTTCATTGTAATGCTATTGTGATTTGGGGGAGATATCAAGCTAGTACTCCACTGCATGCATTTTACAATATTTCTTATCCTGCGAAAGTTTTTATTTATTTGTTGCGCTTTGTGCAAATACTAAGGTACACATAGGCTTCATGTGTACTCAAAATGTTATGTCAAGTTCACTCCAAAGCCTTGTGCCTCTTCATCATTCTGTTTCTGTGCTTTCCTTCCCTGCAAAAATCTAAGTTCCTCTAGGTTCATAGGCTTTGCGAGCTGAAAATGTTGTCTGTAGAGTACTGGAGGGCTCTTGATTGCTTTTTCTTCAAGGGCAAGGATTTTGTAAAATATTAAATCTTCACTTATGTTTGCAAGCGGGGAAGAAGACCTACATTGCTCTGGCCCCAGCAAACATGAACCATGTTCCAGAGGCAATGAAAGTTGTAGAGTCACACGTTCCCCTTTCGTGATTTTGGCCTTTATCTCTGATTGAGGCCTATATCCATAGAAAACTTGCAAAATGTGGCCAGTATCAAAAAGAGCTTCATAGCCAGATTTCATTCTACACTAACCAGCTAAATACGACCACCACCTGAAATAGATTTGAGAGGCTGGCCTTTGCAGAAATTGGGGCGTTGGGGGCTCTACATTGAACTAAAATGGATTGGGAGCTTACGGTCTAAACGAAGAACAGATGTAGCAACACTGAAGATCTGTGTAGGGGATCAGTAGCTTGACAGGTTTGAGCACTCAGCTTCAGTACGTCCCTGGCTGTGTCATTGTTTTATCACACTTAATCAGCATAGCTCAAAATCTATGTCTTCTCAGGGGCGCCCCAGTGGGACACATATGGTTTTGCTTTGCTAACAAAGCCTTGGGGTTGGGGGTAAGTTACCATACAAGTGCCTTGTCTCCTGTCTGATGTACCAACTTCTGTTCCGTCACATGTATTCATTAGGCTGTCAACAATGTGAGGAGTATTGCTGAGATCAGTACAATTTGACTCTCCCCCAAATGCACAATTTTGCATAGGCATTTCAATGCATACTAGAATGAGGCAGTGTGTTGTCTTACAAAGCTCTCTCTCTCTCTCTCTCTCTCTCTCTCTCTCTCTCTCTCTCTCTTTCGGTTATATGTAACCGAATTGTGTTACCAATATAAATTATGCAAACTCAGAAAAATTGCAAGATTCTTTCCAATTTTGCAGGATGATAGAAACAGCACTGAAATCCTGCCCTTTGGAGATCCTGTTTGGCAACTCCTGAGCATTGCCCAATTGCATCCAAACATATCTTCAACCATATGGGCTAGAAAGTTTGCTTCCAGACTCTGAACCTGTCTGGCTTACTCATGTCTGTTCTGTCAAATACATTCAGTAGACTGTCAACAATGCAAATCACATTTCTGTGAATGTTGTTATTTGAGTGTACCCATATTTATGATTTTCATAAAGAACCCAAAGCATATTCTGTATAGACTACCTTCCTCCCTCTCTAAATCTGTACTGAAAATAACTTTTACCCATTTATATATTTACCCATTTTACCCCTGACCGTTAGGTTCAGTCGCAGATGACTCTGGGGTTGCAGCGCTCATCTCGCTTTACTGGCCGAGGGAGCCGGCATACAGCTTCCGGGTCATGTGGCCAGCATGACCAAGCCGCTTCTGGTGAACCAGAGCTGCGCATGGAAACGCTGTTTACCTTTCTGCTGGAGTGGTACCTATTTATCTACTTGCACTGGTGTGCTTTCGAACTGTTAGGTCAACAAGAGAAGGGACTGAGCAACGGCAACTCACCCCACCGCGGGGATTCGAACCGCCAACCTTCTGATCGGCAAGCCCTAGGCTCTGTGGTTTAGACCACAGTATTACCCGCGTCCCTCCCATTTTAATGGGTAAATATGCTAAAATGCATACATGTGCATATCAGCACTCCATAGAAAAGCCACCCCACACAAAGTCAGACCATCAGTCAATCTAGCTCAGTATTGTCAACACTGACTGTTCCAGAAATGGAACATTCCAGACTCCACCTGGAGATGCCAGGGATTGAACCTTGCACCTTCTGCATGCGACAGATGCTCTACCAGTGAGCTACGACCCTTTCTAAAACATTAATACGTCCAATGTTCAGACACAGAATGTCACTGTTGTTGTGCATTCTGATTTATGACCGGAATTCAAACAGAAACACATGTGCTACAGAGAGACGTCTGAGGACCCAGCCAGACGTACTCATGATGGAATCAGGGCAGTTATATGCAATCACCCTTTCAGTACTGTCTGTGTCTGCAGAAGTTTCAGGATGGACATGCAGCTCCATTTTCAACGAGTGCATGCTGCACAACTTCCTGATGAAATCCTGCTTATTTGTAGAGGCTCCACGTAATTGGGGCAGTCGATTATTAAGGCGTCCCAGCCAAATAAGCCTGGAAACATGGGCAGGTGTTTCTTTTCAGACAACCAGTAGTACAGTGAAAATTCAGATATGTAGGATCCCTTTGTGATAGTCACAGCCACATTCCATCACAGACATGCCCCCTTCTAACAATATTATAATTATACAGCAATAATAATAATAAGGAGTGCAGTTCTCCATGTGTCGCCTTTCAGCCAGATCTTCTATCTTCTGTGCACATACATAGGGGAAATGATTTGGAGTATTCCATTATCGTCTTTCAGAGTGACCTAAGTTATAGTTATCCTTAAAGTTAAATTGTGAATAACAGAACCTGTGTGTAATGATCTCTGGCAGGCAAGCAAGCCCCAATAAGAAGTAATGACTCTCCGGCAATTTTATGTATGTTTATTTACAAAAAGACACATCCAGAGCCCGGCTTCTCACCTGCTCACATTTACGTTTGTTGGTCAGTCTGAAGTTTCGCCGCTCCCACAGCAGGAAGGATGCTAGATTCCCACCTTTCCCCTCTTGCCCTTCCACTGCCTTCTGCTTTTATCCAAACACCTAGAATGGGGACTGAGATACTAACTTCCCCACTCTGACTCGACACAGACTCAGACTCAGACCTCTGCTTATCTGCTGATTGCCTAGCAACACTCTGGCTGCCTTCCAACTCTTCCTCTTCTTGAGAGCTAATAGTCTTTCCCAGGAAGGGGGCTCAAGCTGCCCTTTCTTGATTCTGTCAGCCAGTTCTCATCTGCAGAGTCAGTCCCTCGTTCACTTAGTTCAATCTCTGAGTCTAACTCATCCCCTGCGCTCTGGGGGCCCACGTTCCTGACACTGTGCACCATTCTCTTGAAAGTGAAGCACCTTGTTTTTTCCTAGCCTTTGGTTCTTCATCTTTCAGCTATGCCCTGTGCGATGCCCGAATTTGGCAGCCCCCAACCTCTCACCTTATGTTCTGCCCATGCACCATGTCATAGTTGCAACACCCCCCTCAGCTCAGTGCCCAGTATGGGGGAACTGGTCACACTGCCCTAAATCCACCTTTGGTTTCTAAATGCTTAGCTTTGGTGCATATAAAACAATGCCTCCTCAATGTTCTTCCCATTCATCTTATCCAGAGTGGCTCTAGGAACCAATCTTCAGTAGCTGGTTCCTCTCCTTTCCCTTTACTTGGCTCACGTCAGCACAAAAGCTGGGAAGACTTATTCTCAGTGGCTAAGAAGTTTCTCTGTCCTGCTTATTGGGCAACTCTAGGAATCTGGAGACTGAGACCCTGCTGCAGAAATAGTAATGGGTATTTGACACCTCTGCAGACAACAACGGATAATGCATGGTAGCTTAGGAGAGGAGATGTGGCCACATGGTATATTGACAGATCTAAAAAGTGTGACCCCAATCCCAAATAATCACAACTATGCCCTATGCAGAAATAATGCATGAATTGGGCTGGTGTATTAAAGGATCCAGGCTCTTGTCTCAGTAGCATTCTGACCTTTTCTCTCCTTGTTTTGAAAAGAACCCTGTGGTATTTGCATCCCAGGTGCTGTTATAATTGTCCCAATTAACTAGCCAGGGTGACGGCAATCAATTTAAAGTGACATAACCCTTTTTTCTAAGTGGCTTCCATGCATGCTAAGTAACTCTCCACTAATCGAGAATATTAATTCAGGAACACACGGCATCATAAATGCCAGCACTTTCTATGAAAATTATGCAAAGTGTTTAAAGTCCCATAAAGAATGTAATTTAAAAAAAAAAAACTTGCACAAATCCAAGACTATTGAGTGAAGTTGCTAAATCTCCAGGAAGATCCTTTTATCACAAACATATTTCTTCTCAATTCATCTGTCTTAGTACCTCTGTGATTTCTGAATAGTCTGAATATGACAAGCTTTTAGTTAGTAATGCAAAAGAATATGATGGTGGTGATGTTCTGGGGTCAAATATATATATGTCTTGCTATTGCATTGAACAGTTTGGCACCACTACTATTAGTGTGTGTGGGGGGGTATATTCTCCATTTCAGACTTCTCAACCACTTTTTCAGTGATCCCCAAATCAGTATGTATTTTGCATTAACAGTTAACTGTTTTTCATCATTTTATGCCATCTTTCCTCCAGAGAACTCAAGGATAAATACACAATGTAGACATAGAAAGTTATGCATGGTTTAAGGAGAAAGGACAGAGAGAAGCTTTTCTCCGTCTCTCATAAGCCTAGGGTCATCTGAGGTCTTCACACGGAGTCACAGAATTAACTGGTAAAATATGGTTCCACAAGTGACAGACGCTAACATAGATGGCTTAGACAAATCACAGAAATGCACAGTTGGAAAGGACCCAGAGGACAATCGAGTCCAACCCTCCTGCAATGCAGGAATCCCAGCTAAAGTATCCCTGACTGACGGCCATCCAACCTCTGTTGAAAATCTCCAATGAGGTAGTTCATTCCACTGTTGGACAGCTCTTGCTGTCAGAAAGTTCTTCCTAATATTTAGATAGAATCTTCTTCCTTGTAACTTGAAACTTTTGCTTTGGCTCCTGCCCTCTGGAGCAGCAGGAAACAAGCTTCCTCCATCTACCATGTGGCTGCCCTTCAGATATTTGAAGACGGCTATCATATCACCTCTCAGACTTACCGGTACCTTCTCCAGACTAAACATACTCAACTCCATGGACCATTCCTCATAAGGCTTGGTTTCCAGACCCTTGATCATCTTGGTCCTCCTCCTCTGTACGTGTTCCAGATTGTCAATATCCTTCTTAAATTCACAGAGGATAAAGCTATCTATGGCTTCTAATCCATCAGAGGCAACAGGCAGCAAAGAATAGCAGGAAGAGACGGCTGATGCCCTCAAGTCCTGCTTGTTGGCTTCCAATAAATATCTGGCTGGCGACTGTAGGAAACAGGGTCACTTGAAGCTCTGACTTGATCCAGTAGGCATATGTAGGATTCTGCAGTAAGAGGACTATTAATACTGTCAATGGTTGCTTAAATTGCTAGATCTGAAATGAATGGGTATTCTTTTCTTAAAATATCCTCAGATGCTCTCCAAGAGCCAGTGTGGTGTAGTGGTTAAGAGTGATAGACTTGTAATCTGGTGAACCGGGTTCGCGTCTCCGCTCCTCCACATGCAGCTGCTGGGTGATCTTGGGCCAGTCACACTTCTCTGAGTCTCTCAGCCCCACTCACCTCACAAAGTGTTTGTTGTGGGGGAGGAAGGGAAAGGAGAATGTTAGCCGCTTTGAGACTCCTTTGGGTAGTGATAAAGTGGGATATCAAATCCAAACTCCTCCTCCTCTTCTTCTTCTTCTTCTTCTTCTTCTTCCTTGTGCTTGGGATGCATGCTATAAGCAGCATGTTAGCCACCAGGGAGGTAGGAACTCCTTTCGCTTGAACCTGAAAGCCTCTGCAATGCATTCTGACTGCAAGCACACTTCAGGGATCAAATGAGCGCTGTAACATACTCATTCTTGGCTAGAGGGAGAGACCCACAATTTGTAACTGCAAGCTACACCGATTTCAGAGGCTGCCTGAGTTAGCTTGCTTTATTGAGTCCAGAGCCAGCTAGTTCTCCCAGGTGCTAATCTATGAAGGTCTCTGTGGGGTAAGGAAGCACCAGCACTGTTATCACGCTTTTAATTAAAACATTGCTCAGTATATGAGCATGCGGCTGCAATAAGATTTAGTAAGTCTCAGGGTGCAGGTGGGTGTTTTATTATTAGTTAAATATAGGGGCCTATTGGGCCTAGGAAAGATTCGCTGTCCTTATGAGATGCCTTTTTACCATTTTCTGAGGCCCCTGGAGTGCATCACTGGTGGGCTTGCCACTAATTTTGGCATAAGCAGATATGGAAACTAATCTGGAGATTCTGGATCAGGCAAAAAATGCTACCCAAACTGTTCTGATTAAATCAGGTTGCTACTATAGCTCTCCTCTGCTGCCTCGATGGATATCTTTGGGAGAAGAAGCAAACCCTGGACCTACACAAATCCAGAGTGGAGTCCCTAAGATGGTTGAATGGAATCTTGTATGCTTCCTTCCGGTGACTCCTGCGGCCAAGCTGGTGCCAAATGTATTGTTTTCCTTTCCTTTAGATCCCATCAGCGAGTCTTGTCGTCTGGGCAGCCCACAACCTGCATACACACTGCCCAGGCTTGCGCTCCAGGGAGGTCATATCAGTGCTGCAAATACAGTGGTACCTCGGGTTACATACGCTTCAGGTTACAGACTCCGCTAACCCAGAAATAGTGCTTCAGGTTAAGAACTTTGCTTCAGGATAAGAACAGAAATCGTGCTCCGGCAGTGCAGCGGCAGCAGGAGGCCCCATTAGCTAAAGTGGTGCTTCAGGTTAAGAACAGTTTCAGGTTAAGAACGGACCTCCGTAACGAATTAAGTACTTAACCCGAGTGTGGTCTTGACTATGCTACCACTCAGTGGATTTGTAACTGGCTGACTGACCGAACCCAAAGGGTGCTCATCAATGGTTCCTCTTCATCCTGGAGAAGAGTGACTAGTGGGGTGCCACAAGGTTCTGTCTTGGGCCCGGTCTTATTCAACATCTTTATCAACGACTTGGATGATGGACTCAAGGGCATCCTGATCAAATTTGCAGATGACACCAAACTGGGAGGGGTGGCTAACACCCCAGAGGACAGGATAACACTTCAAAACGACCATGACAGATTAGAGAACTAGGCCAAAACAAACAAGATGAATTTTAACAGGGAGAAATGTAAAGCATTGCACTTGGGCAAAAAAAATGAGAGGCACAAATACAAGATGGGTGACACCTGGCTTGAGAGCAGTACATGTGAAAAGGATCTAGGAGTCTTGGTTGACCACAAACTTGACATGAGCCAACAGTGTGACGCGGAAGCTAAAAAAGCCAATGCAATTCTGGGCTGCATCAATAGGAGTATAGCATCTAGATCAAGGGAAGTAATAGTGCCACTGTATTGTGCTCTGGTCAGACCTCACCTGGAGTACTGTGTCCAGTTCTGGGCACCACAGTTCAAGAAGGACACTGACAAACTGGAACGTGTCCAGAGGAGGGCAACCAAAATGGTCAAAGGCCTGGAAACGATGCCTTATGAGGAACGGCTAAGGGAGCTGGGCATGTTTAGCCTGGAGAAGAGGAGGTTAAGGGGTGATATGATAGCCATGTTCAAATATATAAAAGGATGTCACATAGAGGAGGGAGAAAGGTTGTTTTCTGCTGCTCCAGAGAAGCGGACACGGAGCAATGGTTCCAAACTACAAGAAAGAAGATTCCACCTACACATTAGGAAGAACTTCCTGACAGTAAGAGCTGTTTGACAGTGGAATTTGCTGCCAAGGAGTGTGGTGGAGTTTCCTTCTTTGGAGGTCTTTAAGCAGAGGCTTGACAACCATATGTCAGGAGTGCTCTGATGGTGTTTCCTGCTTCGCAGGGGGTTGGACTCGATGGCCCTTGTGGTCTCTTCCAACTCTATGATTCTATGATTCTATGATTCTATGATTCTACCACTGTAGAACAGTTTAGCTTCAGCCCTGTAGGTGCACTCCATTGTCTCTCAAGACAGACAGATGCCAACTTAACTATAGCTCTGTCTGAGCGACATAAGCTCCTGTGTTCATCAAGGTGTGGGGGTCATGTCCAGTAGGCCTTGCTCCAGTAGGAATCTGCAGACTCAGCTATCAGGAGGTCAGGAAAGTGCCATGACCCCACCAAGCTGTTCTCTTTGGCCAAGGTCATTGGCTCCCCATTCCTGCCTTAAAAGATTAACTCTTCCTCCATAAACTACTCACCATGGTTCAGATCCAAAGGCCATTTCCATTAACTAAAGTGTTCCGAGAGTGTTGAAATGAGTTTTTGTGTTCCCGACATCTTCATGTGTGAAACGCTGTTTTACTTGTAATGCTTTGATTTATTTTACTGGTATCTGATCGTATTCCAAGCAGCATTATGATAGCTGTTCGTTCCTCATCATTTGCATCTTGTTCTGAGGATCGATGTTAAAGATTTGCTCTTACAGGAGTTAAGAGGCCTGTTCTTAGTGATTGAAATACTTCATGGTAATCTAATCTATTTGCCCTGAGCTATTACAAAATTCTGGTTAATAACATTGACTAAGTGGCATTTGAATATGATGCAGAGGTATGAATCATAGTCATTTAAATACCTTTAGACTGCTAGAGAAAACAATGCTGAATGGGTTTTGTACCATAAAGAACACATCTCTGCTAACAGTGGAGGAATCTCGATCTCTTTTCTTTTCTTTTCTTTTCTTTTCTTTTCTTTTCTTTTCTTTTCTTTTCTTCTCTTCTCTTCTCTTCTCTTCTTTCTTTCTTTCTTTCTTTCTTTTCCTTTCTTTCTTTCACAAAACCAGGTACACATTTTAATGGCCTGTTTTACTTTCTTAGATAACTGGTAGGTAGCCGTGTTTTAAAATTGTCCAGTAGCACCTTAGAGACCAACTAAGTTTGTTCTGGGTATAAGCTTTCATGTGCATCCACACTTCTTCAGGTATCTGGGTAAAGCTTATACCCAGAAGAAACTTAGTTGGTCTCTAAGGTGCTACTGGACAATTTTTTTAAAAAAATTAATTTATTTATTAGATAAGAGCATGAGTAGTTCTATTTGTATTTTTATCTGCATCAAGATTGCTATCCAGGAAACCATTCACAACATTAATAGAATTGAAGGACTTTTGGTCTTGATGACCTTGGAGGTCATCTGGTTCAGCCCTTTTCTCAATTCGGATCTACAATGTAGGATGCAACTCCATCATCTTTGACAGCCATCCAGCCATCACCTCCCGAGAAAATCTGCTTCACTGTTGCACATTTCTTACCATTAGGAAGTCTCCTCCCCTCCACAAATGCTTTGTTCAAATTTGCCTCCTTGGAATTACCACTCTTTGGTTCAAGTCCTGCCCTCTGGGAATGACTAAGACCAAGTCTGCCCCATCTTCAGCATGGCAGCCCTTGAGATTCCTCCAGCTACCATCGCTTAAGATACAATATAAAATGACTAGCTGGTTTGGAAACAAAGGTAAGATTCCTGGAACTGAACTCGTTCTTATTTGAGAAGCATCTCCAATGGAAGGTATGTATGTCCTCACGGAAGCTTCCTGGGCCCATAGCATCATAAAAATATAAGAAAAGCCCTACTGGATCAGGTCAACTGCTCATGTAGAGCAGCCATCCTGTTATCAAAGTGGCCATCCAGATGTCCAGTTTGAAAGCAGAACCTGAGCACAATAACACTCTCCCAATCTACAATTCCCAGCGACTGGTATCCAAAGGAATACTGGGTTGGATCCAACGCTAGTGCTACTCAGAGTAGACCCATTGAAATTAATGGACATGATGGACTTAGGTTCATTTCTTTCAGGTGACCTACTCCATGGCTAGTGTTGGACACAACCTGCTGCCTCCAAGAGTGTGGGCAGAGCCTAACCATCATGTCTGGTAGCCATTGACATTCTTATCCTCCGTGAATCTCTCTAATCTCTTTTAAACCCCTCTGGCTCACCCACACCTCAATTTGCCCTGCCGTTTTACCCTGGGGAAACCCATGTTTCGGCACTGAATGAATCAAATTGCAATCAGGTTTCCCACAATTTGCCATTTCCCCCCGATTCAGCACCAAAGAGCATGTTTTCCACGGGGAAACAGTGGGGCAAAGGCAAAACAATTCGGACCTATGCATTGAAAGCTCTGGACAAGCAGAAATCTGCTTGGACTTAGGCTTTCTAGGCACAGGGCAAGAGGAAGAGTGGATGAGCCCTGGGACCTAGATACAACCCTTAGATGGAGAGGAATCTGTACCAAAACTTATATATAAGTTGATGCGTACAGAAGGGACTGTGTTGCAGGATCAGTACCATGCATTTAGAGAGGAAAATATGTTTAGCAAGGCACATCTGAAGAGGAAAATACATTTTCAATAGGTATTTAAATGCAAATTTTCCATGCAGGTTTTTATTTTATTTTAAATAAATTAATGTAGAAATGAGATGGAGCAGATTTATGGATGAGCACACAAAAAAAGTGACAGGGACTGAAAATAGACAGATTCACCCATCCATACAAGTTTGTCATATGTAGAAAGAAAGCTGTCAATCTGAGACTGCCCTTCTATCTTGTATCAGAAGCTATGCAAATGCTATAGCGGTATGCCCATCTGTTGAAGCAATGGGGGCAGGAAGAGGTTCCCCCCATATGTAACATTAAAATATATTTTTATGTATTTTAAAAAGAGGTCACATTAGATTGCCAGGCCAGCTGAAGGAAGCTGTGCTGAATGCCCCATACAACATTAAATGGGGCTGGCATTCCACTGCACTCTTGTCGGGGGGATATTTCCCCATCATTTTGGGGAAGGGCTTGTTTCTTATCTTACCATATTCACACCATACATTTAAAGCACTTGTTGTTGTTTAGTCGTTTAGTCATGTCCGACTCTTCGTGACCCCATGGACCAGAGCACGCCAGGCACTTCTGTCTTCCACTGCCTCCCGCAGTTTGGTCAAACTCATGCTGGTAGCTTCGAGAACACTGTCCAACCATCTCGTCCTCTGTCGTCCCCTCTCCTTGTGCCCTCAATCTTTCCCAACATCAGAGTCTTTTCCAGGGAGTCTTCTCTTCTCATGAGGTGACCAAAGTATTGCAGCCTCAGCTTCAGGATCTGTCCTTCCAGTGAGCACTCAGGGCTGATTTCCTTCAGAATGGATAGGTTTGATCTTCTTGCAGTCCATGGGACTCTCAAGAGTCTCCTCCAGCACCATAATTCAAAAGCATCAATTCTTCAGCGATCAGCCTTCTTTATGGTCCAGCTCTCACTATGGTGCCTTTAAAGTAATCATGGCTTCCCCGCAAAGAATTCTGGGAGCTGTAGTTTGCTAAGGGTACTGAGAGTTGTTAGGAGACTCCTGTTCTCCTCACAGAGCTACAGTTCCCAGAATTCCCTGGGAAGAGGGAAACGATGGTTAAACTGTTCTAGATAGATAATTTATTACGGTCAAAGACCAGCTCACATAACATAACACAATAAAAACAGCGTTCATAATGATAAAATATACAATCGGAGCAGATTGCAGCAATAGCTCATGAGTTAAAATTGAGATATATACATACACCCGTACAACTGAGATTTGGGCTACCATAAAAAAATTGACCCTGAGGCACCCCAAAGGGCAACTTCAGCATTTCCCTAGTAAGCTATTTTATTCTAGAGGATGATCTGTGCCTACAAATCTGGGCGCAGAATCTGGCTACCAGCCAGGTCATCTTACCATCTTTGCCTAAGAGGAGAGAATTAAGTTTATACTTGTCTGAAAGATCGGTGAGCCTCTTCAGCAAAGGATTAATGGTGAAACTGTTCTAGAAATTGTAGCCCTGAGAGGAATAGAGGTCTTCTGACAACAGTCAGCACCCTTAACAAATTTCAGCTCCCAGATTTCTTCAAGGAGAATTTAGGGAGACTACAAATGCATATCTGGAGAAAAAGCAAGACATTCCAAAATATGTGTTTTAAATACTACTTAAATGTGGGATTTCATACCCTCCAACATTTTTCTGATGAAAATAAGGACCTCCTATTCAACAGGAATAAGAATACGAACAAGAATAAGAATTTTATTATTCATACCCCGTCCATCTGGCTGGGTTGCCCCAGCCACTCTGGGCGGCTTCCAACATATATAAAAACATAATGAAACATCAATCATCAAAAAATTTCCCTGTACAGGACTGCCTTCAAATGCTTTTCAAGGTTGTTTTGCTACTTATCTCCTTGACTTGGGATTCACATAACTACCTACCCACCAACATTTCTCCAATGAAAATAGAGATGTCTTAAGGAAAAGCTGAATATATCAGGATCAGATCAGAAACCATGATGTATTCTATAAATCCGGGACTGTCCCTGGAAAATAGGGACACTTGGAGGGTCTGGGATTTAATGCCTGTTTTTAACTTTCAGATAATGCTGAAACAGACTTATGGATGGCAAAAGCTGACACTGACTGTTGAATGCAGTCCATCACCAGTCATACCAGATGCTTCACAACCTCTGCTTTTGCAGTCATGGCCAAGCAGCAAAAAAAAAAAAAGAGGTTTACAAAACATCTTGTGTTTTGTAATCCACACGGCTGGTGGATTATCTTCACTGTGGTTAGTCAGAGGTTGCTCAGGCAAGGGTAGAGATTAAAATTGGGACAAAAACACTTTTCTTTTAATGTCATTGTCTGGGAGAATGAAATTGCTTCTATATTTTGCTTGAGTCTCACCACTTCCTGTTTTCTACTCTGGCCACACAGGAGGACTTCCTTTATAAATCTCTATGACCACAGAACCCAAAGTCATGAAATCCTGCTGGTGCTATGCTGAATATTGTACACAGCTTTGAGTGCATTTGGGGGAAGAACGGAGGGTTGCGCGTTGAAAAGAAATGAAAAGCATAAATAGTGCTATTTCAAATTCATCCAGATGCCTATAGATCTGCAAAATTAAAAGTTATACATCTGATACAGAGCTTTGAGAACAGATAAGAATGCCAGGATTTTATTCCTGTCAAGAAACATCTATTCAGGAAACTTTTTTCCCCTTTACTTTTTTCCTTTTTTGGCCTTGATTTTTATTACAATGGCTAACAACATCCAAGGCCAGGAAATTAAAAACTCAATGTTTCCTGACAAGAAAGTTTCAAAACTCTTAATTCGTTTACCCTACATGACTGCTCGTATTAAAGACCTTTGCAAGAATTTACAGATCAGGGGCACGTCTGAGAGCTAATGGCAGGGGTTTTTGTTGCCAGTTTTTCCCTCCCAAAATTGGATTTTGTGCACTGTAATCATATTGCCAGATGGAGCAGTCTATCTTTATCCACAAGGTTCCCATGAAACGTAGCACGGAAAGAGGCTGGCAATGTGGGCACATCATTGTGTTTTCTTTGTGAGCAAGGGGGGAATTGTAGCCGATTCTGCGGTCCTGTTTAAAATAAATTTCTGTCTTCAGCACTGCCAGGTGGATGTCTGTTTTTAGCATAATCGTCAAGGTCCATGCCTTTGTTAAAACAATATTTTCTCATATGTTCAGTACATCTGCACCGAAAACAAAAAGCCCGCTCTCCATAGGATATGTGTTAAAGTACCAGGAGCCGAGGGAGAAACATGCAGTCTAAAAATGAACGTTACGTGCGTTAAAAACAAAATAAATATGCAATCTTATTCCTAGCCTGCTTTTGTTTTGAGGCTGATCTGCTGGAAATTTTTCAGGGGCTGTTTTCAGTGCTTACATGCTTACGAAAACCTTCTCCAAGTGGTTAGGTTGTCACCCTCTCTCTGTAAAAATTGAATATTCTTTGAAATGTGTTGCTGGCAAATTAGGTAACAGGCACGTTGAACATCTGTAATGAGGAAAAGTGTGAAGCAGGAAATCCAAATATTAATTAAGAGTTGATCTTTCTTCCCCCCTTAATGCCTTCCTCCAAATTTGTTTAAGTGAAAGCAGTTCATAAGTATTTAATATATGGATTATAGTGCAGACAAGTTGTTAGTATGCTGGACTTTTGCTGCCCATATGACGAGCTGACAATCACTGACCTTTCATTTCCTTTCAGATTTTGCATGCTTTCACACGATGGCATTATCAGTTTCTTGCCATTCTGGAAAATTGAAACAATCAAATGACTTCCTCTTCTAACTAGTTATGTAGCCCAACTGCCTGCAATGCAGAAATCCCAGCTGAGGAATCCCTGACAGATCACCATCCAACCTCTGCTTAAAAACCTCCAGTGAACCTTCCAAGAGAGTCTGTTCCACTATTGAACAGCTCTTACCTCAGAAAATAGGGACATTGTAGTCTACCTCAGTAGAATGTCCCTATTATCTGAGGAATGTTGGGGAGGGGTATGTAATCAGAATCTCCTTTCTGGGGTAATTTGAACCCACTGGTTCGGGTCCTAGCTTCTGGAGCAGCAGAAAAATTGCATGTTCCATCTTCCATGTGACAGCCCCAAAGGTTTTGGAAGATGGCTATCATTTCACCTGTCTGTCCTCTCTACTCCAGGCTAAACATACCCAACTCCCTCAACCGTTCCTCACAAGGCTTGGTTTCTCGTCTTTCTGCATTCTCACCAAATCCAGAGGCAGGACATTTCCACTTGTCCTGTGCCAAAAAGCTTTCTGCTCCCCCCTGGGCATGGAGTGGAAAACCACTCTTATCTGTGCTTTCTAGGTTTTCCATTGCCCCACTGCTTTTCCTGGGAGAAACCACTGTGGCGATCACACAGGGTCCCCAGACATTTAACGGTCTATTGATCCCTGTGCCACCACTGTGCACACTTCCCTGCTACCACCAACCAGTTACTCTCTGGTAAAACACTGAGTCCAGTCAGCTGTTAAAAGTGAACCAAAAAACAAGTTTATTTTACAAACATTAACAAGTTTATGGTTTCTCAGATAATATTCCTGTCAGTATCTTAACTTTAGTTTCTTTACTGGCCTATACCTTCCTAATACCTTCTGACTGATTATCTCAACTGTTTGACTGACTCCTCTTAACAAATTGTCTCCCTCTCTCACACCAGACTAGCCCAGCCCACATCTTCTCTGTCTCTCCCAACTCCAGACTGTCTTCTCAACCACCCTAAATCTAACTCCTCCAAAAAACCTCTGTGCTTAAACACGGTTAACTCTGCCCCCTGGGTTCCCATTGGTTAGTCATTTTACAGTTAGTTAACCCTTTCCCTATGAACCCAGTATGACGTCAAACATACAGAGGAGGGCAAACGCCACACCCACTTTTTACCACAGAATCAGAGCAAACATCGATACTTGGAAAAACGGTGGGAAAATTGGAAGTACAGTGTTACCTCAGGTTAAGTACTTAATTCGTTCCGGAGGTCCGTTCTTAACCTGAAAGTGTTCTTAACCTGAAGCACCACGTTAGCTAATGGGGCCTCCTACTGCCGCTGCACCGCCAGAGCCCGATTTCTGTTCTTATCCTAAAGCAACGTTCTTAACCTGAAGCACTATTTCTGGGTTAGCGTAGTGTGTAACCTGAAGCGTGTGTAACCTGAAGCGTATGTAGCCTGAAGCGTATGTAACCTGAAGCATATGTAACCTGAGGTACCATTGTATGGACAAGGCCGGAGACATGAAGACTACAATCTTTTCCTAATAAGCATCTGGACACTGGGCATTATTGTGTTCTTTGTTGCTGGTAGTGTTGCATCTAGAGCCCACCTTTCCTCCAAGGAACTCATGGTGGCTTTTATGGTTCTTCACCTCCCTGTTTTATCTCAGTGAAGTAGGTTTGACTGACAGCGGCAGTCACTGTTGTCCTTTTGGGATTGGTAGAGCAGGAGGCAGGGGCCCCAACAGTAGCCAATGGTAGTTGTGTCTAGTTTTGTCCCCATCCTCCTACCTGCTGAGTTCTGCAAGGTCAACACTGACAACAGAAGTGCCACCTCTTGGATTGGTTATAAGAGGACAGGCTGGCTGAGAGGACGCTGAGGTTGGCCGGGCAGTGCCCCCATTTGCCCTAAAAGCCCATCTTCCTCTGACAGAGACATTATGACGGGCACAAGCTCACCCAATGAGCTTTTTGGCTGAGTGAGGATTTGAACTCAAGTCTCCCCAGGTCTTGATCCAACACTCTATTCAGTACACCACCTTGGCTCTCACACTGCACTGTACATCTTAATGGTGTGTGTGTGTGTGTGTGAGAGAGAGAGAGAGAGAGAGAGAGAGAGAGAGAGAGAGAGATTTGTGGTACCTCGGGTTAAGAACTTAATTCGTTCTGGAGGTCCGTTCTTAACCTGAAACTGTTCTTAACCTGAGGTACCACTTTAGCTAATGGGGCCTCCCGCTGCTGCCTCACCACCAGAGCACGATTTCTGTTCTAATGCTGAAGCAAAGTTCTTAACCTGAGGTACTATTTCTGGGTTAGCTGAGTCTGTAACCTGAAGCGTCTGTAACCTGAAGCGTATGTAACCCAAGGTACCACTGTATTTTAATCTTCAATCACCGCATCTTCAATGCACGCTTCCCATATTACGATTCTCCATTCTCAAGGTCTGGCCCAATTCATTGTGACCCTGTCTCCTCCCCCTGTGATGTTCAGAGCCTTCCAGAGGAGCTGGCGTAATTGTGGTGCTCTGTTCATAACCTCCCTATCCATCGACGTGGCTCGACTTTCATTCCCTAGCTTAATTATAAAGACAACCGATATGCACAAAATAATCTTCTTCTGAATTACCTGCCTCTTCCTTAATATCGCTCACCCTGCAACAACCAGCGCATTGAACATTTTCCTAATGCATTTATGTACCTTATTTAAATATCAACAGTGATGCTTCCCCTGTGATGTTTTTATAGGCTGAGATTCAATGTAGTGTGAGCAGGTGTCTATTAATATTAGGCAGGCACCTTCACCATACTGTTTTCAACAGCTGCTAAAACCTTCTTTTGTTTCAGGCCTGCAGTTTTACCATGCAGTTCCCGGACTGCGGAGGAACACTGGCCCCAACCCTTTGAGGTGCCGTGGCCAAAGGAGCTCCTTTGTCCCTCAGCGCACTCGGTGCGCCAGGCTGGAGTGTCGCAATGGGCTCCTTCATCCTCTGCCCCCCACCCCATATTTAAAATGCATCTCTGGGTTATTTGTGGGACATAGAATTTCGTTCATTTATTTTTCCCCCCAAAATATAGTCCAGCCCCCCACAAGGTCTGAGGGACAGTGGACTGGCCCCCCGCTGAAAAAGTTTGCTGCCCCCTCTATGTTCCCCATCCAGTATTTCCCAGCTTCTGCCTTCTGAACTACACCCCTCTGCAAACCACTGCTCCAAATCTACACTGTCTCTCCGCTCCTGGGAAGATTCAGTCAGGGGGAGGGGGTGGCTCCCACCATTCCTCTTCAATGCAGCCTTCCGCAGCATGGTCCCTGACAATGGACCTTGGTGGACCTTGGTGGCTATGCATTGGGCATTGCTGTGAAAGAGGGCCTATGCCCACATATCTGTACATGCATAGGACTCCTCCATGTGACTGAAAAGCCTTGCCAATCAAAGACCAGTGTGGCATGAGCAGTGGGTGCAATGGCACCAGGAAGTTGATACGTGCTGTCCTGCTTCACTCTCAAACATTCACCGACGGCTTCTGTCGACTTGTTTCTGAAGAGCCAGAGGCTGTTTCAAACATTTTATTATATACCTGCCCAAATATCTGATGACCTGGTGCAACTGTCTATATGAACATGAACTGAGCCTTGACCTAACTCAGCAGACGTCAAGTCACCTGTACAGAGATTCTGTGCCTCATGTAGAGTTTTTCCTGCCTGAATAGCTTTGCTTATGCCTGAAGCTATCATTTATCAGTATCAATGTGAGAATACAGCTGCAAATTAATATTGCACTTAGGACAACAACGGCTGCCAGGTCTGGTATTTTTTTTTCTTTCTTTCTTCATTAGACCTGGATGGATAATGAAAAACGATTCCTCTGCACTTATTATCTGAGACAACTTTTCTCTCTCTCCAAAATGGGTTGAATAAGTTGTGCAATGAATATTCACCAGTTATTAGCTCTGTAAACATTTGTGAATAATGGAAAGGGAAGGGGGGAGGGCTGGGGTGCCATTGAATAATGCATGTAGACATTATTGCAGAATGAGGTGAATAAATTGAGCAATAAATATTACTTCCCTTCTACCAGTTGTGTTTCAAGAGTGAGAGATGGCCCTTTATGGCATTAAACCACTTTGACTCGCAAAGAGAGACAGTAGGGGGACATCTATTCATGGACTCACAGAGACCCGAGGCACTCATAGATGACATCGCTGCCCCATTCAGAAAATGCATTTATACTTGTTTTAAGGACCTTTCGCTCAACAACAAACAAGAGCATAAAGAAGCACTGTGCTCAGAGTTCACAGCTCATCTCTGGAGCACAACGAGCACAATATTTATATGCTTTCTTGACGAGCATTCAGGACAAAAATAAAATGTTTCTTTTCTGAGAGTTATTTCTAGGCTTGGTCATGCTTGCTGATGATTCTCCATGCCTGCACATTGCTGCCTGCAATTGAAATTTGGACCACATTCACAGTATACATTTGAAACAGTATGCTATCACTTCAGACAGTCATGGCTTCCCTCAAAGGATTCTGGGAGATGTAGTTTGCTGAGAGTAGTTAGGAGGCCCCTCCTTCCCTCACAGAGCTACAATTCATGGAGTTCCCTGTGCAGAAGGATTGAGTATTAAACCAATCTGAGAGCTGTAGCTGTGTAGGTGCAGCTGGAAGGGTCTCTTTCCTGAAGCCTTGGAAAATTACTGCCAGTCACTGTTGACAATACTGAGGTAGTTGGACCCAACGGTCTGACTCAGGGCTCATCCATGCTACCGCTTGTTTTGTACCTAGAAAGCATTGGTCCAAGCAGGTTCTGAATCGACCCACAGTTTCTAGGCATGGGTCCAAGCAGTTTCCCCCTTGCTCCACTCCTTTCCCATGGAAAGCCTGCTGCATCAGAGCATAGTCAATCCAGAGAAAATCTGAATTGTTCCAACTGAGCACTAGAGAATGGTTTTGACTGGAGGGAAGCAGCGGGACTTGGAGAAGTTTGGATGAGCTCTCAGTATTCGGGAGCTTCCTGTGTTCCAAGAAGAAGAAGAAGAAGAAGAAGAAGAAGAAGAAGAAGAAGAAGAAGAAGAAGAAGAAGAAGAAGAAGTTGTTATTATTTATACCCCGCCCATCTGGCTGAGTTTCCCCAGCCACTCTGGGCGGCTTCCAACAAAACACTAAAATACAATAACCTATTAAACATTAAAAGCTTCCCTAAACAGGGCTGCCTTCAGATGTCTTCTAAAAGTTTAGTAGTTATTTTTCTCTTTGACATCTGGTGGGAGAGCGTTCCACAGTGCGGGTGCCACTACCAAGAAAGCCCTCTGTCTGGTTCCCTGTAACTTGGCTTCTCACAGTGAGGGAACTGCCAGAAGGCCCTCGGCACTGGACCTCAGTGTCCGGGCAGAACGATGGAGGTGGAGACGCTCCTTCAGGTATACTGGACCAAGGCCGTTTAGGGCTTTAAAGGTTTCCTAAGTTCCTGATACACACCTCTGCCATGTATGCAGACTTTTTCTTAGTAATATCATGTCCTGGGAGGCCTACTGCTCAATGCAATACATTGAGCAGGACATTAAAGGCTAAAATTTAAGTAGAGGCATCCACTGTCATGCCAGACCATAGTTGAGCTGACCATCATTTATGTTATACGTGATCATCCATAAAGAGTATGAGGGAGCATTGCTCAGTAATAATAATAATAATAATGCTTTATTATTTATACCCTGCCCATCTGGTTGGGTGCCATGAATTTATTTTATCATTATTATTTTTAAACAACAACAACAACATTTGTATACCGCTATATTGTAAAAAATATCAAAGCGGTTCACAGCAATAGCACCGTGCAATAAAACCATTTAAAAGTCATTGAGTGAGCAGCGCTATATTCTGTCTGTTCACGCGAAGCCTCTGGTATTAGCAGGCCTTCCATTAAGGAAGCATTTCCAGCAGCAGGGTTATGAAAACGTTTCTATCACATTTCGTATTTTCATTGTAGCCGAGCCTCCCGGCAGATTAGAAATCTAATTTAATATCCTGAGTCATTTCCCTCTAAATTCTAGGCAAGGCAACACTTCAGCTTGCAACACAAATATTAGCTTTGTCTCCTCCACAGGCGGGCTGAGGAAAATGTGTGGGCTGAGGTCAAATGTAAATGGTGATTCTTTTCACTCAGCTCACACATATCTACGGAATAGGATAGACGCAGGGAGAGGGGTCCCCCATCAGTCTGTTCTGCCCTCTGAAACCTGCCACCGATTTCTTCTGCTTCATGTGTCCTCTGAACGTTTGTCCACCCCCACAACCCTCCAGCCTTTGCTGAGCACCCTGCAAACTTAAGAGTCCGGCTGGAGCATTGTAAATTGCTCATTTCAATTTAATGACTTTTTTGGGTTTCCCCCCATCTTCTGTTCATGGAAATTATTTATCATGGAAGGGTCTGAACAGAGCAGGAATGCGGATGGTTCAGTTTGAAAAGCTTGCCCTCTGCTGCAGCACAGGGGCAGAACTGTATCTAATGGGCTAAAGTGGGGATGCTGGAGGAATTTGGTTTCTGAGAATTGCAGTGCAAATGATCTGATCCATACCCTCCAATATTTCTCTGATAAAAATAGGGACATCCTAAGGAAAAGAGAAGGGATGCGGGTGGTGCTGTGGGTTAAACCACAGAGCCTGGGGCTTGCCGATCAGAAGGTCGGTGGTTTGAATCCCCGCAATGGGGTGAGCTCCCGTTGCTCGGTCCCTGCTCCTGCCGACCTAGCAGTTCGAAAGCACATCAAAGTGCAAGTAGATAAATAGGTACCACTCCAGCGGGAAGGTAAACAGCATTTCCGTGCGCTGCTCTGGTTCACCAGAAGCGGCTTAGTCAGGCTGGCCACATGACCCAGAAGCTGTACTCCAGCTCCCTCGGCCAGTAAAGCGAGATGAGCGCCGCAACCCCAGAGTCGTCTGTGACCTAATGGTCAGGGGTCCCTTTACCTTTACAGAAAAGAGGGACTTTCCAGGTTCAAATCAGAAACTGGGACAGCTTCTGTAAATCCAGGACTGTCCCTGGAAAATAGGGACACTTGGAGGGTTTGTGATCCTTCCCCAATAGGAAGCAGAGTGGCAAACTAATTTGTGGATCAGCATAATTGGTGCCATCTCTTACTTCCTGAAGAGACTGCAAGGTAGATTGTTGAGTCATATGAATTTAAGAAGCAGCTTTATGCTGAGTCAGAGCATTGGTCCATCTAGCTCAGTATTGCCTATCAGGGACCCAAGAATCTGGAGTTGGACCACAGCTCCCATCAACCCCAGCCAGCATGGGTGAAGATACAAAGTATGTGCTAGATCTGCAGCTGCAGACAGGAAACCAGTGTAGGGATGGAGGCTGATATATGGACCAGGAAATAAACTGGGTCAAATCTCACCCCGCCATGAACTCGCTAAGTGGCCATAGACAATATGTGTGCGATGGTTCCGACCTATCTTGCCTCATTTTTGTATAGATTATGGGGAAAATTCATGTAGCACGTCGTGAGCAGTTTTCACAAAGTGCTACATAAATAATAAGTTTTATTAACTTTGGAGGCAGGTCTTTCAACCGTATCGATCAAAACCTCCTTCTCGCTGAACACTGAAAGACCACTGCATCACTGCAAGTGACAACTTGTTTAAACCCCTTAATTGTCGGATGTTTGACAGCTTTTTTTTTAATCATTTGTCAAGCCTCGATTGTCTTTTCTGGATCTCCTCATGATTAACTTACGGATTTCCTAATGGAGCGTTAATGTTCCCTATGTAATTCATTCTGAGGAAAGCCCATCTGTTCCAGGTACTTTGTGCTTTCTCAGATTTGCGCTGATGAATTCTTGCACTGCTTCTTTTCCTAGTAATTTTGTGGTTTATTAATTCTTCAGGAGGACCAGAGATTAGCAACTAATAGTCTCTCAATTATTAAAATCACTGTCTGTCTCCCTCCTACCCCCCACTTAACCATAATTCACCAGGACCTTCCCCCGCCCCCAGGGGAGGCAAGTTCTTTTGCTGCTTCCAGTCAACTCCATTTTTTTTACTTTAGGTAGGAGGACAACAGCAGAATATGACATAGCCCAGGGAAAGGGAATCCACCTTGCATGCAGAAGGTTCCAGATTCAATCTCTAGGTAGGGCTGAGATTGTCCCATGTCTGAAACCCTAGAGAAGTCCTGCCAATCAGGGTAGACATTACTGAGTCAGATAGACCAATGAGCTGAGCCAGTATAAAGCAGCTTCCTACATCCCCTTTTTATTGGTCTTCCTGGTTCTCAACTTGCTCAGTTTCCTTTGATATTTGAACTCCTGTTCCCATCCGATTTATCTTACTTGACACTGTGACCTCATCACGCCTCTTCATTGCCTTCCCTTTCTCATTGCATGTTGAGTTTTAGCTGCTGCTTCTTACCCATAAATCTCCTGGTGATCTAGCTCTGTCTTATCTCTTCTCTCACTTTCTCTGTATTCTCCTCCATGGCCACTTCAAGCTGCTAATATTGATCCACTCTTTAAATGGCCAGTTTCATTCACTTTTCCACGCTAGCCTTCCTTCCTTCCTTCCTTGTTGCTCCTTATACTTGGAATTCTTTAAAACAGGCATAGGCAAACTCGGCCCTCCAGATGTTTTGGGACTAAAATTCCCATCATCCTTAGCTCACAGGACCAGTGGTCAGGGATGGTGGGAACTGTAGTCTCAAAACATCTGGAGGGCCAAGTTTGCCTATGCCTGCTTTAAAATCAGGGTAGCCAATATGGTGCCCCTGAGATGTTCTTGGACCACAGCTCCCTTACTTCTGATATGCTGGCTGGGGCTGGTGGGAATTGAGTCCTATGGAGGGCACCATGTTGGAAACCATGTTGGAAACCTAAGCACTAAATATTCAGTTAGCTACTTCTCTTCCCTCTTTTAAGAAGCTTTGCACCTTCTTATTCTGATGTTCTTTTTCCTACTCTTCTCACAGCCAGTCTTCTTCCACCTTGTACCTTCCAGTAGATGCTATCACAGTGAGTTTGCATTTTATTTTTTATTTCTAAACACTTTTTTTGCTAATGAACATGCCCATGAATTTTATTTTTTCCTTTAAAGGGCATTACAAAAGATTTATGTGTATGCTGTGTGCCTTTTTCTATATGCTAAAGCGAACTAAGAGAAACAAAGAGTCTGAAGCAACATGTTTCCTCTTACACTGTTGTTGATGATGATGGTGGTGGTGGTGGTGGTGATGTTGTATGTCTTGAAATTAACTTGCAGGCATTCGGTTTTTTATATTTCAGTAATTGGCTAAGGCCTCTTTAGAACATTTAGCAGAATCAGGAGGAGGGAAGTAAGCTGTTGCCTCACATTTTGGGGCCATATGGCTTGAATCAAGGGACTGCAGACACCTTTGTCACCTTCTGGGAATGTAGACCAGATTTGCTTATCAACCAGATTCATGCTTCAAACTCTTTGGCACGTTGTCATATTTGAAGTCAGCTCCCTTGAGGATTCCTCCTTGGCTCATTTTGTCTTGCATGACATGATGTGCTTCCGAGCACCACGTGACCAGGACATGGTCACGTCCACAGCTGGTTCTCAGAATCTCTCTTTGCTTGTCAGTCGCCAAAGCAGCTTGTTGATACTTGGTCAACTGGCTTTCACGATGGGTTTTGACTCCAGGAGCTGCCATTAAACACACAAAACGTAACCAGCTGTACTTTTGAATAAATAAGGTATACTATTCATTGTATCAGGGATGCGGGTGGCACTGTGGGGTAAACCACAGAGCCTAGGACTTGCTGATCAGAAGGTCAGCGGTTCGAATCCCCGCAATGGGGTGAGCTCCCGTTGCTTGGTCCCTGCTCCTGCCCACCTAGCAGTTCGAAAGCACATCAAAGTACAAGTAGATAAATAGGTACCACTCTGGTGGGAAGGTAAACGGCATTTCTGTGCACTGCTCTGGTTCACCAGAAGTGGCTTAGTCATGCTGGCCACATGACCCGGAAGCTGTACGCTGGCTCCCTTGGCCAATAATGCGAGATGAGCGCTGCAAACCAGAGTCAATCACGACTGGACCTAATGGTCAGGGGTCCCTTTACCTTTACCTTTTTATTCATTGTATCAATTCGTAGATTGATTTCAACAGAAGTCTCATAAAGTTCAACAAAAAAAGCAGAAGACCCAGTGGATCAGTCCATTCTCTAGTCAGTTCATGTATAAGTATCTATTCCACCTGTCTGTTCACAGGGTCCAATAATCCACATGAAGGGTTGTTACAGTTCCACAGAATCCTTTCACAGAGTCTCAGACAAGGATTTCCGGAATATTAGCCTTGTTTCGCAACCACTACTATGCTATAAGATCCACTTTCCTGTAATATTACATATGAGCCTGTTCTACTGATGAAGCCTAGGATGGTGAAACATGACCTGCATGAACTGACTAGAGAATGAACTGATCCACTGGGTCTTCTGCTTTTTTCATTGAACTTTATGAGACGTCTGTTCAAATCTACAAATTGATACAATTTATTATTTATTTATTTATTTATTTATTTATTTATTCAAAAGTACAGCTGGTTACATTTTGTGTGTTTATTGAGTGTGTTCCATGTATCCAGTAGCTGCCAAACAGCCCCACATATAATGTGTAATAGAACCCAGAGGTTGACAGAGCACAGACGATAGAAGTTAGGCTATCCCTGTCCAGATAGAAGCACAGCTGGGCCACTGGCAGATTCTGATGGAAGGCACTCTGCACCACTGAGGCTATCAGAATCTCAAGCAACATCAGTGAAACCAGGTGAGCATTTCTTCCCCACCAAACTACTGGCAACGAGACGAAGCTCCTGGAGCAGGAAGGGGATGTATATACAAACAGTATCGAAGTTAGTTTAACTGAGCCATTAGAACCGCTAATTAAGTGACATAATACATTTTATTTTTGAAATAATGGATCTCATCTGCAATGTCAAACACAGATTGCCTTCCTTTCACTCTGGTTAAACAGATCTCTCTGTGAATGACAGCTGTGTAACATAATACACATTTCCCTCCCCAAAATGCATTGCGCCTTTATCCTGAAGAGATGAATAGTCTATCCCATTTCTGTGTTGGTGAATTCCATTTAGGAATCAGAATTAGGAAAGGGGCTGAAAATAAAACTGCCAATATGATAGTGCTTTTCATAAGACCCTAATACAAACCTATGGTGCAGCCACACGTCGAAAACTGTGTGCGATTGTGATTGCTGTGCCACAAAAAGCATATTGTAGAGCTGGAAACATTACTGAGAAAGGCAAACAAAACAGTCAAGGGGCTGGGGCAACTGCTGCCCTGGTTGCTGCATTCTATGTTACATTTAGGTTCCCTCTCATTTTTAGTTCAGAATCCAGCAGCCAGAGTTTTGACTGGCATCTGTCACAGACAGGCAGAACACTGGTGCGTGTACACTGGGAAAGAGGGGCTGGAGTCTGACATGGGAGAGGGGGGCAGTGATCTGTGGGGAACCGTACCAGCCAGCAGGCAAGTATCGGAGGCCAGGGAAATGTCAGAACTGGAAGGGCAGAGCACAGCATGGGTCAGAAGAAGAGGAGGAAGAGGCAGGTCAAACAAGTGAAGAACAAGGTTCTTCCCCACCCTCTCCTGCACCACTTTCTCCCAGAACCAGAAGGGGATTGAAGAGGGAAAAGCAGAGGAAGCTTTCACATAAGTGTAGTCCTCAGCTGTGTGTGTACAGCCCATCGAGGGGAAAGCCCATGAAATCTTGACTAAAAATAAATAAATATCATCTTGATATGTCACTTGTGCTGAAATTCTGTATGTCTAGTATGAAAACTCTTAAAGGCTTCCAGCTTCATTCGCAAGGACTTTCATTAACTCTTGATGTAATCATTACCACTTTGATATAAGGAAGAGTTTCACTATGATTTATTTAGGTTGCTCATGGAATTAAGTCTTCCCGGAAGTGAAGCATTCAGCATTCCTCAGAATGTACAAATGGTTCTGGTGCTCGTGGCAGCACTTGCCATGTTCTTGAAGCAATTTGACGTCACAGTTTAAGAAGTTACAGGCAGGTAGCCGTGTTGGTCTGCAGTAGTCGAAAGAAAATAAAAAAATTCCTTCCAGTAGCACCTTAGAGACCAGGTTCTTGGTATGAGCTGTATCTAAAGAAGTGTGCATGCACACGAAAGCTCATACCAAGAACAAACTTAGTTGGTCTCTAAGGTGCTACTGGAAGGAATTTTTTTATTTTGTTACCATTTAAGAAGGATATTGTCAAGCTGGAACATGTGCAGAGGAGGGCAACCAAGTCGATCAAGGGTCTGGAAACCAAGCCTTATGAGGAATGGTTGAAGGAGCTGAGTATGTTTAGCATGGAAAAGAAGAGACTGAAAGGAGATATGAGGGCCATCTTCAAATATCTCAAGGGCTGCCACATGGAGGATGGAACAAACTTGTTTTCTCCTGCTCTGGAGGGTAGGATTCGAACAAATGGCTTCAAGTTACAAGAGGGGAGATTCCGGCTAGACGTCAGGAAGAACTTTCTGACATTAAGAACTGTTGGACAGTGGAACAGACTTCCTTAGAAAGCGGACTCTCCTTTATTGGAGGTTTTTAAGCAGATGTTGGTTGGCCATCTGCCATGGATGCTTTACTTGAGTTTCCTGCATTGCAGGGTGTTGGACTAGATGACCCTAGGGGTGCCTGCTAAGTCTTCAGTTCTATGATTCTATGACCAGCTGCAGTAGAAACTATGGTTCATTGTTGTCATTAAATAGTTAAAAGAAAAATTCACTCATGCTGAATGGATGTTTATTCTCTGGCTTAGTTACTGCAAGATGTTTTCAGTGCCAGCCTCTTCAAGATGTGAGCAGATGTATAGGATCTTGCAGTCAAATCCACAAGCTTTTGCTTAAGTAAGCACAATACCGTAGGATTCCCGTGTTGCTCATTCAGGTTTTTTTCAATTTTTGACAAAGGAAGGGAGAAAAGGCCTTCAAAATCAATGATAATGACTGGCACAAATTGTTTAAGTCTTTCTTTGTAAGAATAAAGTATGCATGTTTTGAATACTATGAAATCAAAACACTCAGCTATTTCAAATTATTTTGCATATATTAAAAGCAGAGATCTCACAATAATGAAAAGACGCCACAAGGTGCCAAAGAGACATTATGTTTATCATTTCAGAAATGAATGCATGTTATCCAATTTTCCGAAAATAAAAAATGTCCTGTTGCTGTCTTTAAAAAAAGAAAAAAGAATGATGTAATTAATGAGCTTTGCAATATCTGTGGTCTGCCAGATCCTTTTCAAATAGTCAACAATTGTAAGCGCTCTATTGTCCTTAAATTTTGCTGCTTTCAGCACATAATAGGTTTGTAACATATTCCATGGTGTGGTTCAGCCATACCCTTAAAATAATTTAACAGGAAGATGACTGGATCCCATGATGATTCATATTCTAACACTTCTGTAATTAATTTGATATTTTTACACCAGTAAGATGTATCTTCCCACAGTACCATCACATATACCAAAAATTTAGTGGTTCCTTCTTGGCTTCTGCAGCAATTTCACTTATGGTGTTACATACATGCCTGTACAATCCCTCTTTTCCTCCAATTTTTGTAAGTCTCCTCGCTCGTGTGTTGCGACAACTGGTGTGCAGAGGCATACTGCCTCTGACAGCCAACAAAGAACATAGTGATCATGGCCAGTAGCCATTGAGCTTGTCTAATCTTCTAAAGTCATCCAAATTGGTGACCATCCATGATGCATCCAAGACCAGCTAACTGATAGTTGTAGGTGGTCAACTTCACTAGTATGGGTGAAACAGAGTGAATGGTGACCATATAACAGATGTCACTGCCCGGCACAGAGGATCCAACCACCATGGCAGGTTGCCAGGAACAGATAAGACAAGGAAAAGTTCTTACCAACTGCTTTTTATTCACTATTCACAGAGAGAGGCTTGGAAATGTAGCCTCTTGGAATAATGGTGTTGCTTTAAGTGAGTCACCACCCCCTCCCTCTCTCCCTTCATGCGTCATTACTGTGCTGGGCCCAGGGGTTAACCTGAGCAACGTGGTCCAGGTCCGGTCCCAAATCCAAGGATTCCATGAGGAGTTAGTCTGACAGGGCCAAGGCAGGACACAAGGCAGAAAACCAGGCAAGGTCAGACACAGGATCTCAGGAAGGTACTAGAAAACAGCAATATTGCTCCCACAACCTGGGGTGGGGTCCGACAGCTTTTTATCTTTGTCGGGGTAACAGCCGGTCCTGATCCCCCAGTGACTCATCTCCGAGTCTCACCCGAAGGCAAGCACTTCTCTCAGACCTTAGTCTCTGCAGCTCAGGAGACGTCGGTGGGTTACTAGACCCAGAGGCCACCTCAGCCTCTCCTGACCCAACTGGTAGTGGAGCAGCTGTAAGTGATTGCCCAGCTGGAGGCAACGAGGTAATCCCCACATTTGGAGCCAGGGCAGGCTCAGGCCCCTGACTCAGCCCAGCTGGTGCTTGTTGCAGGGGAACCTGTGCAGACTGGGGCTCTTCAGAATCAGGCCCCAGACTTGGTTCAGGTACCGCCTGAGGCAAAGGATCCAGTGCTGACTGAGACTCCTCTGGTTCTGAGTCCGAGCCCGAGTCCCAGGCCATCACAATTACTATGGTTGCTGAGAAGTGCCCTCTGCCTTTGAGCTCTTTGCTCTCCTACTTTCAATGCTCGCCGGTTTCTGGGAGGGGTGGGTCTGGGATGCTTTCTAAAGACACTGTGTCCACCAGCTGTTGCCCCTTTGGTGCTTCTTCTTCCTCCTCTCCCCTTATTTCCCAGCTTTTCCCCTCATCCACCTCTGAGCTGTGATCTCCCTCAAACCCCTGTTGTAATTCTGAACTGTCTCCTTCTTCTCTAGAAGGGTTAGACTGGGGAGGCGGTCTCCACCATTCCTCCTCTGCCCAGTCCCTTACAGACACGGATACAGTGGAGGAGGGGGGAAAAATTATGTAAGGTGAGACTAACAGTCAAAAGGACACATCCTGAGAACAGAGGAGTGTGTGATTTGAAAAACCAAAAGAAAACAGTCCCAAAATGTCAGAGCTCTTCTGCTGCTAAAGCTATCAGAATCACTGCTATCCACTGGCCATTGCTGAGTCTGCATATACTGGAACATAAACGCTTAAACAATAGTGTTAACACCTGTTGGCTCATTCTCAGAGTCTAGGTTCTTGGCCTGTCTGGTTTGCATCCTCCCAGGTTTCCCCTGCCATGAAAGGACACAGAGGTAGACAGGCCTATGGACCAAGACTTCAGATGGCACAGATAATTTCTGTTAGTTCATTCGGGGGACTCATCTAGAAGATCAAAGATAAGTGAATATTGGCTCTTCCTTAACAAAATGAAATGTCCCAAGATACCACAGTATTCCAACTTTCCAAGTTACACAACCTTGTGCATGATTCATAAAGTAAGAACATGTGTAACACCTGCTCACCTGGGGCTAACGGGAGACTCACAAGCAAGGCAGATTGTAGATTAGGTGATCTTGCGTCGACAAAAAAATGACCTCTTCGTAAAGATCTGCAGATATATCAAAATGAAAAAAGAAGGAAATGTTATCCACCGAGATTAACAATAAAAACACATGAATCCTGACCTAAGCATATATGTAAATATAAGCCGTCCAAATGTATATCTAAACAAGATTGATGATGCTTCAAATGTGGAAAGTGCAGTGATATATTCAGCCCACGCAGTGGTGGGTGTTTATCCCTTCCATGCATGGTATATTTCTTTTTGCTATCCTGCAGGTTCTCAGGATCCACGTTCGTCATCCATCTGTTAATTCCTACACCACAGGAATAGAATTCAGTTGTGCACGAGCATCTGCAAATATCAAGGATTGTTCGAAATCAAAGTTAATACGATGAATAATTTCCAATCAGAAAAAAGACACCACAGGACGTGCCCACGTCAGGTATCCATCCTTATGTTATTTTGTTGCTCCATAAGCATCGTTTCGTCCTGCATTCTGAAATACATTTAGGATATTTTTCTGGGTAAAAGCTTACAATCAAAAGCTACAAAAGGGCCAAGCCTGAACCTTCTGCATGCAATGTAGCATCTTTCCCAGGAAATGAAAACTCTGGCAAGATGTACATGCACAGCATTCAGTACAAAATTCAGACAATGGAGAATCCCTGTTGGACTAGTTCCTCCACGCCTATCCATGGCATATACAATGTTTCAGACGGTTGTTAAATATTGAGTGATATGCAGCATTGTTGATTCTGGGGCCAAAATACCTTTTCACTTATTGAGAGAACTGGTTGTGATGACTACTACCAAGGCTGCAATTCAAAGAATCCTTACATCCTTAAGTAAGTCCCACTGAACTCAGTGAGGTTTACTTTCAAGTAAGCATTTATAGGGATCAAACTGTGAAACTCCCAGCATCTCTTGTTATCCGTACTCCTGCCGATGCAAGGTCTTTCTCCCATGAGACCACAGCACAATAGCCTTCAGCTAAGAGAATTTTTATTCCCCCAGAAGCAAGATTTAATGTTTTCTCATGTTCTGCTAAGTCTCCTAAGTGGGCATCACTCTTGCACTTTTAATCCTTCGTGACAGGCTACTTGAAGCAGACAGAAATAAGTCCAGCAAAGTATGGGAAACAAGGAGGAGAAGAGGCCTGGATACCAGAGCAGGTCCCAAAGCAGTTGTAACTAGGGATGAGAGAGACATTTGGTTCAGTTCATACCTAATGGTGAAGCTACCTCATTCAGACTTTCCAAAACAATATTCAAGCCTACGGCCATCCTTCAAAATTCGCACTTCATTGAATTTTGCAATTCAGGTTGTTCGCCAAGCATTCTGTACAAAAACACGCATGTACTAGGGTAAAGTATCGGGGGAGGGAATACATATATTGGTGAAAGGGATGTGGGAAAATTCACACCTTTAAAGCCCTAAACGGCCTTTGCCCAGTATACCTGAAGGAGCGTCTCCACCCCCATCGTTCTGCCCGGACGCTGAGGTCCAGCGCCGAGGGCCTTCTGACGGTTCCCTCATTGCGAGAAGCAAAGCTACAGGGAACCAGGCAGAGGGCCTTCTCGGTAGTGGCGCCCGCCCTGTGGAACACCCTTCCATCAGATGTCAAAGCGATAAATAACTACCTGACATTTAGAAGACATCTTAAGGCAGCCCTGTTCAGGGAAGTTTTTAATCTGTGATATTTTACTGTATTTTTGGTTTCTATGGAAGCCGCCCAGAGTGGCTGGGGAAACCCAGCCAGATGGGCGGGGTACAAATAATAAATTATTATTATTATTATTATTATTATTATTATTATTATTATTATTATTATTCAGGGAAGTTGCTTGCAGAATTGTTTCTGATAGGAAAAATTGCATTCAGAATGCACAATAAAATGATAAAGAATGTTTGTGAGGGCTTTTTTTTGCATGTGAAATTATCATCATCATCACTTTTAATTTGTATACCGTCTTTCTATCTTACAATACCCAAGGCGGTTTACAAGCTGAGAGAATGTACACCTTATAACAATCTAATGCAATACAAAAATGTGATAATAAAACATCACTTTAAAATAAGCAACCTACATCAAATAGAGTAGCATTCAACAATCATTAGAATACTATAGAATAACATTAAATATCAGCATATAAATATTAAACAGAAATCCACTTTTAACAATTGCAATAAATAATTTCTAAACTATAATCAATAAAACAATGGCAAACCACAGTGCATAAAATAATACAAATTGAGAAGCAGAGGCTGGAGGGTGGGGCAAGGCAGGTGGAAGAAGGCCTTGCTTGATGAAGTCTCTCCCCTCTGAAAAGTGCAGAACAGAACCTAAGATTGCAAAAATGAGAAGCCGAGAGCAAAATTGACAGATTCACCCATCTCTAGTTGTCACCAGAGGTATTTGAGAGCCAGTATTTTTCTTCAGAATTTCTATGATCCTCTAGACATCTGTGTGCAGGACTGAAGACCCAGTAGGTTCAGGAAGAGAGAAGTGTGGGACTTCTTAGGAAGACACGCTCCCCTTTATCCCTGAAGCAGTGTACTGAAATCTCACGCCATCGAAGGCCCACTTCCCCTCTGTCGTTGTGGAACTAAATCATAATCATTGCCAGTGCCCCAGCTGGCAAGATTGCTGTCTCGGGGTCAGGAGATTAATGAAATCAATTGAATTTAAGTAAGTGAAAGAGTGAAAATGAATTAAATACATTGTCCAATTCGAGAAGCTGTAATGAGCTTTCATTCATCAGCATGGCAGAGCTTTTATATTATTATTTAATTGTACAGGTTGTGAATGCTTTGAGCTTCATAAGGAACTCTAATGGCTTTTAACTGTCTTTGTTAAGGTAGACTCAGATCATAGAATTGTTGCATTGGAAGGGATCCTGAGCATCAGCTATTCCAGTGCCCTGCAGTGCAGGAATATGCCTCTATCCTATACAGCAGGCATCCCCAACCTGTGGACCTCCAGATGTTTTGGCCTACAACTCCCATGATCCCTAGCTAACAGGACCAGTGGTCAGGGATGATGGGAATTGTAGTCCAAAACATCTGGAGGTCCACAGGTTGGGGATGCCTACCATACAGGGATCAAAGTTGCCACCTTGGCATTAACAGAACCATGCTCCAACCACCTGTGTTATCCACCTGGAAGTGGGTGGACGGCACCAACCACACTCCATCTTTTAATAATAATAATAATAATAATAATAATAATAATAATAATAATAATTTAGTATTTATACCCCGCCCATCTGGCTGGGCCTCCCCAGCCACTCTGGGCGGCTTCCATAAAAACCAAAAATACAGTAAAATATCACACGTTAAAAACTTCCCTGAACAGGGCTGCCTTAAGATGTCTTCTGAATGTCAGGTAGTTGTTTGTCGCTTTGACATCTGCTGGAAGGGCGTTCCACAGGGCGGGCGCCACTACCGAGAAGGCCCTCTGCCTGGTTCCCTGTAGCTTTGCTTCTCGCAATGAGGGAACCGCCAGAAGGCCCTCGGCGCTGGACCTCAGCGTCCGGGCAGAATGATGGGGGTGGAGACGCTCCTTCAGGTATACTGGACCGAGGCCGTTTAGGGCTTTAAAGGTCAGCACCAACACTTTGAATTGTGCTCGGAAACGTACTGGGAGCCAATGTAGGTCTTTGAAGACCGGTGTTATATGGTCTCGGCGGCCGCCCCCAGTCACCAGTCTAGCTGCCGCATTCTGGATTGGTTGTAGTTTCTGGGTCACCTTCAAAGGTAGCCCCACGTAGAGTGCATTGCAGTAGTCCAAGCGGGAGATAACCAGAGCATGCACCACCCTGGCGAGACAGTCTTTGAGGGCCTCTTCACATTTACAGCAGGTCCTGTGTGAGGATCTGGCTTTTGCCACTGGGCTTGTGGATGGGCTCCATTTATGTGGAGGCGACATTCGTGAAAGCTGTTACCTCCACATGGTGACTGTATGCGTGGTCCCTATGACTTGTGCAATTATGCGGGGGGGGGCTTTAGCTCAGCAGGAGAGCATCTCCTTTCCATGCAGAAGGTCCCTGGTTCAATCCCTGGTCTCTCTGCGTGAAATTACAGAAAACTGTTGCCAGTCAGTGTAGACAATACTGAGTTAGATGGCTCAACGGTCTGACTCAGTTACATGGCAAAATCATCTCATGAAAGGACCTGAGCATGATGCAATTATGGATTCTTACATCATTGTTTTCCTTTTTCATTCTTCCTTTTTTCAAGAATTTGGTAACTGGCAATTTTACCATGTGGTGGCTTTGATAAGGCCATTTTATCATGCAAATCGTAAGAGTGTTTTGGGTTTTATCAGAAATTAAAGCTGGGGGGCACTATTTTTTTTTCTAAGTTACAACTCTTGATATGATCATGATATTGAGGTTTACGGGGTTTTTCTGAATTATACATTTATCTGCAATTTAATTAAATATTTTAGTTTGCAGGGTGGAATTTCTTCGACATAGCTTATTAATTTGGACGTTGTCTTTTTACAGCATGTAATTTTGTAATCATGCAATTTTTAGAGTGTGTGATTTTGCATTTTTTAAAACAGCTTCCTCTGATTAAGAGGGGTTTCTCCCCCCAAAAACACACAGACACACACATCAGAACCAATTACCTACGTAGCTATCTTTTTTATGTTCAAACAGAGGAAGGACATTTATATTTCAGGGACCCTTTCCAAATGCACCCAGTCAAAGAAATGTAAAGTAGCAAAATCACAATAGATCTGCTCATCACACTTGATATGTGTTAAGAATGCCAGTTAGCTCTGTGGCAAATTAAAAGAAATACCATAACCTTTCATACCTCTCTCACACTTAGGGTGTAAATCAGCGGAAGGCAGTGTTGGACTACAACTCTCATCCGCCCCAGCCAGCATGGCCAATGAATGGCCAGGAATGCTGGAAGTGGTAGCCAAACAAATGTTTGGAGGCCACCATATTGGCTGTCCCTGGCATGCCAGCTTGTCACTCACCCATGGAACAGGTTCCACTGACCAGCTTTCACCCTGCAAAACAAATCATGTCTTTTATACAGTGGTAACTCTGGGACGCAGGTGGCGCTGTGGGTTAAACCACAGAGCCTAGGTCTTGCCGATCAGAAGGTCGGCGGTTCAAATCCCCACGACAGGGTGAGCTCCTGTTGTTCGGTCCCTGCTCCTGCCAACCTAGCAGTTCGAAAGCACATCAAAGTGCAAGTAGATAAATGGGTACCGCTCCGGTGGGAAGGTAAACAGCGTTTCCGTGTGCTGCTCTGGTTCACCAGAAGCGACTTAGTCATGCTGGCCACATGACCCGGAAGCTGTACGCCGGCTCCCTCGGCCAGTAAAGCGAGATGAGCGCCACAACCCCAGAGTCGGCCACAACTGGACCTAATGGTCAGGGGTCCCTTTACCCTTTATCTTTATCTCTGGTTAAGAACTTAATTCGTTACAGAGGTCCGTTCTTAACCTGAAACTGTTCTTAACCTGAGGTACCACTTTAGCTAATGGGGCCTCCCACTGCCACCGTACAATTTCTGTTCTCATCCTGAAGCAAAGTTCTTAACCCGAGGTACTATTTCTGGGTCAGTGGAGTCTGTAAGTTCTTAACCCGAGGTACTATTTCTGGGTTAGCGGAGTCTGTAATCTGAAGCATCTGTAACCTGAAGCTTCTGTAACCCGAGGTACCACTGTATTACAGGAAAATGCTTCTAGTGGGAGATACAATTGCCTTCTCTTCATCCACTTTAAATTTGCCATCCTGTGGATAAATGAGCCCCTATCAAATCCACGGAGTCTGTCCATTTGCTAGCAATATTCTTTTTCCATACCATCAAGTCCACGGCCTCGTGGCAAACCCAGTTCTATGAAAAAGTACCTGTTTGGATATTTACGCCGATGGTATTCTCCCATCTCCTTCGCCTTCACAAGCGGGAGCAGTTGCTCCTGTTGATTGGCTTAAATATTCTCTTTTATGTTATCATCCCATTACTCATAATTATACCCTTCTGGAGCAATTAATATTCTTCATCTCCTTCCCTGGTTATTATGTTCTTTAATGACTTGTTCCCCACTCGGCTCCCACCCTCCTAGGGGTCATTTGCGCTTTGTTTTAGCTCTTCCACTCATCCCTCATTAGTCGAAATTTAATTGTATGTTATTTTGCTATAAAGTCCGTCCAATTTTTCAGAATCTTCCCAGTATGGAGTTGAAAGCTCTCTCTCTCCCCCCCCCCCCAATCCTCGGCAGCTGTCTCACTGCCGCTTCTCTAGATCAAAGGGAGAGAAGCTACTCATTCACAACGGTCCAGAAGAAGAGAAGGAATGTCATGCCAGGTCAGGCTTAGAGTCCCAGTGGCAAAGCCATCTTCCTTTGACAAAGCCCAGAGGAAGCCAGCATGAAACAATAACGTTATAAGTGATCCATCCCTTGTCATTCACTCCCAGCCTCTAGAAATGATGGAATTGGGGGTGGGAGGGAATGATAAAAATATCGTCTCACTGAATCCCTAGCCATAGTAATGGAGGGGATTTAATATGATTGGTGTGGGTGTGTTGGAAGAGAAGCTGTAGATTGCGTCCGTCTTGCGTCCAGAACTTCTCAGGTTCAATTCATGGCGTCTGGCTGGGAATCTCCACAGGCTCAAACCCTAAAGAACAGCTTTTAACCAGTGCAGACAGTACTGAGTTAGATGGGCCAAGCTCTCCTTAAACCCCTATGTGTTTGTGTTAGAGAGAGGAGTATCCCATAGGATCCTAAAACAAGTCAGCTTAAGGAAATTCCCAAGAGGAAAGTTTCCTGTTCAGTGTGATACTATAAGCATATAGGGACACGGGTGGCGCTGTGATCTAATCCACTGAGCCTCTTGGGCTTGCCAATCAGAAGGTCAGTGGTTCGAATCCCTGTGATGGGATGAGCTCCCGTTGCTCTGTCCCAGCTCCTACCAACCTAGCAGTTCAAAAGCACGCCAGTGCAAGTAGATAAATAGGTACCGCTGCGGCAGGAAGGTAAATGGTGTTTCCGTGCTCTCTGGTTTCTGTCATGGTGTCCTGTTGCACCAGAAGCGGTTTAATCATGCTGGCCATATAACCCGGAAAGCTGTCTGTGGACAAACACTGGCTCCCTCAGCCTGAAAGCGAGATGAGTGCCGCAACCCCATAGTCGCCTTTGACTGGACTTAAGCATCCAGGTGTCCTTTAGCTTTTCCTTTTATCTTATAAACATATAAAATCCTTATAAGAGTAGGACCAGTTTACTTGCAAGCTCGCAATGGAGGAATCAGAGATAAACTCTCCTCATTCAGTAAAGCATGAGACTCTTAGTCTCAGAGTCATCGGTTGGACTCATTGGTCATTGAAGGGTTGGGCTGCAATGTTGGGGTCCCTTCCAACTGTACACTTCTGTGATTCTATGGGCATAGGAAGCTGCCTTATAGTGAGCGTTGATCCATCTATCTCAGTACAGTCGTACCTCAGGTTACAGACTCCACTAACCCAGAAATAGTACCTCGGGTTAAGAACTTTGCTTCAGGATGAGAACAGAAATCGTGCTCCAGCGGCACGGCGGCAGTGGGAGGCCCCATTAGCTAAAGTGGTGCTTCAAGTTAAGAACAGTTTCAGGTTAAGAAAGGATCTCTGGAACGAATTAAGTACTTAACCCAAGGTGCCACTGTATAAAGGGACGCGGGTGGCGCTGTGGGTTAAACCACTGAGCCTAGGACTTGCTGATCAGAAGGTCAGCGGTTCGAATCCCTGCGACGGGGTGAGCTCCCGTTCCTCGGTCCCTGCTCCTGCCAACCTAGCAGTTCAAAAGCACGTCAAAGTGCAAGCAGATAAATAGGTACCGCTCTGGCGGGAAGGTAAACAGTGTTTCCGTGCGCTGCTCTGGTTCGCCAGAAGTGGCTTAGTCATGCTGGCCACATGACCCAGAAGCTGTATGCTGGCTCCCTTGGCCAATAAAGCGAGATGAGCACCACAACCCCAGAGTCGTCCACGACTGGACCTAATGGTCAGGGGTCCCTTTACCTTTACCTTTACCACTGAATTGTCTACACTGACTGGAAGCCACTCTCCAGGATTTCATACAAGGATTCACTCCCAGCCCTACCCGGAGATGCTGGAGGCTGAACCACTTAGAGTTTAAAGACTTTAACATCTTTATGTTAGCCTGACTTAGGATCCAAGCCATTGTCTGTCTGTCTGTCTCTCCCTCTGTCTGCTTATTTGATATATGAATGTATTGCACCTCCAATCATAAAAGTTCCCAGGGCAGCTTACAAGCATGAAAATGAATGGAATACAATATGAAGACCATCGGTTGAACAGCAAAAGGCTTAAAAATGGCTGAATAATTTACAAGGTCTGGGACAACCACTTGGAGGGTATTGCTTTAGCCTGGCAAATAGAAATGGTACAGCCCTCACCTGTGGGAATATAAGAGAGGGATTTTCCCCCCCTTTCCTTTTTAGTTTTTTGCTAAGCTGTGAAGGGGTAGCACTACAGGAAGGAATAGGGGATAAATACAAACCTTTCTTTCCATGTTATTGGACAGGCTGACTATGTATAAAATAAATGGGTATGCTTGCCCTTGATTATCTTGTTGGACAATGGGAGCATTTTATTATTATTATTATTATTATTATTATTATTATTATTATTGCAGCTAGCTGGAGCTTCAGGTGTGATTTTCACTGGGACAATGTTGAAGGAGGAAAGGATTATATGGTGGCAATTTTTGAAGTTCAGGATCTTAATGTGACTTGCAAGTGTGTACAGCTATAACTCCAAGCCGTTGTGTTCACAGACACACACACCAAAGAACAGCAGTGCATGACACAATACCCTATTTATGAGGATCAGCATGACTGCAGTCCAGAGCAGTTTCCAAGAAGTAAGCTCCATTGATCTCAATGATGTTTCCTTCTAAATGCATAGATTCTACTTGTAAATCACATTGAGCCATAACAAAAGACACTCATCCAGCTGAAATGGAATCTTGGAGGGGGGATGCAGACAGTGCTACAAATAAGTAGCTACTTATTAAAATCCTACTGTGAAGTAGGAATCTCATTAAAGAAAAGGAAGGAAGTATCCAGCCTCTGCTTGGTTGCTTTCCACATTTTTCTTACCTCCTTTATGACATTTTGTCACAAGAAAACTTGAAAGACTAACCACTGGCCTGATCCAGTGGTGCTATTATTCTGTTCTCCTCTCACCAGCTCTAGATGCCTGTTGGCAGTCTGGGGCTAGTTCACACACCTCATTCCGTGGGCAAAACCAGTGAGACCTGAGAAAAGAGTTCCTGTTGCAAATTTGAATGTTCCTGCATGGAAGAGGCACTTCAAAGAAAGTAAACAAATATTTCAGCAAGATAGCTGAGATTTCTCAGGAGTGGTTTCCTACATTTTTTTAACAGCCAAACAACTGCTTTTTCCACTCTGTCTCCACTCACATGGTGCCTGATTGGACACTTACTTACCGCTTTGTTGTTGTTGTTTAGTTGTTTAGTCGTATCCAACTCTTCGTGACCCCATGGACCAGAGCATGCCAGGGACTCCTGTCTTCCACTGCCTCCCGCAGTTTGGTCAAACTCATGCTGGTAGCTTCAAGAACACTGTCCAACCATCTCGTCCTCTGTCTTCCCCTCCTCCTTGTGCCCTCCATCTTTCCCAACATCAGGGTCTTTTCCAGGGAGTCTTCTCTTCTCATGAGGTGGCCAAAGTACTGGAGCCTCAGCTTCATGATCTGTCCTTCCAATGAGCACTCAGGGCTGATTTTCTTCAGAATGGATAGGTTTGATCTTCTTGCAGTCCATGGGACTCTCAAGAGTCTCCTCCAGCACCATAATTCAAAAGCATCAATTCTTTGGCGATCAGCCTTCTTTATGGTCCAGCTCTCACTTCCATACATCACTACTGGGAAAACCATAGCTTGAACTATACGGACCTTTGTTGGCAAGGTGATGTCTCTGCTTTTTAAGATGCTGTCTAGGTTTGTCATTGCTTTTCTCCCAAGAAGCAGGCGTCTTTTAATTTCGTGACTGCTGTCACCATCTGCAGTGATCATCAAGCCCAAGAAAGTAAAATCTCTCACTGCCTCCATTTCTTCCCCTTCTATTTGCCAGGAGGTGATGGGACCAGTGGCCATGATCTTAGTTTTTTTGATGTTGAGCTTCAGACTTACTGCTAGGGATGGGGAAATCTGTCAGTTTTGGTTTCTCCCCATTTCTCATTTTTTCCCCCAGCCTGAATCTCATTTCTCCACATTTCCATATCAGTTTGCGGTCTTCTGTTATTTAAGTCATCATGAAAAGTCACCAGCATTTGAGTGTGAATTTCTCCTAATAGTCCCATTTATGCAAAGTGATTTCCTCTAATAAAATGAATGTTGTTTATGCTAATATACGCACTTATATGCATACTTTACGCTAGTTATGTGCATTTTGTACACATTACTGCATTGCAAAAATAGAGAGGTGTGAATTGAGGTCCACATTTTCATAGAATCATAGAACTGTAGAGTTGGAAGGTAGTCCCAAGGGTGATCTAGTTCATGTGTTTTGCTTCTCATGTTTTCTGGAAAATGTGGATTAGCTAGGTTTGCCTTTAAACGTGAACTGAGTCAAATGTCTCCTCCATCCCTAACTACTGCCTAGGTTTTTCTCCTGGAGGTCTCTGTTCCTTTGCAAACAAAAAACCCCCTGCAACTCCCCTCCTTTACTCAAGTTTAGCTCAGGCACATCTAGCCACCAGAAGATTATGCAGTACCAGGGAGGTGGTTTTACAGTTCAAAAGTGCCGTGCTGCCTTATTCAAGTATGTGATGGGTGGTTAAGGTCTGTGCATGCGAGCTAACTTGTAACATCTTCCTATAAAAGCACATCCCTGCAAAATTATCCACCTCTCCCCCTAGGAGCTTCAGTGACGCTCCACATAAAAGGAGACTTTCTTTTGAAAAGCAAAGGGCTTACAAATGAGCCCTGACTGCAAAGCCCTCCTCTCCAGAGGGTGAAAATTGCCAAAGCTCCGCCCCCTCAGGAACTGCAGTCATTTTCTCATCCCCTTCTTGATCGGAGGATAATTACATACCTGTCACCCCACCTACTGAATTTAGAAGTTGCGGATTTCTACTACCGCCGCCACCCCAAGCAACCTAGCATTTTAGTTCTCTCCCAATTGTTAAATAGTGCTGACTGGTACTTTTTAATTAAGATCTGACAGCTGGAATTTGCATTCAAAAAGGCAGCAGAAGGCCCCGGTATTAGGCTGTCTGTTATCTTCCTCCCTGCGCGCACATTCCATATATTCGACAAGCCTTGTTTTCCAACACACTTTTCGACAGCATCTGAAGACTATGCCAGCTTACTTCTCCAAGACCATTTTAAAATCAGCATATATATATATAATGACGATGTTCAGTTAACGGGGACAATTCAGCATGCTGAAAAAAATCCAGATTATAATATATATATGGTTCTTGTCTACTTAATTCCTACCTGCCTGATTGCCGGGGGGGGGGCGGGGGAAGTATTTGCTACCAACTGAATTGACTGTTTGACACAACTCTGCTATGTATCCGTATATTGGGCTGGTATGATTAAGGCCTCTTGGTTGTTGAAGTTTATGTCTGCCATGTTTATCTGCAGAAGCAAGGTGCTGGCAGATTATTTAGGTGGAAACTGGGTTTCTCTTGGCTGTGAACACCAGAACTTTGAAAACCAGCTGGGTCACTGAGAGCATGAAGTGCATGAAGTGGGTTTCTCTTGGCTGTGAACACCAGAACTTTGAAAACCAGCTGGGTCAGTGAGAGCATGAAGTGCATACCAGGTTTAGTAGGGCTACAGTCACACCAAACATTGAGAGCACTATTATACCACTTTCAAAGGGACGTGGGTGGCGCTGTGGTCTAAACCACTAAGTCTCTTGGGCTTACTGATCAGAAGGTCAGTGGTTTGAATCCCCGCAACGGGGTGAGCTCCTGTTCCTCAGTCCCGGCTCCTATCCACCTAGCAGTATGAAAGCATGCCAAAAAAGTGCAAGTAGATAAATAGGTACCACTCCAACGGGAAGGTAAACGGCGTTTCCGTGCGCTGCTCTGTTCACCAGAAGTGGCTTAGTCATGCTGGCCACATGACCCAGAAAAACTGTCTGCAGACGAATGCCAGCTCCCTCGGCCTGTAAAGCAAGATGTGTCAGCATCGCCCTTGAGCCAGTACCACCAACTGGACTCATGCACTTCAGCCCCGACTGGGCTAGGCGAGCTGGGTAGCACTTCCAGAGACCACCTTCTGGACAGGAACAGGTCAAAGTGCTGTGGACTCACAGCTTAGAGTTGTGAGCACCGGATTCACTTCCACAAGAAGACAGTCGTCCATAGCAGAGTATAGCAGAGTCTAGCAGAGTATAAACGACTTGGAGAGCAGCTCTGTAGAATAACTTCTTTATTCTATCTACAACTATTATACAACTATATACAGAGCTTAATGAGATCTAAGCATAAATGAATGCTGCACTACACTGAGTGTCTGCAGCTGCTCTTAGCAGCAACCTTATCTCTACACACGATCTGTAACACTCAGTCTCTCTCTCTCTGACACACTGACTGACTGACTGACTCTTTGATGTGGTGCTGGAGCAGAATAAGTAGAGAGCAGAACACTGCCCCTCCTCTCTGGAGAATCAGCAGACTCATCAGGAGATTCTTGGATATGGGAGGGGTGAAATCTCCTCAAGATGAGCACCGCAACCCCAGAGTCTTCTGCGACTGGACTTAACTGTCAGGGGGCCTTTACCTTTACCTTTAATACCACTTTGAACAGTCATGACTTTCCCCAAAGCATCCTGGGAAGTGTCGTTTGTTAAGTGTGCTGTTAAGAGACCTGCATTTCTTGCCCCCACCCACACACATGGGATGTTGGGGAGGAAATGGTGATTGCCAGTGGTCTGAGTCTCCTGTTCTCCTAATGTGACGAATTGTCTGAAGAAAGACAGGATGAACCAAAGAATGAACCAACATTGTTTTAGATTTGGTGCAGCATCCAATGAAGGATTTCAGTACAGGGACTTCACACTGTGCAGTGGAACTTCCAATCCCTCCCTCGCTCCCCACCCCACCCCAAATTAGCTCTCATGGCAGATTGTGGGGGGAGACGGAGAGGAGAGGGGGGGGCAGTTCCATTGCTGAGCCAGAAGTCCTTGACCTATTCAAACTATTTTGCTGGATGCTGCCCTCTGGTTTGCTTTTTTCAAAGCTGTGCATACAGACTGCAACCCTGACCATGTCTTCTCAGAAGTAAGTGCCACTGAATTCAAGTTATTTGGGGCCAGGATTTCAGCCTTAGTTGGTTTCCAGTTGCATTCCCCAAACTGCTTTGATACGGTAAGCAGGGGTGGGCTCCCTGCTCCTTACTTGGGGACCCCCTTAACTGTTTTGGAGAGTGTTTCTTGAAGGCCCAGCTCTGGCGCTAACATGCCTGCCCCCTAGCCAGATTGGCAAGTATTGCTCCATGCCATCACTTGTGTAAACTGCTTAGAGATTTGTGATGATTACCTGGTCTATGAGTCCTCTTAAGTAAAGTAAATATAAATGAATATGAAAAAATAGTAGGCCTGAGCTTCCCTTCCACAACTGGCCCAAGATGGAGTGAAGGCCCAGTGAGGAGAGGTGGCAGTCTATGTGAATTTTACATTTAGTGAAACGGCACATAAGAGGCAACATGATAAACATTTATAAAATTATTCATGGAGAAAGTAGATAGAGAAGGGGACGGGGAATTATCATTCTCTCATAACACCAGAGTTTGTGGACATCCAGTGAAGCTGAGTGTTGGAAGATTGAGGACAAATAAAAGTTAGTTCTTGCAGTTCATAGTTAAACCAAGGAACTCACTCCAAGAAGAGGAGGAGGAGGAGGAGGAGTTTGGATTTGATATCCCACTTTATCACTACCCGAAGGAGTCTCAAAGCGGCCAAAATTCTTCTTTCCTTTCCTCCCCCACAACAAACACTCTGTGAGGTGAGTGGGGCTGAGAGACTTCAGAGAAGTGTGACTAGCCCAAGGTCACCCAGCAGCTGCATGTGGAGGAGCAGGGAAGCGAACCCGGTTCACCAGATTACGAGTCCACCGCTCTTAACCACTACACCACACAGAGGCAGTGATAGCTTTAAAAGAGGTAGCACAAATTCATGTAGGAGAAAGCTGTTGATGGCTACAAGCTGTTGGGAGGCAGCAATGCTTGTGAGGGAAATCACAGAAGGCGAAAGTGCTCTTATACTTGGGTCCTGCTTGTGGGTTTCTAACAGGTATCTGATTGTGATAGCAGGATGTTGGACTAGATGGGCTGTAGGCCTGATCCTCTTATGATATATGGGATTTTCAGAAAAGGAGGCTGCAGAATCTGAAGCCCTCATAGAATAAAGGAAAGGACACCCACAATCACCGCTTGAGTACCTTGAATGTAAGGCAAACATCCCAAAAAACCTACACCCTACCCATGGGCTTTTCACTAAAACCTCCTCTCTCTTTTGACAATTTCCTCATTAATTGACAGAGAATGATTTCTTTTTTAAAAAAAAATGGGAGAAAATATCAGCACAGCAGTCACTGAAAGGTAAAGGCTGGAGGATGCAAATTTGCAGTTCGGGGTAGAAAAATGCCTCTAACTTTTGATAAAGACTGAAACACCGGAAGCGTTGTCTGAGATCTTGTGCTTAGCAAAAAACTCACAAACTGCAGGATTGTGGTTGATTGCTGATCTGAGATGCCTGAAGAGCACTTGGGAAGCACACGGCAAATGAGTTCGGGGAAAAGAGCTACGTAAATTCCCACAGGACTTCAAAACAACCCAGGAGCCAAATTGCGCAGATTGAAAAGATACTGCCAAAAAGCGGGGGGCGGGGGGGAGAGAGAGAATAAAAATGCTTAGGTCCAGATTGCTGAAGTCAAAATGACTTTCATTGATTTCGCCCGGATGGAAAAGAGAGCAGCAGGGGACCGCGTCCAGCTATTCAGAATTATAAAGGCGATCAGCGAGGACCCATCTCTGCCCCTTCTTTTTAACTCTGCCTGGAACACCGGAACAACAGGACACTCAATTAAAGGAAAGGGCAGCCAATTTAGAACAAATGCCATCTTATGCAGCCTGGAGTCAACCTCAGGAATTTACTTCTACAGGAGATCATTAAGTCAAATATTGTGGGCAAGGTATCTCCCCCCCCCCCAAAAAAAAAGAAGGTTGGGGAATTTTAGAGCTATTAGAAACGCAGTCTGTGTTTACTGACCAAAAATATTATTAGTAAATAACGGGCACCAGAACAATAGTATCATCATCATCAACAACAACAACAACAATGCCCTTTTTAATTAAAAGGAAAGTAAGTAAGTAAGTGGGACGTGGGTGGCGCTGTGGGTTAAACCACAGAGCCTAGGACTTGCCGATCAGAAGGTCAGCAGTTCGAATCCCCACGACGGGGTGAGCTCCCGTTGCTCGGTCCCTGCTTCTGCCAACCTAGCAGTTTGAAAGCACGTCAAAGTGCAAGTAGATACCTTCCCCGCTCCAGTGGGAAGGTAAATGGCATTTCCGTGCACTGTTCTGGTTCGCCAGAAGCAGCTTAGTCATGCTGGCCACATGACCCGGAAACAGTACGCCGGCTCCCTTGGCCAGTAGAGCGAGATGAGCACCGCAACCCCAGAGTCGGCCACGACTGGACCTAATGGTCAGGGGTCCCTTTACATTTACCTGTAAGTAAGTAAGTAAGTAAGTAAGTAAGTAAGTAAGTAAAATGGCATGATAGAGGTGTATAAATTTATACACAGTGTGGAGAAAGTGGATAGAGAAATGTTTTTCTCTGTCTCTCAAAATATTAGAACTTGGGGATAGCCAAAGAACATAGGAAGATTCGGGACAGAGAGAATAAAGTGTTTATTCAACAAGTGGTGGTTAGTTAATCTATAAGATTGAATGCTTTAAGAGGTTGTGGTAGCCATCAACTTGGATGGCTTTAAAAGAGGATTAGACAAATTAATGGAGGGTGAGGCTACAAGCTATGACAACTACAATATCTTCTGGCTCCATTGATGAAGGCAGTATACCTCTGAATACTAGCTGCTGGAAACTGCAGAAGGAGTGGGTGCTGTTGCTCTCAGATCCTCCTTGCTAATTTCCCAAGGGGAACTGGTTGGCCACTGTGAGAACAGAGTGCTGGACTAGATGGCCATTGGCCATTGGCTCTTCTCATGTTCTTACCCACTTGCTGGATCATCACCTTGTCTTAATAATATCCCATGCTGCAGGTTGTTGGTCAGATTTCTGAAACAGATCTTGGATGCCCCTTTCTACTGTGAACAACGATGTTCACAAATCACTGACAGATGACAAAAACAATCATTGCATCGTTCAGCATCTGTGTTGAGGATGTCAAACTCCAATGGGATGAAGGATCAAATTCCCCACCTGCATCTGCCTGGAAGCTATTCCCTTTTCATCAGAAAAAATGTAAATTCTGTCTGAATCCAACACAAAACCATCAATTCCATCTCAACGGAATGCTAAAATTGGAAAACATAATGACTGTTCCTGCTGCTCCAGCAAGCTATCTGTCAGTCTTCCAGTGCTAACACTGCGGTGTAGGTGTATGTATCAGGCTGGTTGTTCAAAACCTTTTTAATATGGGTCCAACCGACAATTACCCTGGGTAAACAAGAGACGGGGAGTTTATTTCAGGAGTGATGAATCATAGAATCATAGAATCATAGAGTTGGAAGAGACCACAAGGGCCATCGAGTCCAACCCCCTGCGAAGCAGGAAACACCATCAGAGCACTCCTGACATATGGTTGTCAAGCCTCTGCTTAAAGACCTCCAAAGAAGGAGACTCCACCACACTCCTTGGCAGCAAATTCCACTGTTGAACAGCTCTTACTGTCAGGAAGTTCTTCCTAATGTTTAGGTGGAATCTTCTTTCTTGTAGTTTGGATCCATTGCTCCGTGTCCGCTTCTCTGGAGCAGCAGAAAACAACCTTTCTCCCTCCTCTATGTGACATTCTTTTATATATTTGAACATGGCTATCATATCACCCCTTAACCTCTTCTTCTCCAGGCTAAACATGCCCAGCTCCCTTAGCCGTTCCTCATAAGGCATCGTTTCCAGGCCTTTGACCATTTTGGTTGCCCTCCTCTGGACATGTTCCAGTTTGTCAGTGTCCTTCTTGAACTGTGGTGCCCAGAACTGGACACAGTACTCCAGGTGAGGTCTGACCAGAGCAGAATACAGTGGCACTATTACTTCCCTTGATCTAGATGCTATACTCCTATTGATGCAGCCCAGAATTGCATTGGCTTTTTTAGCTTCCGCGTCACACTGTTGGCTCATGTCAAGTTTGGGGTCAACCAAGTCTCCTAGATCCTTTTCACATGTACTGCTCTCAAGCCAGGTGTCACCCATCTTGTATTTGTGCCTCTCATTTTTTTTGCCCAAGTGCAATACTTTACATTTCTGAAGCCACAGTAAACAAAGGCAGCCACATATCCTACCTAAAAGAGGACAGTGCTCTTGTGCTAGGACTACAGCTCCACTCATCTCTAACCATTGACCATCATCCTGAAGACAAGGAACCATAAGAAGGGAGAGGAACTTTGCCCACCAATAGCTAGTACCTGGACAGCAGACTTAACAAGCATGCAGGTCACCTCCATGGTGATAGGTATTGCATTTGTATTTAAATTTAAATTATAGCAATTATTTCTCAATTTGCATATATGCATGTAATTAAGCACATGCAAATGTTATGCAAAGCTGTGACCTTCTTTGTCCTCTTTCAAAATATGCACTTCGTCTTTTCTTGGGCAATGCATAAGTAGCTACCCAAAAGTAAACTGACATCTGAGGTGAACACAAATTGAACACAAATTGAACTAGTAATCTCTTAAAACACGTTCTCACAAAACTAATCCCCCCTGTGCTCTCCCAACTGCCAACTGACAAAAGGATCTATCACTCACTCATTCTATCTTCCCTTCAGTTCCCCCCTTACCTTAACATTTCATACCCCAAGCAATCTCCTCTCTCCCTCCCATCCAAACACAGCACCTGAAAACATGGTTAATTACTATCTAGAAGTAGATATAGCAGGTATTATGCCCATGAATAGTTTATTCTTTCTAACTTCCAATATGCCATAAGCAAGCATTTGCGCTTCCTCCAAAAGCCAGCAATGAAAAAAGAGGTTGGGATTTGCTGTAACTTTTTGGAAGTTACTGGAACGCTGCCCTTCTCCATACAAAGTGCCAGGAAGCACCTTATACACCTATCTTGTGTCAACTGCTCTCTGTCTTCTTGCAAGAAAACTCTGTGCTTTGAGGGTGTTGTCAAAAATCTCCTTAGCACCCCCAGTCAGCTGATCTCAAGGTCTATTTCCTCTATTCACTAGATGTTATCAAGACCTAAAGCCATTCAGTCAGAATCTTTGGTGTGAAGATGCTGGTTTTTGGACTACAGTACTTATTCTTGTTCCTAGACTGATGCTTTGAATATTGACCTTTGCCTATCTTGGATCATGCACAAGCTTTTGAGACAACTGGATTGATAGCCAACATCTTCACACGCATACACACCCTTTCTTCCAGACTTGAGAACAGGAGGACATTGGCTTTCTCAACAAAAATGGTCCAAAGGTTTGTATAAAGCAGGGATGGGGAACATGTGACTCTCCATACGTTGTTGGACTACACCTCACATCATTGTTGACCATTGCTGATGGGAGATGGTTGGAGTTGGAGTCCAACAACATACTGAGGACCACAGGTTCCCCATCTCTGATGCAAACTGTTACAGCAAGAGCCACTGATCATACTGAGGAGCTCAAAAGAGCTCCATCAATATGTTCCTCAAGCCTTCTGTTTGATGTTGCAGATCTCAAGCAACCCATGACTTCATCCCATGTATCACATTATCCAACAGCTTCCACTTCTTTCTAGTCCAGCTACGTCCCCCACACCACCTTCATCTCCATGGTCCTGCTTCCCCCCTGTCAACTGCAAACAGATATTTCCTAATATTAGAATTTAGGGTCAACCAATGCAGTAGACCTGCAGTAGACTAAGGCCACTAGTTCTTCTTCTCACAAGTTGTGTTGATGGCCCTGCTTTCCCCCTGTCAATTGCAAACAGACATTTTCTAATATTAGAATTTAGGGTCAACCAATGCAGTAGACCTGAAGTAGACTAAGGCCACAGTCTTTCTTCTCACAAGTTGTATTGATGTCTACTGACTTATATCACATGAAAACAGGAATGGCCACATTCTGGAGAGTAAGTTCATCAATGATGATTAGTGCCAGGATATTGAAATGGAATCTCCAGTTTCCAGACACAACATATCTCTAAATTTTAACTGCTGGGTGAGGGGACCTGCCTTTCTTGTTCCCTTTCTAGATGCTTCCCACTGGCCACACTTGGAACGTACATGATAGAGTAGATGTATTTTAGATTCATTGCTTTGGGGCTCCTACCTTTTATGTCTCATAGGAAAGCTTTATTTAGCCCAACCACAGTGGAGAGATGCTCAGATCTAAATTGGAGGCACATGGTGCACAAATACAGGAAGAGGCATTGAAACAAAAACAAAAAACCATGATACCAATGAGACTAAGGCAAGCCTTTTATCTTCCACAATACCTGTCCAACGAGTGTGATAAATGGATGTTCTATTGTATAAATATGCCAGTCAATGCCTCACCCACATGTTATAAAGACTAAAAAGGATGGGGATGGTGTTAGTAGCGTCGTTGTTACATTTTCCCAACAAGTCAATCACCAAAAAGAGACGTCCTCTAAAATACCCGGTGGCCTTTACTATTCTCCTCCGCATATAATAGCTAGAAAAAGTTGGGAGCCTTGCTGTTGAATACAAGACTGCTAAAAACTTGAGGGTTACAATCAAGGCCTGGTCTACACAAACAGTGGGTTTGTTTATTTATTGACTGCACTTAAAGAAAGATACAGCAAGGTATACACAGGAACACAGCCTCTCAATAAGCTCAGCAGAGGTATTGATAAAAGCATCAGTAGAAATACTGGTTGATAAAAGAAGTTCGCATTTCAAAGGCTTGTCTGAATAACAGTTTTCAGGAGACTTCTAAGGGAAGATAGGGATGATTCCCAAGGAGCTGGCAGGGAGGTATGATAGCCATCTTCAAAGGGGCTGCCACATGGAAGATGTAGCAAGCTTGTTTTCTGCTGTTCCCGAGGGCAGGACCCAAACCACTGGATTCAAATTACAGTGGTACCTTGGTTTAAGAACAGCCCTGTTTACGAACAATTCGGTTTACAAACTCCGCAAAACCAGAAGTAGTGTTTGCAAAATTTACCTTGGTCTACGAGCGGAATCTGAACGGTGGAAGGACACCGGCGGCAGCATGCCTTGTTAGGGAAAGCACGCCTTCGTTTAAGAATGGTTTCGGTTTAAGAACGGACTTCCGGAATGGATTAAGTTCATAAACCGAGGTACCACTGTACAGTGGTACCTCTGGTTGCGAATAGGATCCGTTCTGGAGCCCTGTTCACAACCTGAAAGGAACACAACCCGTATCTGCGTGTCTGCGCATGCACGGGTCGAGATTTGCCGATTCTGCGCATGCGCATGATGTCATTTTTGCGCATCTGCGCATGCGCGAGCGGCGAAACCCAGAAGTAACCCTTTCCGGTACTTATGGGTCGCCACAGGACACAACCTGAAAATGCGCATCCTGAAGCAAATGTAACATGAGGTATGACTGTACAAGAAACGAGACTCCAATTAAACATTAGGAAGACCTTTCTGATGATAAGAGCTATTCGACAGTGTAATGAACTGTCTGGGGTCAATTCACCTTCACTGGAGGACTTTAAACAGAGGTTGGGCGACCATCTGTCAGAGATTCTTTAGCTGTGCTTCCTGCATTGCAGGCAGCTGGACTACAATTCTATGATTCCATTGGGCAGGACCAGACCTCTGGAACATAGGGAATCACCAGACATACCCCTTCAGAAGTTCTTGGTGAGATATATTATGAGAATTCTAATGCTAATGCTAATGCTAACAGATGAGATTAAGGATGTTCATTGAACTCTAATGGCAACTATCAAATATACTCAAACATTAGCAGATACTAAACACTACCATATGTCATCTATCAAATATGCTCAAATACTAATTAACATTGCATGTCAGCTATCAAGTACTGTCAAATACAGCTATCAAAGGTTGAAGTGTACCTTAGTCAAATACAATTATCTAACATTCAGGGAATGCTAAAAGAATATCTGGAGAATGTTCACCATCAAAATTTGCAGGGGAGAAATTTCAGATTTTTGTGTGTGTGTGTGTGGAGCAAATTTAGCTCTACTCAAAAAATATGAATATGTTGATACGTCAGTTTTTCTTTTAAAAAATGGAAAGAATTTGGGTTGTTTTCTGAGCCAATCTGAGGCTCAGAAAACAACCCAATTCACAGCAGCCCTCTCCATCTTCCACAGCTCACATAGTGGAGATAGAACACAGCCATTGATAGCTTTATCCTCTATCAGAGGCAATTGGGCTCAATCTGAGCCAACAATGCTACACCAGAGTTCATGCACCACCACAAAATCCAGAGCAACAGAACAGCATGCCATCTTTAAATGTGGATGGATGGCCAAGATAGAGGTGACTGTGACCTTGGGCCTCTCGGATTTCACCAAAGAACTTTTTCACTCACATCTAATCTCAACAACACCTGCACGAAATCACTCCATGCTGATTTGCTGCAATCACATATGACTTCAAGAACCCTCAAAATGTCTCGTTTTTCAATACGTTAAGTGGGAGGGAAGGATTGGCTTCAAATATCTGCTCTGAAATAACAAGCGCAAACAGCTGTCCATAGAAAACCACACTCAGTGGCTTCTGTGGTACCTCAGTGTGTGTGTATTTTTACAAAGAGGACAGCAAGAGCACCTGGTGCATACCTCTTGTGAGGAATTTGTTTTTATTCTCTTTTATTGTATCAGTTTCTAGCCACACTTGAAACAGTACAACATGATGCCACATAATAATAATAATAATAATAATAATAATAATAATAATAATGTGTGTGTCCGGATTCTACCTGACTGCCTAAAGCTGTAGACTTTTCTATTATTACTCCAGTAATTATCACACTTTGCAGCAATTCTTGTCTTTAGAAATCTTCTTCTAAGAACAGAAAGGTTGTTCAAAGTCTGCAAAAAGGAGAGAAATGCTTCACTTCAGTGGCTTTCAGATGTCAAAGAGCCTGTCAAGATTTCTGACAAGACGTCTTTGTCCACACTTGTTGATGACTCCACATGTACAGCAGAACAGAGAATGAAATTCACCACTTCCCTCTTGACCAAGGCTGGATCTAGACACATCAAAGAAGCGTTTCAGTTAAATGCATTGTAAACTTTGTATGAGAAATCGGGTTGGCAAAACAGAACTCCACAGCATCATCTGGTGTCACAATGTTATAATGCATACACAACACACATAAAGCGCTTTTGCTTTGCCAGTGTAGCTGAGTCCCCAAAACCACAATGGACTTTATTTATTTATTTTGCTTTCTCTGGAAAACTTTTCTCTACTCAATGACTCGGTCTGCCCTTAGCCATGCAACCTCATGGCTATCCATTCTTCTGAATTTCATAATTATGTTTAAGTCCTCCCAGTGGTGGAGCAATAAAACTGCTAGCTCATTTGCAATGCTAAGCAGGGTGCAATATGTTTTCAAATTGGATGGGGGACCGCATGTTGAGATTCCTGCATTACAGGGGGTTGGACTAGATGACCCCTTCCAACTCTACAATTCTATTATTGTAAGTGAGGTAAATTATATTATGCATAAGTGAATTCCAGAAGCACGTTATAAACTGTGAGGAAAAACACATTCTGTAAAAATCTCACTGTTTTAGAATTATAAACCACCTCTAGGTTTTTTGCCAAGCTTTCTCTTACTTCCTTGTAAGTAGCAATTTATGGGAATTGGGGTCTGGAGGAGACTCTTGAGAGTCCCATGGACTGCAAGAAGATCAAACCTATCCATTCTGAAAGAAATCAGCTCTGAGTGCTCACTGGAAGGACAGATCCTGAAGCTGAGGCTCCAGTACTTTGGCCACCTCATGAGAAGAGAAGACGCCCTGGAAAAGACCCTGATGTTGGGAAAGATGGAGGGCACAAGGAGAAGGGGACGACAGAGGACGAGATGGTTAGACAGTGTTCATGAAAATATAAACATGAGTTTGACCAAACTGCGGGAGGTAGTGGAAGACAGGGGTGCCTGGCGTCCTCTGGTCCATGGGGTCATGAAGAGTCAATTTCCTTCGAATGGATAGATCCCCTTCATGGATCACTGCCTTGCCATGGCGAAGGGGCTTGAATAACTCAGAGAAGCTATGAACTATGCTGTGCAGGGCACCCAAGATGGACAGGTCATAGTGGAGAGTTTTGACCAAACGTGATCCACCTGGAGCAGGAACCGGCAAGCCACTCCAGTATCCCTGCCAAGAAAACTCCATGGACAAAGAAGGACACATACTCTGATTCAATTTGTGAAGGTCAGTTCATCTTTTTCTGCTCCTAGTAGATATAGGACAGATTGTGAATGTATTTTGTTCCTTCTGCAACTCAAATAGGTACAGTTTTGTTTGTTATTATTTTTCAAAAGGAAGTGTCCATTGGGGCATAGCTTGCAACAAAAGGAATGATATAACCTGAAGCAATAGATGTGTTGTAACAAATTTTTCCAAATGCCAACACTACCAAGGGATGCCCCTTTCATTTTTACTTAAACAAATCCATCCGTCAGTGACATGAAAAGAGCAAATAATGGCCGATGCGGAGCAAATGCATTAGACAAACTCACTCTCACAACCTCCCTGCCTAAGTACCTTTGGAAGTCCAGGGGGACTGTTTCGCAGATGGCAAATTGTCTGACATGGATGCAAACTGACAAGGGTTTGCAACCTTCAATTATTACACAGAATCATTCTCAATTTAATGTAGGGACTGCAGACCCAGGAACTTCGCTTTAGATTATTATTCATTAGAGGGCTACTTGTCAGCTTCGGGGCAGGAAATACTGGCAAGATTACAAAACGCCCTTTAACAACTGCTGGTTTGAAGATTAGGAGACAAGAAAACCAGGAGCTCAGGTGCCCTTGCTTTTTCAGGTGAAGGGGTTAATCAGCCCCTGAATCCATTCATGCAAAAACAAAAAGGCTACCCAGAGTGCTCTTTCATCTCTGTATTTTGGATCTCATCTGTAGACTGGGAATTTTGAATCTGATTTTAAGGAGAATGCACAGAGACCAATAAGGTTCCATGTCACCTTTGGTGTAGATCAGATTTAGGTCCCTTGTTGTGCTGTGTAAAGCTAAGCATGCCCAGAGACCTCAGGCATAGGAAACAAAAAATTCAGTACCCACGATGCTGTGAAACACTGGTGAGTCATGCATCCTTTTTCCAGGGTTCTGAATTATTTGTTAAGAAAGAGGTTATGCATCACCCTCATGGGAAAATGTATATAAACCTGGCGTTGCAGCCCTTTGGTGATGTCATCTGAACCGATAAGGCTCAGCTGAACCATTTTGGTCCAGAAAATTGGAATGAGAGAGGGCAGGTTTTAGGAAGCAGGAAAAATAGGGGAGTGGCCCCCCATCTCAACATTCCTCAGACTGGGAAGGCAGAGGTCATTCAGTCTGTTAATGCTTCTGTTACTGTGCAAACTTTCTTTCACTTGGGTGCATTTAAAATGTTCTACAGTGGAATAAGGAATTAAAAACTGGATAGATTGGGCTGGAGCAATAATCATTCAGTCTACAGGAAACCAGGCAGAAAAACAGATCATAAGCATCATAAGGCTCATTCAGAACCATCCACTTAAGCTATCTACTAACTGTTGGATGGGCAGGCATTGGGCGCCCTAAGACTCATATAGGTGTCATTGGTAGTAAGGTCTAAAACAACCATTTGGAATGCATTCTGCTTCTGATGCCACTGTAGAACTTAAATAAGGCCTAGATATGAAATATGGAGGGGGAAAATCATCCTCATAGGCCAGTTTCACATAGCAGTTTTCCCATATAAGGGACTCAGAACTGATCATATTATTTGAGTCTATGCATGTTGCATTGGGTGTGTTCAGGCCCTGTTGGAATATTATTCCAACTCCCTCACACAGCTACAATTTCCAGAGTTTCCTGTGAAGACGGACTGATCATTAAAGTATTCTGGAGGCTGCATCTCTGTGAAGAGGGGGTCTCCTAGCAGCTCTCAGCACTCTTAAACTACAGCTCCCAGAATTCTTTGCGGGAGGCATGACTGTGTTAAGTGGTATAATACAGTCATACCTCGGGTTACAGACGCTTCAGGTTACGCGTTTTCAGGTTGCGCATCGCGCCAAACCCAGAAGTACCAGAACGGGTTACTTCCGGGTTTTGGCGCTCATGCTTTGCGCATGCACAGAAGCGGCGAATCACAACTGCGCGTGTGCAGACGTGGCGCTGCGGGTTGCGAACACTGCGGGTTGTGAACATGCCTCCCGCACAGATCACGTTCGCAACCTGAGCGTCCACTGTACTACTTTAAATGTATGCATGGTGTGAATGTGACCATCTTTTTCTTACTACTACTCCCGACTTTATGCAGGAGAGTCATCAGAGCCATATCATCCAATCCGGAGAGCCGGTGTGGAGTAATGGTTAAGAGTGGTAGACTCGTAATCTGGTGAACCGGGTTCGCTTCCCTGCTCCTCCACATGCAGCTGCTGGGTGACCTTGGGCTAGTCACACTTCTCTGAAGTCTCTCAGCCTCACTTACCTCACAGAGTGTTTGTTGTGGGGGAGGAAGGAAAGGAGATTGTTAGCCACTTTGAGGCTCCTTAGGGTAGTGATAAAGCAGGATATCAAATCCAAACTCTTCTTCTTCTTCATTTAAGAGTGTGCATGACAGATACAGCTTGGCAAACCATCCAGATTTTTGGAAGCAGTGCTCCTTTCCATGGGCAATCCTAGGTGCATGTATTGAAGCACTGGTGGAGGAAGAGGCATGCGGGAGGAGCGCGCCACTCCCGGCAATGCGATCCCAGCGGGGTGCCATTGTGGCTGTCGTCCCCCCGCGCTGGGCGCCACACCCCTACAGGTGGCGCACCACGCCCCCGGGACGCGTACCAGCCCCGCCCCCACCTGCTCTCCACCCCCACCCCCACCCTGGTGCCAGAGCATGAAGCTCCGCCACTGTATTGAAGATCTGCAAACAAAAGGCAACTCAACACTTCATAGTTTTGCAGGAAACTTTTGGAGAGCCCTATTTTCTTTGTTGAAGGATCGGGGTGGGTGTGATTTGATTCAGCAGCGCACAACAGGTGTGCAACGTTAGGCAGAGTTTTGTGAATCCAATCAAAATTAGCCTGGAGAAATTGGGCTGTGATTGAGCTATCTTTGTGCGATGAAGTAAAACTGTGCTGGTTGCAGCTAGCATCCTTTTTTATTTTATTTTTTATTTTTTGCCATTTGAGTTTAATCTCAGGGCTTCACAAAAGGAATATTCCTGACTGCTAGCAGAGAAACAACAAAACTAACAGCAGGTGTTTCTAAATAGATGGCACTCGCAGGCAGCCAAGCTGCCTCCAGGGACGCAGGAATGTGCCTCTGAACAAAGGCCAGGATAAATCTCAAGACCAACTGCAGGGAAGAGCGAAGTATTCAAAGGCAAATGGCATTGAAGTAGGTCATTATCCCTATTGCTTTTTATGCAGTGGTTTTTTAGCGTGGACTCAGATGACCGCCTTTCTGTGCTGTACGCTTGGCTTTGCAGTTCACTAAAGCTGTAACAAATCTGATCCTTTAAATTCTCCACAGAGTAAAACATCAAATATTCTCACAGTGTTCTCAGGGTCTGTGGGGAAGGGCTGCAGCCCAGTGAAGGTGTGTCTGCTTAGTATGCAGAAAGTATTAAGTTCAGTCCCTAGCACTTCCAGGTAGGGCTGTGAGAGACCCTTGCCTGGGAGCCTGGAGTGTAAAGTGTGCTGTGTGAAATGAACCAATAGTCAGACTCCATAAAAAGCCACTTCCTGTGATTCTAGTAAAGGTAAAGGGACCCCTGACCATTAGGTCCAGTCGTGGTCGACTCTGGGGTTGTGGCGCTCATTTCGCTTTATTGGCCAAGGGAGCCGGCGTACAGCTTCTGGGTCATGTGGCCAGCATGACTAAGCCGCTTCTGGCGAACCAGAGCAGCGCACGGAAATACCGTTTACCTTCCCACCAGAGTGGTACCTATTTATCTACTTGCACTTTGACGTGCTTTCGAACTGCTAGGTTGGCAGGAGCATGGGCCGAGCAGCGGGAGCTCACCCCGTCGCAGGGATTCAAACCGCCGACCTTCTGATCGGCAAGTCCTAGGCTCTGTGGTTTAACCCACAGAGCCACCTGCGTCCCTTTCCTGTGATTCTAACCTCCACCAAATGTTTTCCCACAAGGAAGATATCACTCTTTCTTTCTATATATAGTTCTTTATTGGGTTTTATATATTACAAAAGATACAGTTATATTACAAATAAATAAGCTACACAAAACCCCAACCAACCTGTTTTAGAAACAGACCCCGCCCCACTGCAATTCAAGGTGCAATATAAAATGGAACAATACAATTAATATAAACTTAATAAGCTGCCAAAGGCACTGTCTGTCTGTTATAGGTATTGCTTTCTCTTTCTGACAAAATACCTGGCAAAATTAAAAATTAACAAAAAAAATCTGATAGGATTCAGGATACCCACACTGATTTATGTTTTGTTGGGACCAGCCTGCTGTGCTTCTGTGCATCTGTAAGTAAGGGAAACCAAAGGGCTGCAAACTGATCTGTTTTTCATTGCCACCAATAAGGATACCCTGAGACTGTTTTTTTAATGCAGACCTACATAAGTGCTCAAGCCACACCAAAAGTTTCTACAATTTGTTATCCATGCATCAAAGAGTGTTGACATGTTATATTTAACTAAGTCCATTGATTTATATGGATCTACTTTGAGTATGAGTTAATCAAATTCAGCCTGTGCTGTGTGTAAACAATATCCCACAGGAACAGGCGTAATAGTCATAGTTACAGCAAGATCTCTCTCATTGCCATGGCCTCCTCTGACTGTTCCTTCTTTCGTACCATTTCACTCCGGTTTCTGTTTCCCCCCTTCAGGTGTCTGAGTGAGCCCATCCAATCAGGGATCCCACAATTCCAATCAGATTTGACTTCATGAGGACATCAGTGAGAGTGGAAATATGGTGAGTCAGGGCAACATAAATGAATGAGCTCATTTATTATTATTATTATTATTATTATTATTATTATTATTATTATTATTTACCCTGCCCTCCCCAGCTGGAGCTTGGCTCAGAGCAGCTAGCATCATATAAATAATACAAAATGCATAAAAACAAGCAATCAATCGATTAAAATGCATCCCAAAATTAATTTAAATAAATTAAAATAAAAGTTAAAACTGGACAAATAACAATCCTCAGGTTAAAATTGAAAGCGGTTAATACTCACCAGGACCAACTGTTTCCACTGATATTATAGGGACCTGTGAGTGGGCTGGGACACCTCCTTCGTGCTTGTTCTTGGCGGACCACAAATTATACAGTGGTACCTCTGGTTACGAACGGGATCCGTTCTGGAGGCCCGTTCGCAAAATGAAAAAAGCGCAACCCCCAGCAGCACGTCTGTGCATGCGCAGGTTGCGATTTGCCACTTCTGCACATGCACATGATGTCATTTTGCACATCTGCGCATGCACGAGCAGCGAAACCCAGAAGTAACCCTTTCCAGTGCTTCCGGGTCACCCCGGGACATATCCTGAAAGACTGTAACATGAAGCGGACGTAACATGAGGTATGACTGTATTCACAAAATTGCAAAAAAATGAGAAGTTTGAAAAAAAATGCATACACATTCAGGTCAGCTGTCATCTTTACACGAAGCCTAAATTGATATTTTAGGTACTGTATTTCCTGCCCATTATGACAAACAATCTTATGGATTAAAGGTAAGATGGTTCGTGCTTCTGCATAGAAAATAAGTAGGACTAAGCATACAATACACTTGAACAGATGTGATTATATATGTGTGTGAGAGTGTGTGTGGCTTTATTCAGCTAACTCATCCAGCCAGCACATGCTTTTCTACTTGCACACTTTCCCCCTGCTCCTCCCCGGAGGCGTGCACCATACACCCCTCTCCATGAACTTGAGAGGGTTGAGGGAACCCCTTGAATGGATTGTGGGTGTGCACATGCAGAGAGGATAGCAGGAAAGTTTATTGCACATGCAGAAATTCTTGTGTGGGCGGGTCATTGTCTCAGCACTACATCAGAGACAACTCATAACCTACCTCCCTCTTTCCCAGTCCTCAGCCCTCTCTTTCCCCTTCAGTAGCTGAGAAAGCCTAGCCAAAGACTTGCTCAAGACAAGCCTGGTGTTGCTAAGGAGTGACAAGTCGCTTTGTGTCATTTTCTTGTAGTCTTTTACAGTGGTACCTCAGGTTACAGAGGCTTCAGGTTACAGACTCCGCTAACCCAGAAATAGTACCTCGGGTTAAGAACTTTGCTTCAGGATGAGAACAGAAATCGTGCAGCAGCAGCGGGGCGGCGGCAGCAGGAGGGCCCATTAGCTAAAGTGGTACCTCAGGTTAAGAACAGTTTCAGGTTTAGGACGGACCTCCAGAACAAATTAAGTTCTTAACCTGAGGTACCACTGTAATCTGTTGTAAGCAAACTCGCATATCAGTTGATCAAAGAAGGGCATATTTATAAATCTTAAAATGAATAGATAGGCACTAGACACCAGGGATTGGGGAACCCTTAGCGCTGTGGTTTAAACCACTGAGCCTCTTGGGCTTGCGGATCGGAAGGTTGGCGGTTCAAATCCCCGCGACGGAGTGAACTCCTGTTGCTCTGTCCCAGCTCCTGCCAACCTAGCAGTTTGAAAGCATGCCAGTGTGAGTAGATAAATAGGTACCACTGCGGTGGGAAGGTAAACGGTGTTTCTGTGCGCTCTGGCACTCATCACAGTCCTCCGTGCGCCAGTAGCGGTTTAGTCATGCTGGCCACATGTCCCGGAAAGCTGTCTGTGGACAAACGCCATCTCCCTCAGCCTGAAAGCGAGATGAACGCCGCAACCCCATAGTCGCCTTTGACTGGACTTAACTGTCCAGGGGCCCTTTACCTTAGTCTTCCAGATAATGTTAAACTCCAACCAGCCCCCTCCAACATGGCCAGTGGAAATGGTAGATCAGCAACATCTGGAATACCGCAGGTTACCCACCAGACTCTGGGAAGCAAGTGATTAAGAAAGCTATTGCTGCCCTCTCTTGCTTTTGGGATTAGATAGGTATTTTTGGACTAGATATTTTTGTCTCTTTTGTTCCCTACTCCTTCCCCCCCCCTTTCCCCCCATGGACCACTTGAAAATTGCTTAGCGTCTTGGAGGACCACTTATTGTTTATTTCCTGCCTATTGTAGCAATTGTAATAGGCTGTGCTGGATGTCGTATGATTTTTAATCGTCTTTTTATTGCTTCTTTCATTTCTTACATACAGCGTTACGATTTGAATTCCATAGAATTTAAACTGCAATGCAATAAAATGTGACTTAAGAATTACAAGAAGCAATCAAAAGACAATTAAAAAAATCAATATCAATCTTTGATGCAAAGGATGGGCTGTCGGCTGTCTCCAGCCACAGATCCACATTGCAGACCACCTGAATGAAGTTCATGGATCTCTGCTGGGTGCCCCGTGGACTGTGATTTGGGAACCCCTGTTGTAATATGACTTCTACATGTCTTTTCCAATCCTGATATCTGGGGTGTTTTTATCTATTAATGCCAGTGATGGAACCTTCTGCACTCATAACTCTGCTACTGAGCTACAGGACCTCTTTCTCACCTCTTTTCCAGTTCTGTGCTGATTCCTTCACAACTATTTGGATATTTCATTTGCATGGAATCCTCCAAATTCACCTTGAAATTTCACTCTTAACACCCACAATGCAAAACAGCATTTCCCCTGTAGGATAATACATTCCTGGAATATATTAATACTAATGCCATCTTAGTCCTCACCCCATCGCCCTCTTGCCGTTGCCATTCAGCAAAGTTCTTTTGCCCAAGCCAGGACACTGATGAAGACCTCTACCCTCCGAACCCTCCTTTCCAATGTTGCATTTTTAAAATTCCAGCAAGGATCAATTTCCTTCTCTTCGTTTCAGCATTAAAATTAATATGTCATCTCTGCTTCGTTGTTCTGTTTTAATGAGGTTATAATTTTTGAACAAAGGTGGTTAGAAATGAATTGATCGTACTCCGAGTAACACTTCATTGCACTTCTGGGATCGCGATGGGCAAGACCAGAAGTTATCTCAGCTCTGAGATGTCACGCGGATGATAAACATTAATGATATCTGCGTCGAGCAGAAATTGCAATTTAGTGGCCGGCAAATGCACTTCCGTGTCTCACAGTCTTGCCTCCCTCAGTGATGCGAGATGGTGAGGCGAGAGCTCAGTGGAAGAATACATGTCAGCATCAAAGGCTATGTTCTTCAGCTGGTACAGTGAATTTCTCTTTAGAGCTAAACCCATGTCCCCATGATGTTAGACTTCAACTCCCATCAGCCCTTCCATGCAGCATGGGCAATGACCAGGGATGAAGGAATATCTGGAGCAGGGGTCGGCAAAGTTTTTGTGGCTTGGGCCAGTTCATGGTCCTGCAGAAGACACCACGGTGGGCATGCACAAACACACGCATGCACAAACGCTATTTCCGGCACTCCTTCCAGTGTGGAAGAGGCCCGTGCAGCTTCCCATTGGCTGCAGGAGCTTTCTGCAGCCAATGGGAAGCCGGCCAGCATTGTGGAAGGCAGTCCACACTCTGCTCCGTGCCAGTTTAGTGTGGCACATGGGAGCTGACAGAGCGGGCAGTGGGGGTCCCCAAGCAGGCAGTGGGGGTCCATGGGCTGGTTAAATGACCCCCCATGGGCCACTTGTGGCCCATGGGCTTTAGGTTGCCGACCCCTGATCTGGAGGGTCACAGGTTCCTTGTCCTTGGACTAGAAAGACTGCTGATCTCTTCCTTCCTTCCTTCCTTCCTTCCTTCCTTCCTTCCTTCCTTCCTATTTATTTATTAAATGAGGAATTGCTGCCCTTTTAACACTCAACATGAATATTATTGTTATGGATATGGGGGGACCCCTCTAAACCCCAGAAATTAAAATATTGTAGGATTCTGATTCATTTGGGATATGGATGAAAGTATAAACTTGCAGAGCTTATGCAAACCAACCTGGCAGGCCTAGTGAAGAGCAAATCTGTTAACATGACAAAAGGGGCCATCTGAGAGGAATCCTTTGGCCTGGGGAGACAGATGTTGCCAAGATGATGGGCGGGGAGGTGTTTGAGGTGACAGGAAAAGGGAGTCTGATAGCAAGGGGTTCTGGGAAGGAGAAGGAGGAAGAGGTCTGAGGTCCATTTTGGGGCAGGCTGGCTGCAGAGCTGATGGGGAGAGATGCCTTGGACCTCCAGAGTGCTGCCCCTCTTGAAATGACCATGCTGTAAGTTCTGGGCTTCCTCCATGCAGACTGAAGGTGTAAATAGGTGAATAAACCACATTTCTTAATGCTGCAACAGCATGTCTCAATTGCCTGGGTAAGTGCCATGGGCTTTTGGATCGGGGAGAGAGATAAGGGACGCTAGAGATAAAGGAGGCTGCCTGGGAGCGGGGAGGTAAAAGCCCATGGATCCTCAGGGCTTTTGCATTGGGTCACCCCAAATTCACCATCAACAAATCACATAGCATGTCCATGGCTACAGCCTGCACCAAAAAAACCACGCATCCACTGTTTCGTGGGGCCGCAATGGCACAAAAACATGGTTACAAAGCATAGATCCACATGGATTCTCGGGAGTTTTGCATTGGGCTACCCCAAACTCACCATCAAATCACATGTCTGTGGCCACAGCATGAACCACAAAAATCATACATCCACTGTTTCGTTCAGAATATATTTTTTTCTTGTTTTCCTCCTCTAAAAACTAGGTCCCTCTTATGGTCAGGTGCATCTTATGGAGTGAAAAATATAATAATAATAATAATAATAATAATAATAATAATAATAATAATAATTTATTTATACCCTGCCCATCTGGCTGAGTTTCCCCAGCCACTCTGGGCAGCTTCCAATCGAGTGTTAAAAACAATACAGCATTAAATATTAAAAATTTCCCTAAACAGGGCTGCCTTGTCATATGGTATATGACAGCATCAGTGTCCATGACAACAATGGTAAGGAGCCTTTCTCATCTCTGGTTGCCCTGCCCACTTTTGCCTCTAGCCCCTCCCACCTCTGGTATGTGGCCCTTGGGAGGTTCCCCAGAAGGCAATGTGACCCCTGGCCTGAAAAAGTTTCCCTCTCCCTGCCCAAAACAATTTGATCACTGAGTGGCTGGAGAAAAACCTCTGAGTTTCCTCTGCTTTAATCAGCCCAGGCTATGGAACAATTAGACCCAGAATATACCTGATTAGAATAAAATGGGGCAGGGGGATCGCTCAATATTCTTTGCAGCCCCTCTGCTTGCTTGTAGTCACATGCAGAATGTCAAAGGTTCGGGGGGAATGAGGCCCAACGCTCATAACAACCTCTCGAATTCTGTGAACGAAAACCATCTGCCTCCCTACCTGGGGACTGATAATTTCCTTCTAGAAAGTGGATGCAAGTCAAGCATCTGTGCTTAGCCTCTTGTTGCTGCCAGAAGCTTTTGATACCATTTAAACAAAAGACTTTGTTGGACAGCCTCGCAGACCTGTGTTTAATTAATCCCCCTGCTGGCAGAAATACCAGGCAAGTATCGGGAGGTTTTCTGTTTCGAACTGCAACTGGGGCCCGGCGATCATTTAGCTGCCATTTAGAAGGGACGCGGGTGGCGCTGTCGGTTAAACCACAGAGCCTAGGGCTTGCCGATCAGAAGGTCGGCGGTTTGAATCCCCGCGACGGGGTGAGCTCCCGTTGCTCGGTCCCAGCTCCTGCCCACCTAGCAGTTCGAAAACACGTGAAAGTGCAAGTAGATAAATAGGTAGCGCTCCGGCGGGAAGGTAAACGGCATTTCCGTGCGCTGCTCTGGTTCGCCAGAAGCGGCTTAGTCATGCTGGCCACATGACCCGGAAGCTGTACGCCGGATCCCTCAGCCAATAAAGTGAGATGAGCGCCGCAACCCCAGAGTCGGTCATGACTGGACCTAATAGTCAGGGGTCCCTTTACCCTTTACCTATAGATGGCAGTTTCTTTGATGGAACGGTCTGCTTATTGGTATGGCCAAGCCTTGCAAGCTCCTCATTGGCTGATCATGCCTATATAAGAATAAGTGAAATATACTCGGAATTGAGTGTTGATTTCATGCTCTTTATTTCAGCTCATGGACAGTGAGTGAGTTTCCCCCCAAAACCTCTGGCTATATATACATTATTTACACAATGGGTCCCGATTGATTGGCTGATTCAACTCCCCTCCTAGAGCCGGATTGGGCGGCTCCTGCAGACCAATCAAGTTGCTGCCTTCTAGCATCCTACCTGCCTATTGTTCTAGGATCCAAGCTTAGTACATAACAATAAGAAATTTGGAAATGTTGTATGTGTAGCAGCATGGTGAGCTGGCAGCTCCATGCTCCTGACAGGGGAGGAATTTTGGCTTTCAAATTTCAGCAGCACCCTGTGCAAGGCCAAAATTCAGTCGTCATCCCCTGCCCCCACTTCCTCTCACCTTCTGTTCTGCTCAACTCACTACATCATAGTTGCAGCGCCCCCTAGGCTCGGCACCCAGTGCAGAGGAACTGGTTGTGCTGCCCTAAATCCGCTCCTTACTTTACATTGATTGTGTATTGCACAGGAAAATCTAGATGAGAAATAACCAAGAAAGCAGGTGCCTTATTAAAGTGAAGAAATAATCCTGCCTGGGGCTCAGATTACTGCAAGATTGTGAGTTTAAAGAAAGACTTAGGACTTGTCACTCATCAGCTAGAACCAGTAGCATTGGAACAATTGCCTCTAGCAGTGGGATCGGGAACCTTTCACAGCCAGAGGGCCCATTCACTTCTGGGCAAATAGTTGGGGGCCATATTCCAGAGGTGAGCAGTGCCAGAGGCAAAACTAGAGAAGAAACATGGACTCCTTGTCTCAGTGACGTCTATGCTGGCTTGGTCATGCCACTATATTGCCTACCCCTGCTCTACAGCCTCTTGACTGCTACTGGACTCTGGAGTCATGACAGCTGGGTTCTGACACCAGACAGCCCACTTTTGTCCAAACTACCCAGCATCATTCAATTTCCACTGCAAGCAGTCTGTGCCCCAGAGCCTGGGGAAGAAGCATCACATCAAACTGAGATGAGCAGCAGTGCACCAGCATAGAGGAGGCATGGAGAGAAAAGTTAAGACTGTGCAAAAGATGGATGAGTCATTTTTAGTTTCTCATTTTTCCAATCCGAAATTCATTTAACCACATTTTCTGCATCCATTTGCAAAAAAATTTTTTTCCTAATGTCATCACAAATTTCCACCAGCATTTTAATGCAAATTTCAGCATGTAGATTTCCATACTGTGCAGGCTTTTGCAAGTGATTCCCCATAATGTAAGTCATTTTTGTATGCTACATATGTCTTTATGACATATGGTGTCTTTACACATATATACAACCTGAGCCTACAATGCAGACGTTGCTCTGAAGGTCTCTCCAGCTTGCTGTTTTGTGTCTAGGTCACATCACTGCCAGTTTCAACTCCAGACTCAGGTTTTGCCCTTCTAACTATCTCTGATAGTTTGCAGTCTCACACAGAACTCCCTTTCCTTGGTTCTCCTAATGGCCCATCACCAGTGCTATTTTTTTTTTTAGTGAAAGAGGTGCCTGAACTCACCATGAACGTCTCCCTTGTTCTCTTAAGATGGCAATGGCACCCACCTGAAAGGTGCCAGAACTGAGTTCTGGTGAGTTCCAGCTGGGGGGAGCCCTGCCCATTGCCCAGGTGATCACCTCAAAACAGGAAGCTAGCCTGTCTTATATTTTAAGACTTGGTGGATCCAGGAGTTAGAAGGATCTTGCAAACAGCCTATTTCATCCCCAGCAAACTCATAACTATACATTTTCATACACACTTTGTGGTCATAAGAACATAAGAGGGGTCTGCTGGATCAGGCCTGTGGCCCATCTTGTCCAGGATCCTGTTCACACAATAGCCAATAGGGGAGACAGAGAAAATGGAAAGTCTACCACTGGCTATGCCATATATATTGGAAATGCCCTGGTTCAGTGGAAATCCCAGAAACAAACTTTTGTTGCCACAAGTACTTGTGAAGCAGAGTACTCGGCCATAAGTGAATGTGTGTCACAAATAGAGTGGTTTGCTTGCCTAACAAAAGAACTAGGAATACCTTCTGAAATGCCAATCACTGTGCTCAGTGACAACATGGCAGCACAACAGCTTGCCAACCAACAGAACTTTAAGAGCAAAAGCAAACATATTGCTATAAGATATGGAAATGTAAAAAATGGAAATGTAAGAAATATGTTAAAAGTACAGCATCGTAACAGAAGATGTAATGTGGCTGATTTATATACAAAATGTTTGGATGCTCCTAAATTTCGAGACTTAAGAGAATTGTTAGGTCTCAAGCCTTTGACTTAGGGAGGAGTGTTGGGATCACAGAATGCTGTGTAAGATAGTAAGTCTGCAGGCTTGAGGTTCCTAGCTGATGCAACAGGCTGATGCAATCAGCCTGCAATACTTTCTATGGAGGTGCTGGGTCAGAATGACTCAGCAGTAATGTGCTGACAGTTGATTGGCTGTCATAGGTTTAAAAGGGAAACCTGTCCAGCAGTAATGGTGGTGTAGAGGAGTGTGGTCAGAGAGAAAGAGCCTTCCTATTCACCTTAAGGCGCAGTCAGGTACTCTGTTTGACTGTATGAACTGCTTCTGTAGATATTTGTAGATATTCTGCCTGTAGATATTTGTATATATAGCTGACAATAAATAATACTGCACTAAAGTACCTGGAACTCTGAGCATTTCTGCTAAAAGCACCACGAAGAATTCGTGACACCCTCCTGTGGTTTCTGCATGCTCAGAGAAGGGCATAAAAAAATTCAGAGAAGTGAGCAATTCACTGGGTTTTGGCCATGTATTGTTTTAGGAAGAGCGAAGTAGTTAAGCTTGCAATAATGTGCCAACCAAACTGGATTTCTCTCCCAGCTCTAACAAAGAACCTTATGGAGACTCGCTCCCCATCCTGCGTTCCAGACACACATAGTGCCATATAGCAGCCGTGGACTTCAGGGTTTCATTCCCTGCAATGACAGCGGATGCTTCAGATAACTCATTCCTAAGATTGGATCTGCTGTGTCTGCTTCTGATGATACATGCTGGTTTTCTAGCTCATTGCCTTCTTCTTCAAATTAAAAAAATGCCAGTGAGTCTGATATCATGCTTGATGCTCAATTAATCCAAAGAAGGGACAGTAATATTTACACATATCTTAGTGAAAATCAACTTTAAATGACTTTTTAAATGAAGCAACAGCTCATGCACACACTCGGTAATTATTGCTTCATCATGTGGTCTTCCAGCAGATAGCATTCAAGTCCAACCCCCTGCAATGAAGGAATATGCTGCTGTCGCATAAGGGGATCAATCCTGCCACCTTGGCATTATCAACACCATGCTCTAACCAACTGAGCTATCCAGGCATCTGAATCTGGGAAAAGATGCTCACTGAGAAAGTACACCAGCCTTCCTGAAGCTAGTACTCTCCAGATATTTTGGACTGCGATTCTCATCAGCCTTGCTCAGCATGGCTTTTGCTGACTGGGGCTGATGGGAGTCCTCCAGGTCCACAGCACCTGGAGGACTCCAGCTTGTGGGAGGCTGGATGGCACCAACGCAGGGCCAATTCTAATTCATGCGAAAGGGACCAATTTTTTGCTGCTTTAGGTGGGCATCCACCGTACCTGCCAGTTGGGGCTGCATTCACATCTTAGCGGATCACAAGTTATAATCCAGGTCTGCTCTACTTCTTATGCAGCAGCAGCAGGCTGGCATTTAATGCCGTTTGAAATAGAAAGTGATGTGCAAAGGTGCAAATTTATGCAGCCTAAAAATGAAGCTTTTCTCGCAGCTCCAGGGCTGCTGCTGACAAAGTGCAAACAGGCGTAGGAGGAGACACCCTCTGCGCACAGTTTATGAGAAGAAAGCAGTGAGAGGATGTTGAACTTAGGAGTGAAACAAATCTCCCTGGTTTCCCCAAGGCTGCAGCAAAAAAAAAAAAAGGAAAAGAAAAGAAAGGCACATTTCACAAAGGTGAGAATAAGTCCCCAAAAGGCAGCAGAAGAGACTTTGAGCAGTTTCAAAGGAGTGGAGCTACAGAATGGAGGACAATGTGGAATGAGACTAAGTCTCTTTGCTTATAGGTAACGTGAACCAGCTAATAATTATAGCCATATAGTTATGGCCTGAACTTGTGTAGGGAGAAGCAAGGCTGTGCATGTCAATCTTGGTCCCACTGTCCACCTATGGAGTAGCTCCACCCACAACCTAACCACATTCTGATGAAACAGGGATATAGTAAGGTGTCTTATACTGAGTCAGACCACTGGGCTATCTGTTACATGTGTGTACCTGCACTAGGGTTGCCATATTTCAAAAAGTGAAAATCCAGACGCAAAAGTTGTTGAGCTTTCTTTGCCCCCAAAGTTGTTGAGTTGTGTTTGTTTGTCTTTTTGTTTGCAAAATCTCCAAAAATAGAGTGAAGTTTTTAAGCTAGGAAAATTGCCAAAAATTGAACACTTCCGATATGGGCTGCTATACATCCAGGATTTCCTCGACATTTGAAATTTTTTTAGAAATTTCCGCCCAGACACCATTTTTGATGGATGAATCCTGGCTATGTCAGGGAAATTTCAGATGTGTGGCAGCCCTAACTTGGACTCACATGTGTGCAGCCAGAAGAAGAAGAAGAAGAAGACGACTTTGGATTTGATATCCCGCTTTATCACTACCCTAAGGAGTCTCAAAGCAGCTAACAATCTCCTTTTCCCTTCCTCCCCTACAACAAACACTCTGTGAGGTGAGTGAGGCTGAGAGACTTCAGAGAAGTGTGACTGGCCCAAGGTCACCCAGCAGCTGCATGTGGAGGAGCGAGGAAGCGAACCTGGTTCACCAGATTACAAGTCCACCGCTCTTAACCACTACACCACACTGGCTTCATATACACACTGGTTCATATACACACTGCTGAGAGGTTTAGGATCTTTGGCTGGAGTTATGACATAAATAAGCCGTCTTGAATAAAATATGGGGGGGCAGGTAAGATCACAAGACATGACACACATCATTTGAATGGCAATGCCTATCAACTTTGTGGGGGCCTAGCCCCCTCAAATATTTTATTGGGGGGCTGAAGGGAGCTTGGTCCCTAGGAGTTGACTTCTATGACCCTTAAACTTAAACTTATGCCCACAAGAAGCTCTCACACAGAGGAATAAAGAAAGCTCGGTTTATTATATGAAATAGGAGAGGCAGAATAAATATAAATGCTGCTTTAGACAGCAAAGCTACAATCTAAGCAGGTAGCAAATTCTACAATACATACAAACCTTGATTAAAGAGTAAAAGGTTCTCGTGCTTCCCCCAGAAAACACTCTTAGCGCTAAATCGGAACAAACAACAATCCATGGGAAACCCAATTGCCATTTGTTCCAATTCAGAGCTAAAGACCAGGTTTCCTCGGGGAAAAGTGGCAAGGGCAAATGTGGCTGTGATCGAGCCCAGCGTTACAAGCTGCTCTGGGCAGCTTTGGGGTGTTTTTAAAAAGCGAAGGCAGAAGGCAGCCTCGTAAGTAATATTGTTCAATCAATGCTTATATCGGTTCAGTGATCGTTCAGACTTATCCACATTCCTATGTTCCGATCCACGCATGGGTCCAGGTGTCTGAAATTGAAATGTTCCCTCCACAATGTGGAATGAAACTAAACCCTCTGACAACTCGGCTGCAGAAGTTGGCTTTCTGTTGTAAATCTTGACTTTAAATCAGGCTCTGCACAGTGTTGGTAACCGAACAGGTTTATTAATAGGGTTCTGTAGAGCTCCCTGGTGCATCTGTTAATGCAGGCCTGTAACAAGATTTCTTCTCATCTAAGAGAAGTAGGCTGGAAACTGGTAGTTGGGTTATCCTTAAGGAGGCAGCAAGCAGTTAATTTTGGGTGCCCGATTGCAACATAAGGTTCAGCAGCCACTTCAGCGTTTTGGGAGAGGAGTCGGGGGATGTTTCTCCATTACTGATAAAATCCCTGCTCAACTATGCATCTCTTTGGGTGTCCTTGGGCCAGTCCCTATCTCTCAGATTAACCTACCTCACAGGACTGTTGTGAGGAAAACAGGAAGTGGAGCAGTATGTTACTCTGAGCTCCTCATAGAAACAATATTTTCTAATGTTTTCTATTGTCTATTTTCATGAATAGACTGGAAAGAGAAGTTTCTGAATTGCGACTTATTACCAAACTTAAAACCATGGAGAGACCTGGTTTGAATAGAGACATTGGATTCTTATCTCATTATACATTATAAAGCTATTTTTGGCCATCTCACCCCTTGCTTTTTCCTGTAAGACCAATTGCAGTTGTTAACAGTCGTCAACAGGTTTACCACACCTATCAGCCAATCACCCATTACCACCACCCTTCTGAGTAATACCCCTCCCCACCCTCTCATTATACATAAGGGTCTGGTGACTTCTGTTTCAGTGTATCTGAAGAAGTGTGCATGCACATGAAAGCTCATACCAAGAACTAACTTAGTTGGTCTCTAAGGTGCTACTGGAAGGGATTTTTTTAACCTATAATACACTTCAACATTATCAACACACACACACAATAAAAGCAGTATCTCAAAAACTCAATTCATTAAAACCTACTCAATGATTCTCAAAGGGAAATAAATGGGTATAAATTGATTTCATTCATATCTTTGTTTTGTATTTTATTTGGGGGAGTGAATTTTCACTTCAAAGTGATACGTGAACTGAATCAAAGTATATTTTTGTGTCTGCACGTTGAACAGTTAGCAATCTCTGTCCTAAGCTCTTTCTTACCCTCCCCTCCCAATATTCCCAAATGCTAACCCATTACTAATCTTGTGGAGATAATTTGAGCCTTTGATGCTGTGAGAACCCTGTGGGAAACTGTTTTTGCAACATCATCATCAACAACAAAACCACTTTGGGCGCTTGAAAGATGCAAGCAAGGAATTGTTGCTCAACATTCATCATACACCAAGTGGACCCACGGAAATCAATGGTCATGGCTAACTTGGGTACATTCATTGTAATGGGTTCCCTCTTACTGAATACAACCCAAAGATTTCACAAGGATGATACCCAAAACAGGCTTCCCAGATATGAGCACAGTGTGCCTGCTTATCCACATCTGACCTACAATTCTATGATGCTATGACCAGCCTGAGCAAGTGAGGTGACAATAGTATCGTTGTTTCAAAGGTCAGTTGCATTGATGGTGTATACAACAACTCAGTACATACCATCGGCCTCTATTCCCCATGGATCTTAAGCTGCATGCTTCCAAATGTCAGTGTTTCTCATTCTTTAGAATTGTAAATGCAATACCATTCTATGTCAAAGCTTACTGCTATCGACACCAGTGGCACTGAAAAGAAGAAAGAAGTCTTGCATTATCCCGCCCCCCCAACCCAGAAGCCATTAAACTGTTTTGCACAACCAGATGTGTTTTGTACCACAGAGGATATAACTTTGCGAGGTGTGATCAAAGTCAAGAGTGATGTAGGGATCAGAACAACAGGTTGGGGTGCATTCAGATTTTGGAAATATTGCATTAGTTTTCCTGACTGTAATGCTAGTGCTTCTGTGCCATTTTTCTGGCATTCCTTTCACACTGGAGTAACGTTGACGGTGGCAGGAGAGGATATATTGTTTATTAATATCCTTCCTAACTTGCACTAGCAAGTTTGTTCACTTAGCAGAGTGCATTCCCCTTCTTACACAGCAGAAAACTGGTTGCAAACTCGTGTGAGTTTCTTAAGACAATAAACAATTCAATCTGGCTTGTCCAGATTGAGATATGTTCTAATATTCCTGGTGAGACCCCTTCGAATCCCTCCTAAAAGAATAAAGACACCACAGTCTTGTTCATAAGCAACAAAAAGTAGTTTTACTCACGATCAGGCAGAGCACAGTGTGATGCCTGAAGGCAGGCTTAAGGCTTAAAGTTACAAACATGTACAGACAGGTTTACCTCATATGGAAGATAACCTGGGGAACTGCTTGGCTGGCAGCCAGAAGTACAGGAATTTTGCAGGACAAAAAGCAAGATCGAAGAGAGAGAGGTGGCAGTGTGACTGGACCTTTTGTTAGGTCAGGTAAGGTCACACCCACCTACTAGTCACATGCAAGGAAGGATGCTCCAGGCCAGGAGGAACAGGAAGTTCGACTAGCTGGACCAAACATTCCCTTGCATGTCCACTCTAGCAAAACAAAGAATGTTGTACTTGACTGCTCCCAGTGGGTTACATCCCACACTGTTGCATTATATATGGAACTGCGGCTGTTTGAATGGTGGACCAGCATGTCACACTAAATGTCATTCACAGAAGCCCCACCCACCCACCCATTCTCTTATAGGGCAATATTATACACTTCCCTCAGAGTTAATTTCACTGAGTTTAATGGGACTTACTCTATCCAGGGGGAGAAACTTGCATCTCTGTCAGGCAACTTAATAGCAATTCTTCAGAGTAGATTTGGCCTTGGCCAGACTGAATCATACACAGTGGAAGATTTGGCCAGCACACCTTGAGTGCACCTAAGCAGACAGAATTTGCATCACCCTAGAAGTATTCAATATAAAACATGACTTGGAACTTTAAGTCAGGTCATTGTCTGTTGCACTTAAGGCAGAGGCACTACTTCAAATGCCAAGCGGATAATGGCATCTGTATAGCTGCAAAAATCTTCCTATTGCACACCAGAGAGACCAGAGCACACAAGATTTCCAACACTTCACTGAACAAAAAAACCGAGCACATTCTTCCCTGGGCAAAGAAACACTGACATCCAAGTTCTTATCCAAGGCATAAATTTTTTGGCCCCCACCATGTCCGACCATTAAACTGAAAGGTTACCACAAGATGAAAAATGGTCCTCCTGTTCCGAATGCTGCTTCTGAGGACTGAATGCTGAGAGAGATGGATTTATACCTCCTCTGCAAAGCAGATCTTATTATAGATCGGTCGTAATTAATGAACACTTCCATAGCTCGTCGTATTATGCCTGTTGCACCAATTACACGTATAAATGTTGGTTCGTGTTACACCCTGGAAGGTAAATGTTCTAGGGAAATCGTATCACAGATTGAGGCTCTCTTTTTTCCTTTCCAGGTATGCAAAATGAGATAGGCATGGTTTGCATGCATGCAATTGCAAACAAGAATTGACTCCTGGAAGCTCTACACAGACTGAAAGAGTCGACAATGGTTTTCTGTAGGTTCATCCCATGGCAATGTAATCCTTAGCAGCTCATAACCAATTGGCCAGGGCCAAATCCAGTGGGACCTTCACACAAAATCACCACCCAGCAATGGGACTAAGCCACAGAAAAGGATATCTATTGCAGTAGAGTTTTGCACAACTGGCTTAAAGGGTTTTTTTTTTTAAAAGAGCACAACCACACAAGCAAAGCCCTGCTCAGTCAAGCAAAAGGGCTATTGAGGTCAGGATCCTGTGCTCACAATGGCCAGCCAGATACCTCTAGGGAAGCCCATAAGTGGGACCCAAGACATCCTGCTTCTGACAGTAACCACATCTGTGACCTGTGATATTGAGATGCAACTTAGAAATGTCTGAATGGGCTGCAGAGCAAAGAAGTGTGATCTGAAAATTAAAGGCAGCTTACAAAAATTAAACAATCCTTAATATTAAATAAGCAGTAAAATCTGTGTATCAGAGGTGAGGTACCTCAGGGCTGAGGACAAAATTCATCCCTCAGTGCCTAACTAACTGGTTCTTAGGATGCTCTTCCTCAGACACACACCCTCTCCCCACATCACAGCCCTCACCAACCCTATTTGAAACCTCCTTGAGTGTTTTTGCCTGGCTGGAATGGGTCCTTGAACTCTGGTTATGCTTCTGGCTAGCCTGGGTGGAGGACAGACAGGGGTTCCCAAGCCTCTCTCTGCACCGTACATTTAAAGCAGTATCATACCACTTTAAACAGCCATGGCTCCACCCAAAGAATCATGGGGGCTGTAGTTTGCTAAGGGTGCTGGGTGCGGTTAGGAGACTCCAACTCCCCTCACAGAGCTACAATTCCCAGAGTTCCCTGGTAGGAGGGAATCTTTGGGAATCGATTTAAGGCAGACGTAAGAAAAAGTCTGTCTTCCCACAGTGTGTAGTTAAACGATGGATCTCTCTCTCACAGGAAAGCAGTGATGGCCACCAACTTGAATGGCTTTTAAAAGAGGATTAGACAAAATTCGTGGAGAAGAGGGCAACTTGCCATGGTGGCTGTGCTTTGTCTGCACAGCTGAAGGTGGTAATGTTTCTGAATGCTGTTGGAAACTGTGGAAGGGGAAGAATCCCCTCCATTCCATCTCTTGGAGTAGATTATCCACACTAGGGTGAGTGAGTCAGCTTTAGTCCCAACATCAGGGCAAAAACTCATCTGGAAATGGTCTAGATCAGTGACAGTCAACATGGTGCCCACCAGCTGCTCTAGATGACAACTCCCATCAGCCTTTGCTAGCATGACCCTCCAACAACTGAAGGGCACCACAATGGCTTAATCTACATAATCAGATTAATTGAGGAACACTTGAAGCTGGGAGACCACCTCCACCCTGCTCAAGACCTTGCCCCAAGAAGGCATGTTTGAAACCAGGTGACAGCTGTTTACAACAAAGAAGTCCACATATGCTTTCCTCCCCTAGAAGAAACTGTGCTGCCACCACCTTCGGTACAGATGGGGCACAATTCTTTCTCAAATACACCTTCAATGCTTTACTGCCAACTGAGCTCTGCAAACCCAGGCCAGTAGACTTCATAAGCCAAAACGATGAGGGTGAAATGGACTTGATCAGCCACACCTCTCCAAGGTTCCTCTCCATATATTCCATACATGCAAACTGAAATGATACATGGTGATTCCCATATGTATCTAACATGCTTCTATAAATTGTGGGATTTCCCCTTTTCATATTTAGCATTCCGTGGTTCTTCCTTTCTTACAAGTTAGTGAACCTCATTTTTAGTGGCTCTGCCAACGATCTTGAGAGCTCATCTGGGCAACAGAGCAGTCACTCGGTGTGCTTCTCCTCAGGCGGTTGGCCCAGCCAGATCTGTTGAATCTTCTTCCAATTCTTTCACTCATACCACTTTCCCTCCTGTGGGCAAATCCTCTGATAATGGCCTTTCCCTGTATTCTTCCCTTTGTTATTGCTTGCTGGCTTAATTAATCCCTCTTGGCACTTCTCTTGTGGATCCGTATCGGCCATAAACCGAGTGGAGACCAAAGGAAAGAATTATCATGGCATCTCTCCAGTGGAAGCGAGTTGTTGTTCCTGAAAATATACAACTCAGCACAGGATGCAATTTCACGTTTCAAGTTTAGAACACCTGCTCGACTCCCAAAAGCCAATTTAAAAAGGGGTGGGAGAAAATGCACAAATTATATCTGCCTTGAAAATAGAAATATTAGAAATTTAGTTGGTGTGCAGATTCAGGATATAATTCTATGCTTCAAGTTAAAAGAAACTAGAAATCTGTCTACAAAAGCTCAGCAAAGATGTGCCTGTTTATTTATTTAAACAATTTATGTGCCACAAAACTACAATAGTCTTTGAGCAGTTTATAAAATTACAAGACAAAAAAGAAAAATCAGTCAAAACTAAAAAAAAAGCAAACACTGACTGAAATGCCTGCTGCAATTTATTTTATTTTATTTTTAAAGTCTTCAATATGTACCCAAGTTCATAAGGGTGTGCCTGACTTCAGCTGGGAGTTCCATGAAATTTGGCAACAGCACAAAACCCGTGATTCTTGGTGTTGTGCTTGTGACCTATAGAAGACAATTAACAGCGACTCCCCTGAAGACCTCAGTGATCAGGCAAGGATATAAGTCCTTGAGGTGTCCTGGACCCAAATTGTTAGGAGCCTTGTAAATTAATGCAAGAACCTTGAACCTGGTCCAATAGCAGATAGTGGAGACTTTTGAGCCCTAGAGTTATATGATAGCAATAGTCTGTTCCCATCAACAGTCTAGCCACAGCATTTTGCACCTGTGGGAGCAAAGAGTAGCCCCACATACAGCACATTGCAATAATTGAATCCTAAAGCGTGTCATCTCCCTTGAGCATTTATGCATTCAAATACCAGCTGAAACCAGGCAGGCACCTGGCCTAGTGATTTTTAAGTGACTACTGAGGACATTGCTGTGTAGGAAGGCTTTTTTTCTGAGATGCATCCCAATCGTTTACAGAAGAGCAATTTTATATTTTATGAAATGCTTCCATTGTTTTTAGAGTCTTTTGTGGAAAGTTTTATTGTTTTGGAGCTTGCTGGATTAATTTTGTTGTTCTTGGCACTTGCATTTTGAGGTGTTCTGTTTTTCCATGGCTTTATGCCGTGAAGAGGTGTATACATTTGTTGAATAAGAACAAGAACAAGACAAGGAAAGCTGAGGAGTTTCTTTTAAAGCAAATATCAAATCCTTATTCATGCACAGAATTCATTCATAAAAGGGGATTAGGAGCATGTTGACTGGTCCCTACTCCTGTCTCCATGGTTCGACTCTTATGTATATAATATGTCACCCTACATGTTACAGGGATTACACTAAAGACCATATCAGATCCTACTTTCTCCAACTATTCTCTGATGCACAGTGAAGAGCAGGAGCAAGAATGTATCCCGCTAGTTCTCTCTCTGATACCTTGTCATTCACACATGTAGACTCAGTCTAAACAATTTCCAGATTGATAGTTTATTACATTGCAGATGAATGCAGACACAGGACGGCACAAAGTTGGGCCTCGTCCACACACCACACATTTAAGGCACTACGATGCAGTCATGGCTTCCCCCAAAGAATTCTGGGAGCTGTAGTTTGACCCCTATTTCCCCTCACGGAGCTACAATTTCCAGAGTCCCCTGTGAAGAAGGATTGCTTATTAAACCACAATGCTTCATGGTGTGAATGTGGCCTTAAAGGTAAAGGGATACCTGATCATTAGGCCAGTCATGGCTGACTCTGGGGTTGCGGCGCTCATCTCGCTTTATTGGCCGAGGGAGCTGGCGTGCAGCTTCCGGGTCATGTGGCCAGCATGACCAAGCGACTTCTGGCGAACCAGAGCAGCGCACGGAAATGCCGTTTACCTTCCCGCCAGAGCGGTACCTATCTACTTGCACTTTGACGTGCTTTCGTTTGTTTGTTTTTATAAATATTTATTAGAGTTTTCAATTTTATACAAACAAAAAAGAAAAAGAAAAAAAAAGAAATATTAAAAACAAATCAATTTCAATACCAATTTTCAATAACATATTTCCTTGACTTCCTCATACCTCCCCTTCTTGTTTTCTAGTTCAAATTGTTTATCCAGCAAATCCTAATCTCTTAACATTCCATTTAACTAACACCTTATTTTCCAATCAACTTCTTAAATTTTGTAACTTAAACAATATTTATACCAATTCTTTTTACCATAACAGCTAGAGACCACATAAATTCAATCCAGCATCTTTCAAAGTTCATTAATTTTGCAATGTTTCTGTAGATAGTCCTTAAATTTCTTCCATCTTCTTCTGCCGACTCTTCGCCCTGGTCGCGGATTCTGCCAGTCATTTCTGCCAGTCCCATACAGTCAATCAACTTCATCTGCCATTCTTCCAGAGTGGGTAGATCTTGCGTCTGCCAGTGCTTTGCTATAAGTATTCTTGCTGCCGTTGTAGCATACATAAAAAAAGTTCTATCCTTCTTTGGCACCAAATGGCCGACTATGCCCAAGACTATGCTTTCGAACTGCTAGGTTGGCAGGAGCAGGGACCGAGCAACAGGGGCTCACCCTGTTGCGGGGATTTGAACTGCCGACCTTCTGATCAGCAAGTCCTAGGCTCTGTGGTTTACATACCAATGTGGCCTTACAGGCAAACAAATGAGTAAGTGAGATAGACTCAATTGCCCATTGCTTTTCTGACCTCTTCGGGGGAAGATATTCACAGGATATCTGCAACAAGGCTTCTCGCTGACCCTCCTTAGCTAGACTTCTTTTCATGAATGGCAACAACCCCTTGTCAATCGTTATTATATTTACACCGATTTTGTGTCCAATAGCAAATGATTTTGCAATTTGACCCAAAGAAGTTACACTCCATCTTTTCTCTCCTCCACACACGCACCCTGGGCTGTGAAGCCTCATTATCAACAGACCGAATCAATTGCTTTTAATGGCAGTGCCACTGAGTTACGAAATATATCTATCTATATATAGCAGTCCTACCTGGGAAATATTTTTTGAAAAACCATTTACGGCTCTTCACTTTGCTGTCTCAGTTTGCAGAGAACATCTTTATCTGGATTGTTCTTATCTAACCCCATGTGGGTTTCTGTCAATATCATAACTGCTTCTCCACAATACCCATTACCTTCATGGCTGTTATCAATGCTGCCCTTTAAACAGACCTTCCCCCTCCGCGCTGTAAAGTCTGCACTGCTTGAATCTATGCTTCTTCTGGCCAGTGACCAAGGTGCTTCAATTGATTTTTTCCCACTCCCCCCCCCATTTCTTTCTTTCTTTTTTTTAACTAATTCCCAGCAAGATCAATGGAAGAGTGGAATTCACTGCTGTGCGTCTCCTTTCATCTCGGTAATCAGCTAAATGGTTGCAGCACGCCGCAGAAATGAAGGCTGCAAACAGAAGAGATGGTTGGATGGAAAGATAAGATGGATTAAAACCTCCAGGATCTGTTCTAGCTGGCCAAATGGAACTACCCTTCCCGTAGGTTTGCCACGCACCAGGCAACGTGAGGCGAAGAACTCAGGCTTGCTGTTTTTAGCACAGAACAGATGGCAAGAGGCAAGGTCTTTGGGAGTGCAGGGCCTCAGCTGAAAAGCAAGTTCTATTAGGCTCTGCCCACAGCAGGAGTCTACACCAGCCATTCCATCAGGAGCAAGGAAAAGGTCGAGCTGAAGATAGAATCGTAGAATTGTAGAATTGGAACAGACCTGAGTATCATCAAGTCCCTTGCGATGCAGGACTATGCAGCTGTCTCATATGGGAATTGAACCAGCAGCCTTGGCAATATCAGCACCACACTCTAACAAACTGAGCTATGTCCAAGATGGGGAGGAAACTTTATTATTATTATTATTATTACCGTTATTTAGAATGAGAAACTACCTAATTTGCATCCCGCCCAAATTTTTCAGGTAAAAATTATGGATGCGTGTCTTCCAGCATCCACTCCCAGGCGAGTCATGTGATCCACACTGTGACCTTCTCCCCCAAAATGCTTTTTAAAAATTTTGTGTGACTCCAAAAACGTGCATGTTTGGGCGGCATGTGAGATCACGCCCCCCCCCCCAAAACCAGGGTTTTTTTAGGGTGCGTCACAAGAAAGTACGAGGTCGCAGCACCCAAAATGGCTGCCATGATCTCCTGTGGAGAAACGAGATGCCCCGTTTATTTTTGGAACACTTGGTGGGTTTGGATTTGAATTTATCGAATCAATCTTGGAACCGAAACACAGCTATCATTCAAAATGCACACTTCTCCAACCAAACAATGTGTACAAAAACGCATAGATTAGGGAGGGGAAAGTGTGGATTGGGTAGAGGGCAATGGCACTGCCAGAAAGGGAGAAGCAAGTGGTACTTTGCTAGAACCACTTGGTACTAGGCCTGAAACCATCCTTGCATGTAGCACTTTGATTTTTTTTAATAAAATATTTATTGAGATTTTACAAAAAACAAAGGTTTACAAAATAGAAAGAAAACATATAAAAAGAGATAAGTAAAAAAAAAGAACATACAAAAATACATAAAATAGAAAAAATAAAAAATAAAAAATAAACATACAAAATACAAAAAACGAATAAGTAGAAAAAAATAAAAAACAAATCCATTTTTTGTATCTTTAAACTCATTAACTTGTTTCCTTGACCTCCTCACACCTCCCCTTTTTGTATTCCCATTTAGATAATCAAATCAGCAAATCCTTACCCTCTTTCATTTATCTTAACTCTGTATCTTAACATATTATAACTCTATATTTTCATCCATTATCAATTCATTTTTGCATATTCTTATTAACTTTGTTGCTAATACCCCCTATTCAATCCAATCATCATTTTAACATTCATTAATTTTACAATATTTCTGTAGATAGTCTTTAAATTTCTTCCAATCTTCTTCCACCAACTCTTCTCCCTGGTCTCGGATTCTGCCAGTCATTTCCACCAGTTCCATATAGTCCATCACCTTCATCTGCCACTCTTCCAGGGTGGGTAAATCTTGTGTCTTCCAATACTTTGCAATCAGTATTCTTGCTGCTGCTGTTGCGTACATAAAGAAAGTTCTGTCCTTCTTGGCACCAATTGGCCGACTATGCCCAGGAGAAAGGCCTCTGGTTTCTTCAGGAAGGTATATTTAAATACCTTTTTCATTTCATTATAGATCTATGGAGAGAGTCAGAACTTACAGGGTTAAGAAGTTCTGTGTGACGTCTCACATTCTGAGGCGTGGTTTAGAATACTGGGGGGAGTGTTCTACTGTGTCTCTCAGAGTGCGTGTTGCTCCGTTGGGAGAGAGGAGCAGAAAATGTGTGCTTTGTCACCAGGAGAGTTATGAACTGTTGTTTTTGCTACGAGAATAAAGCTATTTGTAAGATAAGGAAGACACCGTGCGTTACGCCTGATTTATTACGCACACACGGCAACAGCTTCTGTTTCTACGCTGTGTATGCACTCTGCTGAAGCTGTGAGGAGCCCTTTGGAGCAGAGCACCGCAGCGGAAGCGTGTGGGCTCCGGGGGCAAGCAAAGCTACTAATCAATCATCCCATAAGATCATCTCCCAGAAAGCCTTAATCTTTGGGCACGTCCACCAAAGGTGAAAGAATGTACCTTCATTTTCTTTACATTTCCAACATTTATTATCAGGCAAATGATATATTTTTGCAAGCTTGACTGGTGTCATGTACCACCTATATATCATTTTCATAATATTCTCTCTTAAGGCATTGCATGCCGTAAATTTCATACCCATGGTTCACAACTGTTCCCAGTCAGCAAACATAATGTTATGACCAATATCTTGTGCCCATTTAATCATTGCAGATTTAACTGTTTCATCCTGCATATTCCATTTTAACAGCAAGTTATACATTCTTGAAAGTATCTTAGTTTTGGGATCTAACAGTTCTGTTTCCAATTTTGATTTTTCCACCTGGAAGCCAATTTTTTTGTCCAAATTATAGGCCTCTCTTATTTGATAATAATGAAGCCAGTCTCGCACTTTATCTTTTAGTTTCTCGAAACTCTGCAATTTCAATTTGTCTCCTTCTTGTTCCAATATTTCCCAATATTTCGGCCATTTGGCCTCCATATTGAGCTTTTTCTGAGCCTTTGCTTCCATTGGTGACAACCACCTTGGGGTTTTATTTTCAAGTAAGTCTTTATATCTTATCCAGACATTAAACAATGCTTTCCTGACAATATGGTTTTTAAATGCTTTATGTGCTTTAACCTTGTCGTACCACAAATATGCATGCCACCCAAAAACATTATTAAAACCTTCCAAATCCAAAATGTCTGTGTTCTCAAGAAGCAGCCAGTCTTTCAACCAGCAGAATGCTGCTGATTCATAGTAAAGTTTAAGGTCTGGCAGGGCAAATCCGCCTCTTTCCTTTGCATCAGTTAATATTTTAAATTTTATTCTGGGCTTCTTGCCCTGCCAGACAAATCTAGAAATGTCTCTCTGCCACTTCTTGAAACAGTCCATCTTGTCCAAAATTTGCAATGATTGAAACAGAAATAACATTTTTGGCAATACATTCATCTTTATAGCTGCAATTCGACCCAACAAGGAAAGCTTCAAATTTGACCATATTTCTAAGTCTTTATTCACTTCTGTCCAACATTTCTCATAGTTATCTTTAAATAAATTTAAGTTCTTAGCAGTCATATTAACCCCCAGATATTTTACTTTCTTAACTAATATTAAACCTGTCTCCTTCTGAAACCTCTCTTTCTCAATCGGTGTTAAATTTTTCTCAAGAACTTTAGTTTTTGACTTGTTCAGCTTAAATCCTGCCACATGACCAAATTCTTGAATCCGTTCTAATACTCTTTTTGTACTAGATTCTGGCTCCTGTAACGTCAAAACTAGGTCATCTGCAAAAGCTTTCAATTTGTATTGTTTGGCTCCGACCTGGATACCTTTAATCAGACGGTCCCTTCTAATCATATTTAGCAAAACCTCCAGGACCAAAATAAAAAGCAATGGGGAAATTGGGCAGCCTTGTCGTGTACCTTTCTCTATCTTAAATTCCTCTGTCATCACATTATTGACTATTAGCTTAGCCTTTTGTTCTGAGTAAATTGCACTTATACCATTTTCAAACCCTTGACCCACCCCCATCCCCTGGAGATTTTTCTTCATAAAATTCCAAGAAATATTATCAAAGGCTTTCTCCGCATCTATGAAAATTAAAACTGCTTTAGTATTAATATTCACTTGCAACTTCTCCAAAATGTTGATTATGTTCCTCGTATTGTCAGACAAGTGCCTTCCTGGGAGAAAGCCAGCTTGGTCCTTATGTATCTCTTCCACTAATACTTTTTTTAATCTATTAGCCAAAATATCAGCAAATATTTTGTAATCCACATTGAGCAGGGATATGGGGCGGTAGTTCTTAAGTTGTGTCTTTTCCGACGCAGTTTTCGGTATAAGTGTAATATAAGCTTCCTTCCACGACTCTGGCGCTTTTTTCCCCTCCAAAATTTCATTACAAACCTCCTTCAGTGGCTGAATTAACCAATCCTTCAAAGATCTATAATATTTTGAGGTTAAACCATCCGGCCCTGGAGATTTACTCAACTGCATATTCTGAATGGCACCTTCTACCTCCTGTTCTGTAATTTTATGGTTCAGCATTATCTTGTTTTCCTGAGAGATTTTTTGTAATCCATTTGTTTTTAAAAATTGGTCTATATCAAACTCTTTCTGTGGCCCTTGTGTATATAACTGTTTAAAATACCTCTGGAAGCATTTTTCTAATCTCCACTGGATTCTGAATGTTCTTTCCTTCCACTTCCAAATTAGTAATAGTATTGAGCTTTTGTCTTTTTTTCATTTGCCAAGCTAACAATTTTCCACATTTATTAGCCGATTCAAATGTCTTTTGTCTCATTTGTTTAATTTTCCATTCAATTTCCTGGTTCATCATCTTCATATATTGCACTTGATATAACTTTATGTATCTCAGAATCTCTTGTGACTTTGGTTTCGCTCTTAGTTTCTTCTCACCCTCTTTTATTTTTTCCAAAATTTTATCTTTTTTTCCATTTTGGGCTCTCTTCTTTATTGTATTCTGTTGGATCAGAAACCCCCTCATAACTGCTTTACTTGCATCCCAGATTATTCTTTTTTCAATAATAGTATTCAAATTTATCTCAAAATAGTCTCTCAAGGTTTTTTTGGCCTTCTTAACAACCTCTTGATCTCTAAATAAGGTGTCATTCATCCTCCATCTGAAGGAACCGATTGGTGTTAGTTTCATCTCCATTTTCACAGCATTATGGTCGGAGCAAGTTTTTGGGCACATTTCCACTTTTCGAGTCTTAGGTGCCAGTCCTCTAGTTATCCATATTTGGTCAATTCTAGTCCATGTCATTTTGGCTTCAGAGAAGAATGTTCCCTCTCTTCCTAAGGGGTTCTTAGTTCTCCAAATATCAATCAAGTCCATATTGCCAGTCAGTTCAAAAAAGGTTTTTGGTAGTCTGCCATCTTTAATTACAATCTGTCTCTGCGACTTGTCCATATTTGTAGATACCACTCCATTCATATCTCCCATCATGATAATGTTGTAATCCATGTAGTCTAACAATGTCTCATGCAATTTCTTAAAAAATTCAGATTTCCCCTCATTTGGTGCATAAACTCCTACTATTAAAAATTTTTCTCCTTGTGATTGAATTTCGATTGCCACAAATCTTCCTTGATCATCTTTAAAAACAAATTTCGGTGATAGGCTCTCTTTGGCATAAATTTCAACTCCTCTCTTTTTGACCTTATCCGATGAAATAAACTTTTGACCCAATCTTTTATTAATCAATACTTTCCTGTGTAGCCTTATCACATGTGTTTCCTGTAAACAAATTAAGTCCAACTGTTCCTTTTTCAATAAATGAAAGACTTTCCTCCTCTTCTCCGGGGAGTTAAATCCATGAATGTTCCAACTTAGCAATTGCAGAGACATTGTGTAATTATTCTACTTCAACTGCTCCCAGTAATTCCTCTTGTTCTGACGGTGGTATCACTTTTGCTGGTTTGTCCAATCCCAAAGATGGTGGTGCTATGTCTAATACTCCTGGTTTTAAGGCTCTTAACTCTTCTAAAGATTCTTTCTGCAGGTCTTCTTCGTGGTCTCTCAGAAATTTTTCCTTGTCTTCCACTGATCTTATTTTAAATTTTTCCCTTTAAATGTAAAGGATAGGCCCTGGGGGAATTCCCACCTAAAAACAATTCTGTTTCTTCTCAGCAGGGTCACCAAGTCTCCGTAGTTAGTTCTAAGATCCAGTGAATATTTCGGAATATCCTTAAAAATCTCCACTCTTGAATCGTTTATTTCCAAGCTTTTCTGGTAGTGCAAACTCAGTATTTTATCTCTCTCTTCTTTCGTTCGGAGGGTGACCAAATAGTCTCTCACCCTGTTCTTTCTCCCTCCTCTTCCAAGTCTGAAAGCACTCACTATCTTGAAGTCTTGATTAGCATCCAAATTCCAAAATTTTGCAAATTCCTGCTCAAGGTGGTCACATAGGTTATCTTTTTCAACTTCCGGTACCGCCCTGATCCTCAAATTAGTCTGTTTCTCCCTCAGTTCAATCATAGACAGAAGCGACTGATGGTCCCCGAGCTGTTTGCGCATCGGTTTTATTTCTTCCTCTACTGCCGCTGCTTTTTCTTTTGCTTCCTCAGCTATCTTTCGATTAGAGGCAGATTCTTGCAACAATTTTTCAATAGATTCTGTATTGGAATTCACCTTCTTTCCCAAGCTATTAATGCTAACAGTATTCTGGTCAATTTTAGTTGTTTGTTCAGTAACTTGTTTACTTAGGCTTTCCAATTTTTCATAAATTTTGCTTAGTACCGAAGTGAATCCCTCTTCTGAGGCCATTCCTTTTAACCCAGCTTGTGCAGTATCTTCCCCCTGTGTCACAGGAGGGCCAGGAACAGATGGTCTACGCTGCTGGGATGCTGCACTAGGCTGCTGCACTCTAACCTTGCCGGATCTTGTTGTTTTTTCATTCATCACACTTTGTCTATGAGTCAAGGTCAATCCCACGGTAAAAGCTTGCAATGGAAATTCCCCAGAGTTAAAAGTTAAGAGTGGAAAAATCCCCCAGCTGGGTGTATAGTTTCAATGTTCCTCTAGGGGGACACTGTAGCAATCATTAATGTTACAATAAAATGTCTTTTCCAACTTTCCAAAGTCCCCCTCAGCAAAGCAGGCAACAGTTTCAAATCCAGAGAAGACCTTTAACAAATATCTCCTTTGCAGAGTTAACCATTAAAAAGTTACATTGTCCATAAGTAGTGTGACTCTCAGTGTAACAATTCTAACGATCCTTGCAGTCCGTTCCCAGGAATTAGGTGGTGGTCTCTATTCCCTTTTCCTTTCTTTTGCAGGCAAAAAAGTCACTTTCCCCTCCCCCCCCCTCTCCTGCAACCTGGGGAGGGAGTTCTTTTACTTTGATGTTCAGATTTAGAGCTTTGAAGCACCGCTCTCCAGGTCTTAGCTCAGAGAGTCTTTGCTTTGATCTGTATACAGAAAGGAAGGTGGACTTCCTGTTTACACCTTCCCGCTTCAGTGCCAAATCGATCCCTTTTTTCTCCTTTTAGTCCCAGATCTTAAGCTTCACCTACTCACGGGTAGTTGTTTAGCAGCCGAATTGTCACAGGAAAAGGGTCCGCACTCTCCGGCAACAGCTGTGTGGCTTCACCCCACGGAAAGAGCAATTGACTCTCAGCACCGCGCCAAGCTCCCGTTACGCTCTGGAGCCCCTTGCGGGGTTCCTTCGCAAATCTGGGGGGCGCTAAAGGTGCCCGCCGAGTCCCACGTTCACAGGCTTCTCCTGCCTGTGATTTTCGAAAGGGTCTCCGCTTCGCCGTAGCGGACAGACCCGATTTCCGCGGAGCTTCTCCCTCCAGACTAGAAGGAGACCGCCATTGCCGTTGGCGCCACCTCCGGAAGTACCTGTATGTAGCACTTTGAAAGGGTCTTGAGAAGCCCTGTTCCAAGCGCAATCTAGGATGTCGGGTGTAGGGCAGGCATTTGTCCGCAGACAGCTTTCCACGTCATGTGGCCAGCATTACTAAACCGCTTCTGGCGCAATGGAACACCATGACGGAAGCCAGAGCGCACGGAAACGCCATTTACTTTCCCGCCGCAGCGGTACCTATTTATCTACTTGCACTGGCGTGCTTTTGAACTGCTAGGTTCGCAGGAGCTGGGACAGAGCAATGGGAGCTCACCCCATTGCAGAGATTCGAACCGCCGACCTTCTGATCAGCAAGCCCAAGAGGCTCAGTGGTTTAGACCACAGCGCTGCCCGCTCCTCAGTCGGTACCTGTATAAATATAGGTTTATCATCATTATAATCATTATTTTGTACCCCCTTGACTTGATGTCCTAAATCCAACAGTGCAAAAAGACAACACAAATTTGTCTGACACACAAGGGGAGGGAATTTCAAAGGGCAGGTGCCACGATACTTAAAAGCCTGATTCCTATACAATGGTACCTCGGGTTAAGTACTTAATTCGTTCCGGAGGTCCGTTCTTAACCTGAAACTGTTCTTAACCTGAAGCACCACTTTAGCTAATGGGGCCTCCTGCTGCTGCCACACTGTCAGAGCACAATTTCTGTTCTCATCCTGAAGCAAAGTTCTTAACCTGAAACACTATTTCTGGGTTAGCGGAGTCTGTAACCTGAAGCATATGTAACCCGAGGTACTACTGTATTGTGCACTATGAACCTCCTGATAAGATTGTATCTGCAGGAGACCTGCAAAATGGGGGTATAAATGGTGAGGTGATCTTTCAGGTATCCTGGTCCCAAGCTCTGCGGAGGTTCATATACCAGCACTTCAGATGTAGCCTGTTGTCTAATTGGAAGCCAGGGCAATTTCTTTGACACTGACATAAATAGTGGGAATATCCTGCCCCAGTAAGCAGTTTTGCACTAGCTTTCATGCCAGCCCTCAAGGGCAGCCCCACGCTGCGAAGATGAACCCCACCATAGTTGAATATTCCCAATTAGGACATCACCTTTGTATGTCAAGCACACTCCTACATGTTCCCTTCTGGAAACAGTGCTTGTTTGAAGTATGCCTCATGGTTTCCTCCATGCAGGACAGCGGCTTTCCATTTAAAGTAGAAATAATTAAGCACACCATGTGCGGGGCGCAATCAGCTCAGGGGTTAATAGAGAAATCCTTCCCTGTGTGGCTGTTTTGAAAAATCATCATTTGATAAGAATTAATATGCAGCCTTTTGAAGATTTTAAAAGGCCATTAATCCCCAGTTACCTGCAGTTTAACATTAGCAAGAAAGCTGGTGAAAAATGATTTCCAAGTGCAGATTGTATTATACATTATGGATTAGTGTTTCAATATAACCAAGACTCTTGTCTTCAAATAAATTGATGGATATGCTCATAAGCCTCCCTATTTAAGACCCTTTGAACAGACACAGCACCCCTCCAAGGAACAACAACAAAAAAGATTATCTGACACATTATTGGGAGTGAAAAATATGAGTTCCAAAACACATTTAAATGTGCCATTAATGTAGCCAGGTTCTCACTGTAATCTCAAATATATGTCCATTTTAAAATGCATTGTTTTCTTTGGATACCTGTCCTACCCTTACATTATTATTATTATTATTATTATTATTATTATTATTATTATTATTATTAAATATATATGTTTATACACAATAAGTTATCCATCTATCATGGGAGAAACAGCTTATCAGAAGCCGAGGGTCTAAGAGAGTATTTTCTGAAACAGGCATGTCTCTCCCCTGACGTGCCAAGTCAAAGCCATCTCACTAAATCATCCTGTCCCTAGGAACACACATGAACTGTAAATGAATGAGGCAGGCAATTTTGGTTAATTGGAATCAATAACATCATCCTGTAATTAAAGAATATTGATTGCATTATGCACAGGGCAGCCTTGGGAAGAATATGCTTTAATGCCATCCCGGGTTGACTTGCAAAACCATGTCAGAGGTCAAGTATCCCTTTCAGTGCTATGTTCAATACAACACCAAGTGCCTTTCTCTGCGTCGTTGGACAGAGCTCAGCTGTGCCAGAGAAGCTGATTTCCAGAAGGCGCAGCAAGGAAAGCTTTGCTGATTTCCAAAGCGACGCCTTTGATTTATGAATTTCTCCTTGCAGTGTAAGCCTCTCGTGGATACAGGGAGTCCATTTTGGCATGAACCCTGCAAGCGAGAAGGGCACGAGAGATGCAAACTGATGGCAACAATGCAAAGTGCTGGGACAGTATTACGGAGATTTCAATCCCAACACAAATTACGGCAAAGGAAAGATTTCAAAACGTGCATACTTCCACTCATTGCCAGATTTACGTATAAGCTAAACAAGCTATAGTTTAGGGCCCCACTCTCTTGAGGGCCCCCCAAAAAATTAAAGGAAAAAAACTGGATGTACATTTCCAAAATATAAGATAAAAAAGAGAAGAAAACCTACATACAGCAACAGTGTTTTGTGTTGTGTAGGCTCCTATGATGTACAGTAAGTTATTGGCCCCGCCTGCTAGTCCACTCCCTAAAATATCACTGGTTTGCTCATTTCTGTATATAGGGTGCCTACATTCTGCATGAACGGGTTGCAAGGCAACATGTGCAAATGGTTTTAGATACCTATTAGGTCCATAAATTACCATATAGCATATATTCAACACAAAAAAACAGTGACAATTTGTTGTTGACAAAGCACCGCTGGACATATAAAGGGCCCCATTACCTTCAGTAGCTTAGGGCCTCATCAAACCTAAATCCGGCCCTGCTTCCACTCCCATCCAAGCCTACAGCAAAGGAAGCATAAAACCAAACCTTGGAGCAGCTTTCACCAACTAGTTTTTTTTTTTTGAATATTTATTGGGATTTTACAATAAAATAGAGATTTACAGAATGAAAAAACCACAGAGAAAGGTAAAAAATGAAAAAAGAAAACAAAGAAAAATATAAAAATTCATAAAAAAACAAACAAGAAAGAAAAAAGAAATACAAAATACAAAAAACAAATAGTTAGGAAAAAATTTAAAAAAAAATCCATTTTTTGATATCTTTAAATTCATATGCTTGTTTCCTTGACCTCCTCACACCTCCCCCCTTTGTACTCCCATTTACATAATCAGTTCAGCAAATTCTTACCCTTTTTCATTTATCTTAACTCTATATCATAGTATATTATAACTCAATATTTTCGTCCATTTATCAGTTCATTTTTTACATATTCTTGTTAACTTTTGTTGCTAATTACCACTTATTGCCAATCCAAACATAAATTTAACATTCATTAATTTTACAATATTTCTGAAGATATACTTTAAATTTCTTCCAGTCTTCCTCCACCGCCTCTTCTCCCAGGTCTCGGATTCTGCCAGTCATTTCCGCCAATTCCATATAGTCCATCATCTTCATCTGCCACTCTTCCAGGGTGGGTAACTCTTGTGTCTTCCAGTACTTTGCGATAAGTATTCTTGCTGCTGTTGTTGCGTACATAAAGAAAGTTCTATCCTTCTTTGGTACCAATTGGCCGACTATGCCGAAGAGAAAGGCCTCTGGCTTCTTCAGGAAGGTATATTTAAATACCTTTTTCATTTCATTATATATCATCTCCCAGAAAGCCTTAATCTTTGGGCACGTCCACCAAAGGTGAAAGAATGTACCTTCATTTTCTTTACATTTCCAACATTTATTATCGGGCAAATGATAGATTTTTGCAAGCTTGACTGGTGTCATGTACCACCTGTATATCATTTTCATAATATTCTCTCTTAGGGCATTACATGCCGTAAATTTCATACCTGTGGCCCACAACTGTTCCCAGTCAGCAAACATAATGTTATGACCGACATCTTGTGCCCATTTAATCATAGCAGATTTAACTGTTTCATCCTGCGTGTTCCATTTTAGCAGCAAGTTATACATTCTTGAAAGTGTTTTAGTTTTGGGTTCCAACAATTCAGTTTCCAATTTTGATTTTTCCACCTGGAAGCCAATTTTTTTATCCGAATTATAAGCCTCTCTTATTTGATAATAATGAAGCCAATCTCGCACCTTGTCTTTTAATTTGTCAAAACTCTGCAATTTCAGTTTGTCTCCTTCTTGTTCCAATATTTCCCAATATTTCGGCCATTTGGCCTCCATATTGGACTTTTTCAAGGCCTTTGCTTCCATTGGTGACAACCACCTTGGGGTTTTATTCTCCAATAAGTCTTTGTATCTTATCCAAACATTAAACAATGCTTTCCTGACAATATGGTTTTTGAATGCTTTATGTGCTTTAACCTTGTCGTACCACAAATATGCATGCCACCCAAAGACATTGTTAAAACCTTCTAAATCCAAAATGTCTGTGTTCTCAAGAAGCAGCCATTCTTTCAGCCAGCAAAATGCGGCCGATTCATAATAAAGTTTAAGGTCTGGCAGGGCAAATCCACCTCTTTCTTTTGCATCAGTTAGTATTTTAAATTTTATTCTGGGCTTCTTGCCCTGCCAGACAAATCTAGAAATGTCTCTCTGCCACTTCTTGAAACAGTCCATCTTGTCCAAAATTTGCAAAGATTTAAACAAAAATAACATTTTTGGCAATACATTCATCTTTATAGCCGCAATTCTGCCCAACAAGGAAAGCTTCAAGTTTGACCATATTTCTAAATCTTTTTTCACTTCTGTCCAACATTTCTCATAATTATCTTTAAATAAATTTAAGTTCTTAGCAGTCATGTTAACCCCCAAATATTTAACTTTCTTCATTATCAACTGCACTGGCTCCCGGTGGAGTACAGGATCAGGTTTAAGGTGCTGGTTTTAACCTTTAAAGCCCTATACGGCCTTGGACCCTCGTACCTACGGGACCGCCTCTCCTGGTATGCCCCACAGAGAAACTTACGGTCTTCAAATAAAAATATCTTGAAGGTCCCAGGCCACAGAGAAGTTAGGCTGGCCTCAACTAGAGCCAGGGCTTTTTCGGCTGTGGCTCCGACCTGGTGGAACACTCTGTCACAAGAGACTAGGGCCCTGCAGGACTTGACATCTTTCCGCAGGGCCTGCAAGACAGAGCTGTTCCGCCAGGCCTTTGGCCAGGGCACAGCCTGACTCCCTCCCTCGGCAATCTTCGCGGAGCTCTGGCCCAATAGTGGCCAGTGGCTTGAACTTAATTAATTTTATAATGAATGATTTTAGAGCGTTGTTTGTGTTGTACTTTTGTATTGTTTTATTGTTGTTAGCCGCCCTGAGCCCAGCTTCGGCTGGGGAGGGCGGGATATAAATAAAATTTATTATTATTATTATTATTAGTGTTAAACCTGTCTCCTTCTGAAACCTCTCTTTCTCAATCGGTGTTAAATTTTTCTCAAGAACTTTAGTTTTTGACTTGTTCAACTTAAATCCTGCCACCTGACCAAATTCTTGAATCAGTTCTAAAACTCTTTTCGTACTAGATTCTGGCTCCTGTAATGTTAAAACTAGGTCATCTGCAAAAGCCTTCAGTTTGTATTATTTAGCTCCGACCTGAATACCTTTAATCAGACGGTCCCTTCTAATCATATTTAATAGAACCTCCAGGACTGAAATAAAAAGCAATGGGGAAATTGGGCAACCTTGTCGTGTACCTTTCTCTATCTTAAATTCCTCTGTCACCACGTTGTTAACAATTAGCTTAGCCTTTTGTTCTGAGTAAATTGCACTTATACCATTTTCAAACCCTTGGCCCACCCCCATCCCCTGAAGATTTTTCTTCATAAAACTCCAAGAAATGTTGTCAAAGGCTTTCTCCGCATCTATAAAAATTAAAACTGCTTTGGTGTTTATGTTCACTTGCTGCTTCTCCAAAATGTTAATTATATTCCTCGTATTGTCAGACAGGTGTCTACCTGGGAGAAAGCCAGCTTGGTCCTTATGAATCTCTTCCACTAATACTTTTTTTAACCTATTAGCCAAAATATCAGCAAATATTTTGTAATCCACATTAAGCAGGGATATGGGGCGGTAGTTCTTAAGTTACGTCTTTTCAGACTCAGTTTTCGGTATAAGTGTAATGTAGGCTTCCTGCCACGACTCCGGCGCCTTTTTCCCCTCTAAGATCTCATTGCAAACCTCCTTTAGTGGCCGAATTAACCAATCTTTCAAAGATCTATAGTATTTGGAGGTTAAACCATCTGGCCCTGGAGATTTACCCAACTGCATATTCTAGTTTCACCAACTAGTTTGACTCCATATGTTCTGGACTGCAACTTCCAACAGCCCTAGCCAGCATTCATACTATTATTATTTTAAAAATAATAAAAATGGTCATGCAGCCTACAGAAACTCTCAGTGATGGGTGATATTGATGCATGCATATGCATGGGAGATGCAGAAGAAGAGGAGGGAAGCGTAAAGGAACTGAACTCTGATGCTATACAATTTCCATTGATTACAGGGTGGCTTGTGTAGAACAGCAGTCTTTGGTTTACTATTGTGTCCACAGAAGTAATTTAACCATGCATGCAACCCAAATGATGACAAATCTTCCAAGTACACCAATGAAGCAGCACTTTGCAAGGTATCTTCCCCACCAGGAGCTGCAACCCAAGTACAGTGGTACCTCAGGTTACATACGCTTCAGGTTACATATGCTTCAGGTTACAGACTCCGCTAACCCAGAAATAATACCTTCGGTTAAGAACTTTGCTTCAGGATGAGAACAGAAATCGTGCTCTGGCAGCGCGGCAGCAGCAGGAGTCCCCATTAGCTAAAGTGGTGCTTCAGGTTAAGAACAGTTTCAGGTTAAGAACAGACCTCCGGAACGAATTAAGTACTCAACCCAAGGTACCACTGTATCCCCTGAAATATTGCAAGGATTTTGGATTACGTGTACATGCAGCTCCAGACTGTCACTGTTTTGTGGGAGGAATTCAGGCACATATCAAATTTGTTGCAGTCTGGAAAGCAACTAACTAGGAGGACAAATGCTCATTTTCACAGAACCACCCCACATATATGAATACTCCGTAAACACCAGATACAATTTCACTTCTGTGCAAACTTTGTGCAAGCAAATCAGAATGAATGCTTAAATAAAGAGGTCGTCTGCACCTAAATGGCCTCTGTAAATTATCTACCCTATTTGCAAACAGGAAAAAAAATGGGAGGTACCATTGCAACAGATTTTGCAAGGGAGAGAACACCTTCTCAGGAGGGTAGGAGGTCTACAATTCTATGATACACACAATTGTTTTGTGCACATGTACATAGGAACGCAAGAAGATGCCTTAGCGCTTCTACACAGTCATAGAACCATAGAGTAGGAAGGGACTACAAGGATCATATAGTCCAACTTTGCAATGTAGGAATTTTAGCTAAATTATCCATGACAGATGGTCAACCTCTGCTTAAAAACCTCCAAGGAAGAAGAGTCCACAACCTTCAGAGGGAGATCTTTCCACTGTCGAACAGCTCTTACTGTCAGAAAGGTCTTCTACATGTTTAGCTGGAATCTCTTTTCTTGTACAGTGGTACCTCAGGTTAAGAACTTAATTAGTTCTGGAGGTCCGTTCTTAACCTGAAACTGTTCTTAATCTGAGGTACCACTTTAGCTAATGGGGCCTCCTGCTGCCGCTGCGTGATTTCTGTTCTCATCCTGAAGCAAAGTTCTTTACCCGAGGTACTATTTCTGGGTTAGCAGAGTCTGTAACCTGAAGCGTCTGCAACCTGAAGCGTCTGTAACCCAAGGTACCACTGTAACTTGAAGCTACTGGTTCAAGTCCTACCCTCCAGAGCAGGAGAAAACAAGTTTTCTCCATCCTCCATGTGACTGCCGTTCAGATATTTGAAGATTGTGCCGATATCTCCTTTTAAGTCTTACCTTTTCCAGGCTAAACATAGCCAGCTCCTTCAACCGTTCCTCATAAGGCCTCATGCTCTTAGACCAAGTCAGAGCGTTGGTCCATCAGTCTCCAATCTCTGCATGCCCCTCTCTCACACACTCACTCTCTTTTACCCACAAAGCCATTGGGGCCTGGCAAGCTGCATTACACCAAGACAAAGAGTTTTTAGCAATCTAGTCCAAGGTTGTCTGCCCTGACTGGGAGAAGCAGACAGGGGTCTTTCCCAGCCATATTCAGATATGGTGTTGATTGAACTAAGGACTGTTTGCATGCGAAGGGGTTCTGATGAACACAGTGCATGTTTTGAGCATGTTGCTCCCTTTTCCGGTTCTCCTCACGATCATTGCATGTGCAAATTCCCCCACCCCGAATAAATAAGCAGTGTGCATGTGTATTGGGGGGCGGGGAGATGTTCTCCTCATGCCATCTTTCAACACAGATCCAAGGCTCCTGACACAGAAAATATGTCAGCAAAACAGCCTAATATAATGGCTGAGAAAGGGGGGGGGAGTCTTTGTACTTTCAAAAACTGTTTGACAAGTAACGGGAGCGCAAGGGAAGACGGAGAGAGAAACATGCAGCCAATTGCAGTCTTCACACGGCATCTATTTATTAACAGAGTCCTGACATGGAGGAGTTTTCAGGCCAAGGATTCTTCACACCTAAATGGGCTCGAATATAAGATTATTGCCGGCACAACACATTACATCAAAGGATGCATCTAATCATTGCACGCCTCTCCCTTGAAGTTTCTAATGCCAGCTCTCGTATCTCGCGCTTGACACACACAAAATGTAAAATACCCCTATTTCCATAGTATCAAGGGCTCTTTCTTTGACAGCTCATACTGTTGCTGGCTGAATTTCCTCTGCCTGTTTCTTGTTTTCAGATCTCTCACCTCTTACCGCCACGCACTGGCTAATTTCACTAATGGAAGGAAGAGGTGTGATCCCTTCCATAAATCCTGCCTAGGGATGGCCAGATCTGTCAATTTCATATTCCCCCCCCCCCTTGGTTTCTCTTTTTACCAATCTTAAAATCAGTACTCCACATCTCCACATCATCTTGCAAAAAACAAAAAACAAAACCCTCCTTATCAGCGTTTTAGCATGGGTTTCTCCCAATATCCACATTTTAGCAAAGCAGTTTCCCCCAATAAAATAAATTTTTTGCATGTAGCTTTCCAAAACATGCAGATTTTCATGCACACCTCAGCACATTTTTGCACACACATCAGAGAACTGCAAAATTCAGCGAAGTGCAAAATTCAAAGGATGGCTGTGTTTCAGTCGACATATTGTTTCGGAAAGTAAGAATTGGGTAGGTTTGCCATTGAGTGAGAACCGAATCTCACAGCATATTCTTCTTTGCAAAGGACACTAGGGGCAGGGGAGGAATCTACTTTTCACAAAGGAGCAACCTAACGCAACACTGCCAAACTTGCTTGCGGATCAGAAAACAAATGACAGTCAGATCACAGTCTTCTCCAGATCTTGCATGCCATTTCAGCTTGCGGCTCAGGGATATGGATCACCTCTGAGGTTAACCTGAGTCATAGAATCATAGAATTGGAGAATTGGGAGGGAACCAGAGGGTCATCAAGTGCAACCCCCTGCAATGCAGGAATCCCAACACGCAGCCCCCCCATCCAATATGAAACCATACTTAGCTTTGCAAATGTACTACATACCTGAAGGAGTGTGTCCATCCCCATTGTTCAGCCCGGACACTGAGGTCCATTTCCGGGGGCCTTCTGGCGGGTCCCTCATTGCAAGAAGTGAGGTTGCAGGGAACCAGGCAGAGGGCCTTCTCGTTTTGGCGCCCGTCCTGTGGAACGCCCTCCCCATCAGATGTCAAGGAGATGAGAGTAACAATATAACCTTTAGAAGACACCTGAAGGCAGCCCTGTTTAAGGAAGTTTTTAATGTTTGATGTTTTATCGTGTTTTTAATATTCTGTTGGGAGCCGCTCAGAGTGGCTGGGAAACCCAGCCAGATGGGCGGGGTACAAGTAACACATTATTATTATTATTATTATTATTATTATTATTATTATTAGCAGGGTTTTTTAATTGCTGCACCACTAGGAGGACTTGGCCAGAGTTGTGGAGCCCCAGCAATAGGGGAAGGCCCCTCTGCTCACCTAAATGTGTCAGGGCTTAAGGGGGCAGCGATAATCTCTGCCATTCTTATTAGATGAGTTTGCTTTGTGAAGCAGCCATAGCTTAGTGGTAGGGTACCACAGCTTCAATCCCCACCAGGAAGGACTGGGAAGATCCCATCTGAAATCCCGGAGAGCTGCTGCCAGTCAGTGTAGACAATAGTGAGCCAAATGGACCAATAGCCTGACTCAGTTTAAGGTACCTTTGCTTGTTCCTAGGTTCCTTTCTGATACAGGCACAATTACTGTCCCATACTGTCTTAATTGCAATTGTCTCTTGCAATTGTCTCCACCTCAGCAAAACCAATTAAAATGAGCAAAAAAAAAAAAGTGTTTTTAAAAGTAACACATCCACACTGTGTTCATTAAAAATTGATAGAATGTGAAATGTAGTGAAAGAATAAAAAAATTGGTAAGACACGAAATACAAAGGCACCTGTACCAGGCAAAATGCCTCGTTTGAAGGTGATGAAGATACAGAACCTGCAGATGTACTGTTGCATACATGCAGGCTTTCATGCACTGTGGACCCCTGAATGATCTGGGGTTCAAGATCCATGCTCAGTGAAGATGCACTAGCAGTAAGGCCTGAGGAGGAGAGTATCCATGCTTTCCCATAATCACGTGGCGTCCCCTTCACAGGAAAGGATTGGTGTCTATTTGGAGAGGCAGGAAAGCCTTAGAGCACAGGTGGGGAACCTCAGGGCCTGCTCCTTATCGCTACCACTTCATACTCTTGTGTGTTTTTGCCGGGCTACTAAGCATCCTGGAACCAGAGGCCATTTAAGGCAGTGCAACTGATTCTGCACTGGATGCTAAGCCTAGGGGACGCCACAGAGCAGCACAAATGAATTGAGCAGAAGGCGACGGGGGGGTACCATGTTTTTGGCCTCACACTGTCAGTTTGCATTTCTTGGTACAGTACAGAAAGCCTTGATCTGATGTGTGGAGATCTTTCCTATTCTAATTAATTTAAGAAGGTTCTAGAAGCTTCTGGAAGCTTCTCTGTGTGAAAGAAACAAGCAGAAGGTTATTGTTTGGGTTATTCCTTCAGAGAAGCTGACTACAGCTGGTTTAAACCGATTCTCTTATCCCTTTCTGTCAAGGTCATGCTGACTATAAAATTAGGCCAGAAGGAGCCTGGGTTTCACACTTTCTCTTTCTATCGCTTTTCCTTCTGGTGTGGTGTTCTGTACATAGTATGCTATAGTATGAAGGTTTAGACTTATTATAAGTTATTGTAAGTTTAAGTTAAGTCTGCTGCAACTGGATTTCTTATGGACAGTGCCAGTCCTGATTGTGTTGGATGTTTGACCATTATGCTCATTTGGCTTCAGTAGCAGTAAAGCTCTGCTGGATGAAACACAACTGCCGCTGCTCTATTTTGGGGGAATCCTGCAATGTGTTTAAGTTTTTACTCTGCTAACTATACATCGGACTCTACTCCGGATCAATACTGAGTAGAATTCCATGACAGGTCATGTGCCTGAATGGTTTTCTTGCTGTGCTGATGGCTTTCTGAGACTGAGCAGAGTGCTGAGGATGCTGCTGAAATTTGAAAGACCAAATTCCACCCCTGTTTGAACTCTGCTAATGCATCTTGCTTGCCCGGATGCCAGATACGGGGGGGGGGGGGTTGAATTTGTGCAGAAACCAGCCTACCACAGAAGGGTAAAATTCACAATTTTTTGCTCCACCCACTTTCCCCTAGCTCCATTCACCACTGACATACGGCCTCTGGAAGGTTGCCCAGAAAGGAATGTGCCCCCCACCCGGTCTGAAAAAAAAGATGTCCCAGGCCCAAGCTCTTCCATCCCTGGAGTAGGCGATGGCCAACTCTTTCCACCTTTCCTCCACCGTCAACATATTGCCAGGGTGATGTAGCAGCTGAACGTATCCATGTGTTTTAGCAGTCTGGAAGGTTATTATTATGCTTGAGCTAGCAGCTATATGAATTAGAAATCATCCATCATTACATAAGCTTAAGCACAAAGCTGCCTTAAGCCCACACAGAATCACAGCCGGCATCGCTCTGCGCTTTCCAAAAAAAGGAAGTTTTCCTCTTGCGGTTCTGCTCTGTTTCGTCTCACTCCACCTCCTTGTCTCTCTGTTTGCTAAACTTCAGCAGTGTAAAGAGTCTGTATCATTGACTGGAGTCAATCCCCCATCCCCACCCCCTCGCCAGTTGCAAACTTCATTGAGTCCATCTTGTCAAACGTATCCACTGGATCTGTTTTCGTCGCAAAGGGTGTCTTGCAACAGCCTCGCAGCCCCCAGCTGTCATGTTGGTGCCTCTGTCGGTTTATCTAAATGTACAGCAGAAGGTTCAGAAACACAACGTCAATTTCTGGGCTAGATCCCAGCTGCCAGAGTCTTCTTCTGGAAGCTTTTAGGGAACGAGCCAGGGGCTAATCATAATCAGACTAAGTGTGTCATTTTGTATCATTCAAGATTTCTGAGTAGGGACGGCTCTGCAGGAACAGGCTGAATTGATGGCATGAGAGTCGAGGTGGTCCAGCAGATAATGAGATGGACTTAGAGCCAAAGCAAGGTCTGGGTTCAAGCTGTCCCTTGGGCACGAAGTTGTCATTTGGCAACTTCCAGGGTTGTTTCAGAAGTCATGGTTTAAGGGTGAGGGCGTATGCCTTTGCACGCAATGTATTTATGACCATATATATCATATGTATCATGTCAGGGATGCGGGTGGCGCTGTGGGTTAAACCACAGAGCTTAGGACTTGCCAATCAGAAGGTCAGCAGTTTGAATCCCCGCAACAGGGTGAGCTCCTGTTGCTCGGTCCCTGCTCCTGCCAACTTAGCAGTTCGAAAGCATGAAGTGCAAGTAGATAAATAGGTACCGCTCCGGCGGGAAGGTAAACAGCGTTTCCGTGGGCTGCTCTGGTTCACCAGAAGCGGCTTAGTCATGCTGGCCACATGACCCAGAAGCTGTACGCCGGCTCCCTCAGCCAGTAAAGCGAGATGAGCGCCACAACCCCAGAGTTGGCCACGACTGGACCTAATGGTCAGGGGTCCCTTTACCTTATATCATGTCAATCTGGGAAGGTAGCCCATCTAGGAGAAGGAAAACTCTGACCCCAAACCTCTGCTGCCCTGCGGGACATCTTCAGTGGAAGAGAGGTCTAAGGAGTACACCCTACACAAATCTGGAGTGGAGTCCCTAAGACGGTGGGATGGTGTCTTGTACACCTCCTTCTGGCACCTGCTGCAGCCAAGCTGGGGCCAGATGTATTGCTCCGCTTTTCATTTGACCACATTAGCAAGGCCAAGAGCAGGGTGGACCTCCTCTCACAGTGCCCAGGCTTGCACACCCTGGGGTGGTCACTTCAGTGTTGCTAACGCATCAGTTTGACTTCACCCCTTGAGGCACACTCCGTTGTCTCTCAAGTTGTGGCCAGGGACAGGTCCTTGCCAGGTGTACCCCTGCTGGAATGCATCCACTTCAGATATGGTGGTGCATACCTTTAGGGCATGGGTCTGCTCATGTTGAAGAAGAAGAAGAAAAAGAAGAAGAGGAGGAGTTTGATTTGATATCCCGCTTTATCACTACCCGAAGGAGTCTCAAAGTGGTTAACATTCTCTTTTCCCTTCCTCCCCCACAACAAACACTCTGTGAGGTGAGTGAGGCTGAGAGACTTCAAAGAAGTGTGACTGGCCCAAGGTCACCCAGCAGCTGCATGTGGAGGAGTGGAGACACGAACCCGGTTCACCAGATTACGAGTCTACCACTCTTAAGCACTACACCACACTGGCTCTCTTGGATTCAAGAGCTAAATTCCCATTGATTTCCACAGATTTCGGGCTTGGGGAGTCATACAAATTTGCCTTATATCAGGTCAGACTCCATGTCTATCGAATGCTGTATTGTCTACTCTGACTGGAGGCAGCTCTCCAGTCCCAAGCAGAAAGAGGTGTTTCCCATCACCTGGTATCAGATTGTCTGCACTGGAGATGCCCAGGATTGAACAAGGGACATCTGACACACAAAAGCATGTGCTTTGACGTTGATCTATGGCCCTTTTCCAATTAGTAGCATGTGACTGAACCCTCATGTTCAGCATCTCATTACTCAGTGACTTACAGATGGAATATGCACTGCCTCAATTAGTGATGTGAAGGGGGCATGGTAATTTCTCTCTCTCTCTTTCATTCTTAGAGTGAGAAGGTTATGTGGGCCTATTACATGAAACGCTTTATTGTTTTCATCTAATTTTCACTGTCTTTTGTGATTTGTCTGCGTTGACAACAGTTCGTACAAGTGTTTGTGCTATTGTGACGCTAGCCAATCTGAATGCTAGAACGGAGGAGGGACATTTTTAAAAATAAAATAAAAAACCTGTTCTCTTGGCTACTGAAATCAATGCCAATGGAATGGTAATCTTTGTCAAACAATGGCTTCGCATTCATAGGGGAAAGATGCTCATAAAACTGAACGAGGAAGTGGGAAAGAGCATCACTTCCTCCTTTTGTTCTTTTCAAGAGAGAGAAAAGTAACCACCCTCACCACCTCATGACCCAAGGGACAGTGAGTGGGGGAGTCCAGAGGCTTTGTGGGCACCAGAGGAAGACCAGCGGGTGTCATTGTGCCCATGGGCACCAGGTTGGCAATCCCTGATCAAGAGCATCATTTATCAATTTCGCAGACAGCTCTCCTCCCAAAAAGTATGGCCGTACTCACCATAGGGATGTTCACATGTTATGCTAAATGAGTGTATAAGCTTGTGTACATGCGTATACAATAGTTGATCTGTACAAATCAACAAGTGTCCATTTTCCCACCCTGTACAAGTGTTCAGTGTAACATGTGAACAACCCTCATGTCACCTGACACTAACCCTCATGATGTAATGGGCCTGTGTAGCAAAGTGACAAAGCACCTCTTCATTTCATAGGATTAGCTGCTCTGGTGTCATATGGAAGATGACGGGCCCAGCATAGCTGGGAGCAAAGCGAATTAATCAGCGCTTTTCGTTGAACCCATTCATAAGACCTAAGTTCATGCTCAGTAAGCCATCCAGCCTAACCCTTTATTTATGGGCGATTCTTCCTTCGTGTAGAATGTCTGGGTTTTTCTCTGCGCCACCCTTGTGCAATCAATTTGAACTGCAATAAGAGAATGCAGGCAATGAGCGCTGAAAGGTTAACAATATTGTGAAGTGCACATTAAAATCAAATGACCTGAATGATTGCCTCTTCTGATCAGTATGCAAGAGAGATTTCTCATGAGTCAGCAGTGTCCTCAAAATGGGAAAGAAAAGAAAAGAAACCTCAGCATCGTTATATTGTTCAGAGTGGAAGGACATGAACGCTCTCACTGCGCAGGCGTTTTGGAAAGATTTCCTCTGTAGGCTCATTGGTATGGAACCAATGTCCTAAGGAGAATAATTGGATGGTGCTACAGGAAAGGCAAATGGAGCAAGATAAGAGAGCCTGGCACAACACTGGAAAAACTCAGAGTAGAGCCCTGAGCTGCTGGGTCAACATTGTTTAGTGCCAAGAAATATCTTTCCTTCGGAGCCAGGAAGACAGGACAGTTAGTTATCATTTGCAATCATCTGTTAGGAAAACAGTTGGATGAGCAATCTTCTGGGAAGGACTGCAAACCTGGACTTTCACACTAGGTAAGACCCACTACAGTGGTACCTCGGGTTACATATGCTTCAGGTTACAGACTCCGCTAACTCAGAAATAGTACCTCGGGTTAAGAACTTTGCTTCAGGATGAGAACAGAAATCGTGCAGCGGTGGCGCAACGGCAGCAGGAGGCCCCATTAGCTAAAGTGATGCTTCAGGTGAAGAACAGTTTCAGGTTAAGAACAGACCTCCAGAACGAATAAAGTTCTTAACTTGAGGTGCCATGCCAAGGCACCAAAGAAGACCACTCAACTTTCAAGGTGACTATTTCTTGCCTATGAAGGGTGGGGTTGGACCATACGTAGCTTAGTGGTTCTGCATAGGCTTTGACTGCAAAACACTTAATAAAGTGGTCCACAAGACATTGACTTGCAGCCATCTTTAGTTGAGATTTCTGCATTGCAGGGCACTGGACAAGATGTCCCTTGGGGGTCCCTACCAGCTCTACAATTTTATGATTCTATGTTTCTATGCCTGTTGTTATTGCCCATGGAGTTTGCTTAGCAGGGATACTGGAGTGGCTTGTCAGTTCCTTCTCCAGGTGGATCACATTTAGTGTAAACTCTTGGCTATGACCTGTCCGTCTTAGGTGGCCCTGCACGGCAAAGCTCATAGCTTCTCTGAGTTATTCAAGCCCCTTCACCACGACAAGGCAGTGATCCATGAAGGGGGGTGTTCATGTCAACAAAGATCCATATAGCTCAAGCTATGGTTTTCCCAGTAGTAATGTATGGAAGTGAGAGCTGGACCACAAAGAAGGCTGATCGCCGGAGAATCGATGCTTTTGAATTGTGGTGCTGGAGGAGACTCTTGAGAGTCCCATGGACTGCAAGAAGATCAAACCTCTACATTCTTAAGGAAATCAGCCCTGAGTGCTCACTGGAATGACAGATCCTGAAGCTGAGGCTCCAATACTTTGGCCACCTCAGGAGAAGAGAAGACTCCCTGGAAAAGACCCTGATGTTGGGAAAGATGGAGGGCACAAGGAGAAGGGGACAGCAGAGGACGAGATGGTTGTACAGTGTTCTCGAAGCTACCAGCATGAGTTTGACCAAACTGCGGGAGGCAGTGGAAGACAGGAGTGCCTGGCGTGCTCTGGTCCATGGGGTCACAAAGAGTCGGACACGACTAATCGACTAAACAACAAAAATGTTTCTATGACTTTTCCTCACCACATCCTGGGTAATTCCCCACCTAACTAATTTTCAGACGTCCACTGTGTCTAACCACTGTATTGTTACCATTAATCACTTTTTTCATGTTATGCTAGGACTCTGTGGAAGCTTCTTCAGTTCATGGAATCAGAGAATTGTAGAGTTGGAAGGGACGATGAGGATCCTCTAATCCAATTCCCTGCAAAGCAGGAATCTTTCACCCAATATGAGGCTTGAACCTTCAATTGCTGCCTAGCTCTCATGAGAAGCCCTGAATCATGTGGGCAGGGCCTACTACATGGTGGCTCCTCTAGAAATTAGGGGGAGGAGCTACATCACAGGCTCCTTCCACATGACACAGGTCACCTTCCATAACCCAGGCAGCATGGGAAGGAGTCCATTGCAGAGGGTTTAGTCGCCTGACATAATGTAAGGAGAGGAATATATTTGTGGCAGTGTTCAGTTTGCATAAAGTGCATCGTCATTCATATATTATACTGCTGAATTATTGTTAATTCTTTTATTATTATTATTGATGACCTAATTTATATATTCCTTTTAGAGTGCAGCTATCCCTTCAAGGCAGTGCACAAAATTCTACAAAATACAACAACGATGGTGATGAAGCACAATAAAATAATTGGACAATTAAAACCGCATTACACCACCCCTTTAAATTTAATTATAGCAGTTAGAACATCAGCAGCAATTAATAAAAGCAACAGCAATTAATAAAAAGAAGGCCAAAATGTTAATTCTGTGAAGCGTTAGCAAACCAAAGCTGAACTTGCACTTTTTAATCATACGGTGCTTATGATAAACACACATGTTCTAAGTATTAAAAATAAAAGAGTATTAAAAATAAAATAAAATTCCAAGCTGTGGAGCTCAAAAATGGAATGTACCTGATGAACTATGAATCCTTTAAATCACTACTGAATTATTACTATAATTGTTGTTAATTGCACCTCTTTAGGATGAGACAGGAAACAAATCCAAAGAAATTAGTTAATGTGGAAATCCTATACAGAAGAAGCTGGCATGAAGCAAGCTGGTTAAATGCAGCCAGCATAAAGTTACACCAGATCCAAACCCTGTTCAGCATGAGGACTGCTGCTGATACTCTGCCTAAACCAGGCAGATGGAAATCAACCCTCTAAAATGGTGTTCTATAGCAGCTTGCCAAGAAGAAGAGGAGTTTGGATTTGATACCCTGCTTTATCACTACCCGAAGGAGTCTCAAAGCGGCTAACATTCTCCTTTCCCTTCCTCCCCCACAACAAACACTCTGTGAGGTGAGTGGGGCTGAGAGACTTCAAAGAAGTGTGACTAGCCCAAGGTCACCCAGCAGCTGCATGTGGAGGAGCGGAGACGCGAACCCGGTTCACCAGATTACGAGTCTACCGCTCTTAACCACTACACCACACTGGCTCTCACTGACAAGTCACGTGACTAAACAAAACAGACTTAGGAGCCAGCCCAATTCTCCACACACACACACACATTGGCCACATCCCTGGAAGACTCATTTTGGGGTAACTTGCACCAGCCTTGGTCCTGCCAGCTATGGGGAAACCAGCTGAGCATTGACTGATCTAGGTAGAGCAACTTAACACCGGCAGGGACAGACTTTGGTCTTTCAAATTTCGGCGGCACCTTGTGCAAGGCTAAAATTTGGTGCCCCCCCAAAAAAAAACCTCTTGCCTTCTGTTCTGCTCAGTTCACTATGTCATAGTTGTGACGCCCTGCAACACCCCCTACGCTCTACACCCAGCGCAGCATAACCAGTTGTGCTGCCTTAAATCTGACTCCGACAGTCTTCCATCTGTTATCAAGCCTGGGTTGGGTTCGGAGAGCAGCCATATCCACAGCTGCTCATCCCTGTGGATACTGCCATAGGATTGCATCCAAAGTCATGGAATTGTCAGGGATCATGCATTGCGATTTAGTGCTTGTATTTACATAGAAGACAACTCTCTTGCAAAACTCCAACAGAGCCATTGTTAAAGCGAATGGTTCTAAAATGTGTCCTGAAATAGTATGATTCCTCTGGTTTCCGTGGGAGATGCAGGGTTCCTTTGCTTTAAATCTCCCCCTCTCTGCATCTCCCCCTCCCCAAATCCTTCTTCATCTGTGCTTTATTCATAAACTGGGGTGTTTAAATGTTTTATTTTTTTTAAAAAAAAGATATTTATTGAAGTTTTACAAAAACATAAGTTTACAAAATGAAAAAGGTCATATAAAAAGAAAAAGATACAAAAAAGAGAACATAGAAAAATACATGAAAAAGAAAAAAAAGGAATAAAAATACAAAATACAAAAGACAAATAGCTAAAAAAGAATTAAGAACAAATCCGTTTTTTGTAACTTTGAACTCATTAGCTTATTTCCTTGGCCTCCTCACACCTCCCCTTTTGGTATTCCCATTTAAATAATCAAATCAGCAAATCCTTACCCTCTTTCGTTTATCTTAACTCTATATCTTAACATATTATAACTCTATAATCTCTCCTGGACTACCCATCTACAATCTGCCTTTTTCGCCGCAACCACGACCTCCAATGCCATTGTCCGATTTTACCACCAGAAGGGCGGCAAACACCTTCCAGCAGCAATTCAAATATTTAATGCCAAAGTTGTTCCTAAACTATTATATGGCTGTGAAGTATGGACTACAGCAATATCAGGTAACTTGAATCGCCCACTTCATATGTTTCTGAGATCTCTTTCCGGTGTCCCGAGATGCGTCTCAGGTGCAGCCCTACGACTTGAGTTTGCCCAGCCCTCAATTGTAAAACGAGCATGGTGTCGAGCCATTTCCTATAGCTCCCACCTACTAGCATCGGATGCTCGAATTAGAGGTGGTTTTTCCAATCTGATCCTAAGAGATATTCATAATTCCCCTTGGAAAACTACAATCAACCTCAAACTCCGCTCTCTTTTTAATCTGAACTGCAAAACTGTTCTTAAATTAGAGTGTATCAGTCCGGCGGCCCTACCTTCAATTAAAAAGAAGTTACAGCTACTTGACTTCTCTAACACAGCTGCCGATGCAAGAGGGCCGTGTTCAGGCCTAGCCCTAGCTATTCCTCCCCCTGAAGGAATCCCTCTATACTGCTTCACAATTTCTTCGGAGGCTAAGCGAAGGGCCTTTACCTGTGCCCGTCTCAACTGTTTTCCTACAGCAGTTCTGTCGGGTCGTTATTCCAGAGTCCCCATCGCAAACAGAACATGCAACTGTAATGACTCGGCCCTGGAGACTATGGAACATGTAATGCTCTTCTGTCCCAACTGGACAGATGAAAGATCTCGGTTTTTAACTCCTCTCATGAACAAGCTTCATCTCCCAATCCAGCCCTGGATAGTGTCCCTCTTTTTGCAAGATTCTGATTGTTGGATCACCGAGATGACAGCTAACTTCCTGCTCAGTGTGATGAAGAGGAAAGCTGCACTAACTTCTTTTTCAACACCACAGCTGTAGTCGATACTCTGCACAATCGGATGAAGTTCCAAGTAGCTTTATAGTACAAGGACAATGGAGCTAGGACAAATCTGAGGAGCTGAAGGACCCCTTCAACGATCCTCCTCCAGCCTCAGCAGTTTTTTGTCTTTTAATTCTTGAACTATCGGTCATTCGATGTTTTAAATCCCCTGTTGTTTCTGTTATCTCCCCCCCCCCCTTTAAGTATTTGCCCAGGACGATATCTACCTTTACCTCCCCACCCCCATTTTATGTTATGCTGTTATTTCTATGTATATCATGCTATGGCCACACGGCTAATGCAATAAAATCTATATATATATATAACTCTATATTTTCATCCATTATCAATTCATTTTTGCATATTCTTATTAACTTTGTTGCTAATGCCACTTATTTTCAATCCAACATCATTTTAACATTCATTAATTTTACAGTATTTCTGAAGATAGTCTTTAAATTTCTTCCAGTCTTCTTCCACCAACTCTTCTCCCAGGTCTCGGATTCTGCCAGTCATTTCCGCCAATTCCATATAATCCGTCACCTTCATCTGCCACTCTTCCAGGGTGGGTAGCTCTTGTGTCTTCCAATACTTTGCAATAAGTATTCTTGCTGCTGTTGTTGCATACATAAAGAAAGTTCTATCCTTCTTTGGCACCAATTGGCCGACTATGCCCAGGAGAAAGGCCTCTGGTTTCTTCAGGAAGGTATATTTAAATACCTTTTTCATTTCATTATAGATCATCTCCCAGAAAGCCTTAATCTTTGGGCACGTCCACCAAAGGTGAAAGAATGTACCTTCATTTTCTTTACATTTCCAACATTTATTATCGGGCAAATGATATATTTTTGCAAGCTTGACTGGTGTCATGTACCACCTGTACATCATTTTCATAATATTCTCTCTTAAGGCATTACATGCCATAAATTTCATACCGGTGGTCCACAACTGTTCCCAGTCAGCAAACATAATGTTATGACCAATATCTTGTGCCCATTTAATCATAGCAGATTTAACCGTTTCATCCTGCGTATTCCATTTTAACAGCAAGTTATACATTCTTGAAAGTATCTTAGTTTTGGGATCTAACAGTTCTGTTTCCAATTTTGATTTTTCCACCTGGAAGCCAATTTTTTTGTCCAAATTATAGGCCTCTCTTATTTGATAATAATGAAGCCAGTCTCGCACTTTACCTTTTAATTTCTCAAAACTCTGTAATTTCAGTTTGTCTCCTTCTTGTTCCAATATTTCCCAATATTTTGGCCATTTGGCCTCCATATTGAGCTTTTTCTGAGCCTTCGCTTCCATTGGTGACAACCACCTTGGGGTTTTATTTTCCAGTAAATCTTTGTATCTTATCCAGACATTGAACAATGCTTTCCTGACAATATGGTTTTTAAATGCTTTATGTGCTTTAACCTTGTCGTACCACAAATATGCATGCCAACCAAAATGTTGTTAAATCCTTCTAGATCCAAAATGTCTGTGTTCTCAAGAATCAGCCAGTCTTTCAACCAGCAGAATGCTGCTGATTCATAGTAAAGTTTAAGGTCTGGCAGGGCAAATCCACCTCTTTCCTTTGCATCAGTTAATATTTTAAATTTTATTCTAGGCTTCTTGCCCTGCCAGACAAATCTGGAAATGTCTCTCTGCCACTTCTTTAAACAGTCCATCTTGTCCAATATTTGCAATGATTGAAACAAAAATAACATTTTTGGCAATACATTCATCTTTATAGCTGCAATTCGACCCAACAAGGAAAGCTTCAAATTTGACCATATTTCTAAGTCCTTTTTCACTTCTGACCAACATTTCTCATAGTTATCTTTAAGTAAGTTTAAGTTCTTAGCAGCCATATTAACCCCCAAATATTTTACTTTCTTAACTAATGTTAAACCAGTCTCCTTCTGAAACCTCTCTTTCTCAATCGGTGTTAAGTTTTTCTCAAGCACTTTAGTTTTTGACTTGTTCAGCTTAAATCCTGCCACATGACCAAATTCTTGAATCAATTCTAATACTCTTTTCGTGCTAGATTCTGGCTCCTGTAACGTCAAAACTAGGTCATCTGCAAAAGTTTTCAATTTATATTGTTTGGCTCCGACCTGAATACCTTTAATCAGACGGTCCCTTCTAATCATATTCAGCATATTCCAGAACCGAAATAAAAAGCAATGGGGAAAAAAAAGTTTTAAGTTTTAATGCCATTGAAAACTGATGGTGTGGAGGGAGAGGGAGAGAGAACCTGCATATGTTAATCTGCAATAATGATAATAATTAATAAGTCATCCACTGCAGAAAAGATTCTTCATAACTCTGCGGGGGGCTGGAGATCATTCAAATTCCCCTTCAGCAGTGAAAGTGCTATTAATAATTTACTATTACTTTTGGTATCAACAATGAAAGCAATAGCTATGCATAATGTGAAATCTAGAGAACAACCTGGAGATTAGCGCTTTACAGTGAATATAAAAAAACCTGGCTTCTATGGGGTTGAATCCTTGATCTTTGAAACTCACTTCCATAGGACTTGGTGACGGTGAACAGCCCAACTTGCCTACCCGAGATGTTGGAGGGTATGTCACAATGGTGGCTGGTGCCTTAGCCTTTCTCAACCTGTGGGTCCCCAGATGTTGTTGAACTACAACTCCAATCACCCTTAGCTAGCAAGGCCAGTGGTCAGGGATGATGGGAGTTGTAGTCTAACAACATCTGGGGACCCACAGGTTGAGAACCGCTGCCTTAGGGGCTTTTAGGGCGCGAGGCTGGAGGTCATCAGTAGATGGAGCCAGAGACAATGACGAGCAGAACCACCTAATTCTCATTTTGTCCCCATCCTCTTCCTTGCTGAGTTCTATAAAGGTCAAACAGAGGCTAAGTAGGAGGAAGCTGAGAGCCAGGCCACCCTCATGACTGTTTATAAGTAAGAAGGCAGGCAAGGGAGAGGGCCTGAGGGTTGGTGGGGCAGTGCCCCATTTGCCCTTCTGAACCTCCCTCCATCATGGCCACTTCTGGAATGCAACCAGGCATGCACAATGCATGAATTAAGACCCTCCAAACTTGGTGTCTTCAATGTCACTTACAAGGAGATTCATTCCACTTGCCACTTATATACTCCAGAAGATTTATCTGAGTAGATCATATCCCATAGCAAGCTCTAAAACATCTTGATGTCTTATTAATAAGTTAATTGAATTCCACAGTTACTCTCCTACAGCTAATGTATCTATGCTTTGTCATTGACTGATAGGCAGCGATGTCTATGAAGATACTTAATAGCTGCTTTCATGAACAAATGAACACCTAGAGCTAAATTATAATACAGCAAGTATTAATAAGGGACACTGATAAGCTGGCATTAGAAAATTGCTAGTAACAGTAACTGACACAAGATGGATCCCACACTCCTGTCTAAGCTGACAGCAAAAGCCCTAAACTAAATGTAGTAAAAAAAATAATTTAAAACCTTGTTTTGCTGCGGAGTTTTTTAGCCACAGGAAAGAACAGGCAGTCAAAAATAATGTGGGTTTTCTTTTACGGCGCTATGATGCACCATCCTTTGACAGGCACCTAAAAAATGATGACCAGAAGCTGTTGTTTGCATCTGCCTTAATTTAAGCAGAAGTGGCTTTATTACATTATATGGAAAGGCTATAACTGTGGCAGAGTGTATACTGTATATGTAGAAAGTTTTAGGGATGGGTGATTGTCCATACACTTGTCCCAAACATGCATTGTTGACATTGTCTTCTAGGGATCATGGGAACTAGAATTCAGTCTCCACGATTTCCAGCCAGAAAAGAGACTGACGGCATCGCTCACCAAGGAGGCCACTTTACTACTAATTACTTTACTACTACTACTAATCATCATCATCATCATTTATTATTTATAATCCACCCAACTGGCTGAGTTTCCCAAGCCACTTTGGGTGGCTCCCAACAGAATATTAACAGAATAAAACGTCAAACATTAAAAACTTCCCTAAACAGATGTCTTCTAAAAGTCAGATAGTTGTTTACTTCTTTGACATCTGATGGGAGAGCGTTCCACAGGGTGGGCGCCATTACTGAGAAGGCCCTCTGCCCAATTCCCTGTAACTTCACTTCTGGCAGTGAGGGAACCACCAGAAGGCCCTCTGTGCTGGACCTCAGTTGAACGGTGGGGGTGGAGATGCTTCTTCAGGTCTACTGGGCCAAGGCCATTTAAGGCTTGAAAGGTCAGCACCAACACTCTGAATTGTGTCCGGAAAAGTACTGGGAGCCAATATAGGTCTTTCAGGACCTGTGTTATGTGGTCTCGGCGGCCACTTCCAGTCACCAGTCTAGCTGCCGCGTTCTGGATTAGTTGAAGTTTCTGGGTCACCTTCAAACCACAGGACTGGTCAAAAACATTTTTGAGTGCCTGAAAGAAAGCCCTCCAACATGTTGAGGCCCCAAACTGGGACATCCATGCTCCCGTGTGAGTTATGTGACCTGCACATTTGTGTATGTGAGAGTCCCCTGCTGCCTGCTAGTCTAACCCAGGCCCTCAATGTAAGATTTTTTGGCTCCCAGGAGGCAAAAATGGGAAAGCTCAAGCTGGTATAAATGGAAATAAGGTGGCTAGTTGTGGTTGGGAGAATGCTAGCAGGATGCTACCATGGTTGAGCACCACTGTTTGAATTCTCAGGACCCAGAACAACTCATTCCAGTTATAGTAGCATTCTTTATGTTTGTGCAGCTCTTTATTTGTATACACACAGATACTTTCTCCTTTCAGTAAGAAATCAGCAGTTCCCCAGTCATCTAATGGATGGGTGTCTGAGCTACGCCCAAGGACAAGTATGAGACTGGCAGGCAAAGATAAATGTTGTGCTTGATTGTGATGTGTTGGCCTGAATCCTTCCAAGAACGTTTCCCCCTATAATTCAGTGCATTGTTCCCTGTTAATCACAGAAGTGTCTCAGAGTGGACTCATAACACAACAGAGACTGATAGCAGGCTGCAGGAAGAGAATAACAAGGCAGGCAATACACTTATCCTTACTTCCCATGGATGGTTCTTTTATTTATTTATATATATATATATATATATATATATATATATATATCGCTGGTCCCTAATTTGTCTCTAGTTTTTCATATTTCAGCCCACTTTATTAAATCTTTAGAAGTTTGAGTGCATCTGGTGGGTTTGCATGTCAGCATGCTGGACGTTACTGAAACACCACACAAGGGTGTTTCCCATCTTATGATACACAAGGAGGATTTGGGAACAGATGTGCTGGTCATAGCCCCATGCTCTGGTAGCAGAACATTTGGCTTCAGTGAGAATGGGTCCTATGCATGGCGATCTGCATGCTTTATCACTCTTCCCTGCAACAGGGGCATGGAGGAGTCCTGTGTTCACCAATCCCTGTGCATGAGACCGAATGCTCAGATGCCATTGCAAAGGGGGGGGGGGTGGCCAATGGGCACATCATCATGAAGGGACATGGCCAGTCAGGGGTGCCAACTTGAATAAAATATTGGGGGGCCAGGTAAGCCCCACCCCACATAATAAAACACATGACATGGTGCACACACACCGTTTGAATTGCAGTGCCTGTCAACTTGGGAGGAGCTGGCCCCCTCAAATATTTTATGGGGGGACGAAGGACCTCAGCCTCTAAGAGTTGGCTCCTATGTGTGGAAGGATGTTGTTATGTACAGTCATACCTCGGGTTGAAGTAGTTTCGGGTTAAGCATTTTCGGGTTGCGCTCCACGGCAACCCGGAAGTAACGGAGCGCTTTACTTCCTGGTTTTGCCACTCGCGCATGTGCAGACGCTCAAAATGACATCACGCACATGTGCAGAATCAGCAAATCACAACCCGCGCACGCGCAGACGCGTGGATGTGGGTTGCGTTTGCTTCAGGATGCGAACGGGGCTCCAGAATGGATCCCGTTCACATCCAGAGGTACCACTACTGTACTAAGCTTGGATCCTAGAACAATAGGCAGGTAGGATCCTAGAATGCAATAACCTGGTTGGCCTGCAGGAGCAGCCCAATCAGACCCCAGGAGGAAGTTAATCAGCCTATTAGGCTGGTAGGATGCTAGGATGCAACAATTGATTGGCCTGCAGCAGCAGCCCAAATCAAATATGGCGACAATTCCCGGGGGGAAACCAGGAGGAGGGCTGGACAGAGGATTCCCAAGGGCACAGCTGGGAGGTGAGGCCCGTAGAGCATGAGGAGTGGGTAAGGGAGGCAGAACGAGTAAGTCCAGAGGTGACCTCCGAGGCTGAGCGGCCACAAGAACCAGAGCCACGACCGAGCGGACAGGCGGCGCCCGACCCAATGGTCCCTTCGTAGCCAGCAGCCCCAGAACAAGAGCCAGAACCAGGAACCCCTACTGACGGACACCCCAGACCACAACGCATACGTAGGTGACCGGCATACCTCAATTACTATGAATACTAACCTTCCGGCCACAACGGGAACTTAGAGGGGATGGGTGTTATGTACTAAGCTTGGATCCTAGAACAATAGGCAGGTAGGAACCTAGAATGTAACAACAGATTGGCCTGCAACAGCAGCCCAATCAGGCTCCAGGAGGGAAACATAAGAAACCAATCAGACAGGACTCGTTGTGTAAATAATGTATATAAAGCCTGAGGTTTTGGGGAAAATTCATTCACTGTTTTTTGAGCTGCAATAAAGAGCATGAAATCACTACGCGACTCTGAGTATATTTCAGATGTGCTCTTAATTGCCTGCATAAGCCCAGCAGAATAGAAATGTTTTCAGCAGGCATGTAAAAATTGAAACAGAAGATGCCTGCTGAATCTCTGTTAGCAGGGTATTCCACAAGACTGGGCCTGTGACACTAGAGGCTCGGCTTTTTTTGTTGTCCAATGAGCCTCACCAGCTCAGGAAGCAACCAAAGGCACACCTGCAGATGATCTCAGTGATCGAGCTGCAATAAAGGTGGTCCCTGGGGGTCCACTGAAACTAAGTTATGGTCGGTGGTTCGAATCCCCGCGAAGGGGTGAGCTCCCATTGTTCGGTCCCTGCTCCTGCCAACCTAGCAGTTCAAAAGGACGTCAAAGTGCAAGTAGATAAATAGGTGGGAAGGTAAACAGCATTTCTGTGCGCTGCTCTGGTTCACCAGAAGCGGCTTAGTCATGCTGGCCACATGACCCGGAAGCTGTATGCTGACTCCCTCAGCCAATAAAGCGAGATGAGCGCCGCAACCCCAGAGTCAGCCATGACTGGACCTAATAGTGAGGGGTCCCTTTACCTTTACCTTTAAATTAAAGAAAGACCTTAAATCTTGCTAAGCAGTAGATGGGCAGCCAATGCAGATGCTTTAACAATGCTGCCACATGTTTTCAGCCAGATGCGCCCATCAGCAATCTGACCACAACATTTGGCACCAACTTGAGCTTCTGAACCAGGCCCACGGAGAGTGCATTGCAGTGATCCAAGTTATTGCAGGATAACTCAAACCATGCAGAGCAGGCGCAGAAGATCCTTAATGTGGAAAGGGGATCCTTGAGCAACAAACTTTGGTATGTCCCTATTCTCAGTTATGAAACAATATGAGAAGGGTAGGGACACAGAGGAAACCTGGACAAATTGCGAGGCATGAATATGATGCTGCTTAGCTGGGCTGTCTGTCTACTGCTCCATGCTCACAGATGTCCTTGGAATAAGTCCTTAAGTCTCCCAGGTGTTGCTGACACCTGATATCTGGAAAGCCCTCAATAGATGCCTTTAGCACAGTTGCTCTTCAACATAGTTAAGGCTGCATAGCATGGCTTCAGTTATTTCTCTAAATGTTCTATGGAGACAGATTATCTATAGCTACTCATTTAATTTCCTGCTTTCCATTCTGAGCAAGGAGCAAGCACCATACTGCTCTGTTGAGGCAGCACACCAGAAGTTTATTCTCTACATACTGAGCTGTTTGTTAAATTGCCTACCCCCCCTTCATTCATTTAGGCAGTTCTGGGAGAGAAATGGAGAAATAAAAATGGGAGCCCTCCGGTGGCTGAAACAGAACTTTCAGAATAATGTGGTCCATTCTGGCCAACAACTGAAAACTCAGGAGGCTCAGTGAGGTTTGGCTCAATTGTGCTTTGATTAAAAAGAAGAAGAAAAGAAACTGGCTTACCAGTAGTACAAGTGAAAAGGATCTAGGGGTCTTAGTAGACCAATTTCCAATTCCAATTAAACTTTTTATTGCACTAGCCATAAGCCATGGCATCATTCAGAAGGAGAAAAGAAAAGAAAATTTAAAAAGAAAAAACAACAATAACCATAAAAATAATCAGGCACAGACATACAATAAAACCACGGTCATGGCTACTAAAATTATTTGTTGCATTAAACAGAATAGAATAGCAGAAGATTCTCAGGTCCTGTTGTTGTTGTTTAGTCGTTTAGGCCGACTCTTCGTGACCCCATGGACCAGAGCACGCCAGGCACTCCTATCTTCCACTGCCTCCCGCAGTTTGGTCAGACTCATGTTGGTAGCTTCGAGAACGCTGTCCAACCATCTCGTCCTCTGTTGTCCCCTTCTCCTTGTGCCCTCAATCTTTCCCAACATCAGGGACTTTTCCAGGGAGTCTTCTCTTCTCATGAGGTGGCCAAAGTTTTGGAGCCTCAGCTTCAGGATCTGTCCTTCCACTGAGCACTCAGGGCTGATTTCCTTAAGAATAGAGAGGTTTGATCTTCTTGTAGTCCATGGGACTCTCAAGAGTCTCCTCCAGCACCATAATTCAAAAGCATCAATTCTTTGGCGATCAGCCTTCTTTATGGTCCAGCTCTCACTTCTCACTACTGGGAAAACCATAGCTTGAACTATACGGACCTTTGTTGGCAAGGTGATGTCTCTGCTTTTTAAGATGCAATTCTCAGGTAAGATGTGCCAAATTAAATATCCGAATCCCCTTTGCAGTTGACCGCTGTTTTGTCTAGTTCCTTCCTCCTGATCTTCTTAGCTGCCAGCGCATAGAGTGCTACTTTATAAGTAACAAAGTCATCAGTGTCGCTCAGCAGCAATTTCACCCTTTCCACCCTATTCAAATGTGTTCCATTCGTAAAGAGGGGTTTTATAAAAAAGTCTTTTGGGTCTATATATAATGGACACTGCAATAAATAATGGCACAGGTCCTCGACACAGGGTTGTCCACACAGACAGAGTCTCTCTTCGTAATGTACTTTGCCGTACCGTCCATCCAATACTGCCAAGGGCATCGATTGGAATAGTAGTTCTGTAAAAGCGATTCTTAGTACGGCAAGTGGGAGCTTTGTCAGGTATCTGGCTCAGGCATGCTCCATTTTGATAAGTGGGAACCATGTTGAGCTCTTGGCAGAAGCAATCATGGTTACATTCCTTTCTGCATCGGACCTAAAGAGACAGTCTCTTAAGTGCCATCTTCATGTTCACCTGAAGATCTTGTAATTGATATTGGGACAAGAGGCGTTGGATGCCAGCCTTCCAGCATTTGGTCTGTTCCCATTCTGTGTAAGACATAGCAGGGAATCTCTCCTCTGAAAGAGATTGAAGTCTTTTCACATAATTTAGGCACAGGTAATCAATTCTAGCCTGTATTGTCGTCACGTCAGCTTCAGCACGAAGAAGTGCAGCCGGGGGCCCGTTAGGGAGTGAGAGCACTTTCCTGAGGAATTTGTTCTGCACTATTTCTAAGGCTTTGTTAGCATTTGGGTCCATGCCCCCATATTGCTACTCCATAGAGCATCTGGGAAACCACTTTGCTGGCAAAGATCTCCTAGCAGACCACAAGCTTAACATGAGTCAGCAGTGTGATGCGGCAGCAGCAAAACAACAACAACCACCCTAATGCAATTCTAGGCTGCATCAACAGAAGTCTAGTATCCAGGGAAGTCATGGTCCCTCTCTATTCTGCCTTGGTCAGGCCAAACCTGCAATACTATGTCCAATTCTGGGTACCACAATTTAAGAAAGATGTTGGCAAGCTGGAACGTGTGCAGAGGAGGGCAGCCAAGATGATCCGAGCCTTATGAGGAACAGTTGTGGGAGCTGAGAAGATATGATAGCCATCTTCAAATATCTCAGGGGCTGTCACATGGACGGTGGAGCAAGCTTGTTTCCTCCTGCAGTGGAGGGTAGGACTCGAACCAATGGATTCAATTTACAAGAAAGGAGATTCCAACTAAACATCAGAAACAGATGTTCGACAGTGGAACAGATTCCCCCAGCAGACTGCAGACTCTCCTTCGCTAGAGAATTTAAAGCAGAGTGTGGATGACCATCTGTCATGAATGCTTTAGCTGAGATTCCTGCATAGAAGGATCCCTTTGAACTCTACAATTCTATTCTAATTCCATTATTCTAATCAGGGTAGTTTTGGCAGTGGCTGTGGCAGCTTGTGTTTGGGCACAGAACATAGTGCTTGCCTGCTACTGAGCAGAGAAGGAAAGGGGTCTCAAGCCTTTATCAGCAGACGCCACTAGGAGGAAGCAGTGGCTGGCAGTGCAATTGCACGCATGCAGATGTTGAGGAGCAATTCTGGGTGCTACTGGTCACTAAACTGCCATACATCTGGACAGTGCAGCCCGAACCACTGTCTGCCTCCACTACAGCTCTATGATGGAGGGTGATAAGGACACACCCACAAGGCTGAGCAGATCATTGCCTTCAATTTGGGTCTCATAAGTCTGTTCCATCCCATTCTGTCTGATTGGGTGCTGCTGTTTCCCATTCCGTCCCGTATTGTGCATTTTTATGTGCACCTTTAACATAGATCGTACATCTTTCGACACTTGTACGCATGTTCAAAACACATGGATCACACGGCTGATGCTCCTAATTCATGCAATTTTTGGTCCATGCTATTTGTACACATGATGGCACAGCTCAGATGATCTGTCCCTACATGAGCAGGATATGTGGAGGCAGAAACAGCAGACCAGGATGAGGAGCTATGAACACCTCTTCCCAGAAGGACGTGCCATTATGGGGTTGAAACTTAAGTTTTGCAAATAATAATAATAATAATTCAGTGAGGGGTCTTTAAAATATGTTTTTGAGTGTGAGGAATTCAAATCTGCTATTGGACAAGATTTAGCTTTGTAAGTCTATGTTAGGGTTGCCATACTTCAAAAAGCGAAAATCTGGACACAAAAGTTGTTGAGTTTTTTTGCAATTGTTGAGCTTTTTTTTTTTTTTGCAACATCTTTAAAAAGATACATTTTCCCGAAAATTCTGGACACAGCTTTCGAAGGCCAAATCCCTTCAATGTCCAGGAAATTCCAGACATATGGCAGCACTAAGATGATCAAGCACATAAACTGCTTTCGGAATACCAAAGAATTTAGATTTCTGAAAATGTCAGATAATGCTTAATAATTGATTGATTGATTGATTGATTGATTGATAACTGCAAGTACTTGGCAATCATTTTCAATGATTTCTGTGCAATTTTAGAGACACTTTACTTGCCAAGCAAATCTAAATTGTATTAATTTAATCAAAATATATTTTGAATTCCTAAGTCATGTTACATTTTAGCGTCCCTCGTTTTTTGAATTTGAAAGTTGAAAAATTCAACACGCCCTATTCTCCCAGTATTGAGATGTGAGGTTAGCATTGTCCAAATTGGTCCATTAAGTCTACCATGTCCTGCCACACCTGGGTTCTGCGTGAAGTACTGTGGCTGTAGAACTGTACCTGTAATCCCACCCACCTTTTGACCAACGTGTCCAACACCCTACTGACGTACCTCACCCTACCCCCATCCCCAATCCAACCAGTTAAAGTACTTTCAGCTATGTCTTACTGCTCATAAGGAACATACCGTAATAAGTTGTTTTATACTGAGTCAGACCACTGGTCCAACCAGCTCAACATTTACTAGTGGAAGCTCTTCGGAGTTTTGGTCACTGTTAATTTGTTTGGTTTTGCAAGAAGCTACAGATCTATTCTAAAATATTATGGCAATGGCCTCCCCCCAACCTCCACCAAAAAGGGAAAAAATCCTGGAGTTAAGCACGTTAGATTAAAACGCACACAAATCATCATCAGCACTACTTTGCATTACTTATCAGAAGCTATAAGCTAATGACAAGACTGTGTAGGCTGGGGAATGAAACAACTGCTTTGTGAATCGGAGGTATTAAGTACCGATCCTTTTAAGGTTATTCTTTTATTACAGTTTGTGCAGCCTGAACTCTTTTTTTTTTTAATGCAATTACAGAGTACGTCTTGCTGCTTTTCTGAAGAGCTCCCAATTAAATATGATTTTTAAACCTCGCACAGATTTGTGTGTTTTTGTGTGTGTGTGTGTGTTTTTCTAAAGAGAGGTTTAGAAAAAGAATACCTCTACAGTAGCATCATTTTAAGGAGGTTTCGGTAGCACAAAAGCACAAAACAAAGCAGGCAGGGTGGGAATTGTTAACTGCGATATCATGCAGTGTCTGTTACCAGCCTTATTGTTTCTTTATCAGGTGCTGAGGCTGTTGCAATACCATGCATGTCATCATTCTGTAGCTGGGAGTGCATGGAAGTAGTTCTAGACCCTCCAAGCTGAAAGTCTGCTCTGGTATAGATTTTGGCCCCTCTACAGTAAGAGAGAGGAGTATTAGATACACAGTGTTTGAAATTCTGGAGAGCTGCTGACAGTTAGTGTATGCATTACTGAGCTGTTCCACATTTTCAATTTACAGATATTATTATGTCCGATTGCATTTTCCTTTTTATAAGCAGCTTTTAATTGGGGGTAAAAAAATGATTCAGGAATATATCATCAGCTTGCAAATGTATTAGGAAGCAGATTTTGTTTTGCCATCAGGTCAAAACCTTTTTGTTTGTCCAGGCACTCTAAATTAGGGCATTGCTTCAGCTGGTTGAAGAGTTTTGTTCGTCTCAATTTTATTGTAGCGTCATGCAATGTTCTGTCTTGTTTTGATATTGTATTAATGATACCTGTTCTACTTGTGGGTTCAGCACGCTGCTTTATGGAAGTGAGTTGTGGGCAACTTACAACAATCAGGAATGATGCGTCAATGCCTTCTGGGTGTGCTGCATCAGGAAGATTTTGGGCATAATGTGGCAGAACAGAGTTTCAAACAAAGACATGCTATCCTAAGCCACAGTCCCAGCATCTTCACACTCCTGTCTCAGTGATGTCTATGCTGGCTTGGTCATGTTCACAGAATGGAAGATGGCAGGATCCCCAAGGATGTGCTTTACAGGGAGCTGGTTTCAGACACCAAGCCCATTGGCAGATCAACTCTGTGTTACAATGATGTCAACAAATGCAACACGAAGGCTGGAACCATCAGCCCAGCCATGTGGGAATCCCTTGCAGATGATCGCAGTGCCTGGAGACAGACCGTAAGGTCTTTTCCACAGCAGTGACCAGAGGAGGCATGACCTCTGGGAGGAGCAGAGAGAGAAGAAACACCATGATGCATCTTCAGCAGTACAATCAAACGCCCTCATCTGCCCCAGTTGCAACAAAATATGTCTCCCCGTATCCATCTCTACAGCCACAGCAGGCACTGCAATCTTCCAACAGCTCAACTTCACCCCCAAAAGGTGCAATCCTCCATTTTCTCCTGAGACAGACGGATGCCAACAACCAGTCAGGGCCAGACCCAGGGTGGTAGTCAATTAAGTTTTACTCAGAGTATACCCATTGAAATGAATGAGCATGACATTAGGTCCATTAAATTTATTGGGTTTCTTCAGGGTGAAGCTTAGTTTAATACCACCCCTTTTAGTAGCCCACCATCAGAGATTCATAGCTGGCCAAGCTTACCCACATGTCAATCATCTGACATCAGGCTAGAGCCGCAAAACCAAGTTGTAGCTCAGTCTCTTCCTTTACAATCCCCACCTGCAAGGAAGAATAGGAAGCGCACTCTGAATAAGTGGAAGCACAATCTGCAGGTGAAATATGGTGGAGGTCGATGAGAGAAGGTGCCAGGTTTTAAAAGTGCCATTTTTAGGCTCCAGTAGAGGAAACTGAGGTGAACTTAGAGGCACTTCTGATTCTTCTTCCTCCAGCTGCGGCTTGACGTTTCAAGCAGCAAGTTGGAATTTCCTGTGCCTGACACTGTATATGACATCAGGCCCAGGAAAAGTAGGGGTGCCATGGCTGGCAGCCATGATTTAACAGTGGACTCCCAGAAATACGGAAGCCATCTCAGCTTCTTATTTGATCTGGGAAATGGAGCAGGGTCTGAACTACCTGGGTACATGCAAGGTTGTGGGCAAGGGTTTATGGGGCATTGGGAAGGAGGTGGGAGAGTCTGCATTTCCCTATTTCCCCCTATTTTCATCTGCCCCTGTGCTGTATCTGAAATGGCCTGGTGGCCCAACCTCTGAGGCCTAGCAGGCCTCATTAAACCCCACCAGTAAAGTAGTAACAGCAGTGTAGGGGCTTGAGGTAAAAATAATAATAATGAGGTGCTACTGCTCATCTTTTGAGAAAATGGCCAACATAAAATGGCTGCCATGAACAGCAAAAGGAGAGGTGCCAGTGAATACTGTCACATGCACAAAAAGCCCTGAGGAGGAGTAATATTTTCTTGATGTAAAATTGATTAAAAATGTGGAGTGGCTTCTTTCATTAAGGACAAATGCTTACTTCAGCAGTTTAAAGGCACTGACAGTTCTTCCTTACGATGACAAGCAGATGCGCAACAGTAATAATGACTCCTGTGACATTGAAGCATGCTATCCCTGCAGTACAGGGTCCCGGGATGTCATCATTGCTTCCAGAGGTTAAGCACCTCAAAGCGCCTGCTGTGCAAATGCCCTGTGAAACATGGCGGCTTTGGGCCATTCTGACTCCCTAAACCAGAGGAGAGGAAACATCTTCGGTCCAAAGGTTGCGTTCCCTCAAAGACAACATGCTAGGGGCCACATGTCAATGGTGGACAGGGCAAGATGCAAAAGCAAGGGGAGCCAGGACTCTGGAAGTCACAAACCTACCAATGGGAATGAGTATGCAGAATATTGCATTTGTAATTTGGTTTTTCCTGCTATTGAAAGGCTGTAGATGCAAGGATAGGCAGCTTTATTTCCTCCAGATGTTGCTGCATCAACCCCAGCCAGCAAGGCAAATGGTCAAGCATGATGGGCATTGTCATTCAACATCAGGAGTGCCACAGGCTCCATATCCCTGCTGTATACTATGAGGACGGAGGAAGTGCAATGTGGGAAATGACAGCCCCTCTGATTTTGATAACTCAGACCTAAATCAAATTAAATATCAGAAAGTATAAAGAGAGTGTGCCCCACACGTGAGGAGGGAACAGTATGGATGAGCCACATGAAGAAAATTAAAGTCAGAAAATTCACTAGGGAACATTCGCTGTATTGAATATGGAATTGTATTTCAAATGTAAGAGCTTAAGTTCATAATTACCCGTGATTACTGAAATATTACACTAATGGCATGCAAATTTGAATGCACCTTCTTATTAAAGGCAATCATTACAGGAGAAAATGTCTTCTATTAGATTTGTGAAGATTTTTTTTAAGTTCTTAAATAAAATGGCATGCAATCTAAGCAGATAAGAAGTAAAGTATGGATTCCAGCCTACATATGCAGGTGACATGGATTTAAGTTCATCGGCAGAATTTTCAGCACACTGTATTCAGTCCCATGGATATTATACAGTGTTTGTAGGCAGTGAAGTATCTGAGATGGTTCAGTCGAGCTGTTGTGGCGGAATGGAATGTTCAGGGGCATTCAAATTGCTCAAGATGCCGGAATGTTTGCAGTCCAGCTTCTGTGCAGAAAGGTCCAATTGTCTGGTCTAATCTAAAATAAATTTGTACTAGGCCTGATGCCTCCAGGTGCTGAAGTAGCATCCCAGCACCACAAGGAACTTTGTGCACCTCAAGGAATTTTGTGCACATTAGCTTCAATCTAGGATAAAGAGCCTAAATGACCACTTAGAAGTAAGTATTGCGCTCTTATGAGTGCACGTGTAGCATACACTAAGAAAAGAAAAGCGTCAAAGTACAATTTATGCCAATAAACATTGTCAACAAACTTCCCAGGAACTTTTTCAATACTGTGTATATGTAAAGTTCCAATAGCCATTAAATTACTTCATAGGGTTGAAAAGGAAGGTGCCAGATGAGCTAAATTCTTGATTGCTATATTTTTAAAAACTGTGTAGCAAGTCTTATGACTTTGATGGCTTTTGAAAGAGGATGAAGCGCTTAACGGGTCTGTTGGGAATGACTAGGAAGACGTTTGAGTATCGCTTCCTGGGACCCTTGGACATTTAAGCTGAAATGAAGATGCCAGTCAAGTATGGGAGGTTTCTCGAAAGGTTGGCTGCTTGCTTTCTGGTGCATTTGAGGTTCACAAGACAGAGGGAGATTGTGGGGACCTGTGTGCTAGGTGCAACACATTTGCAGGGCGAAAGCTGCCATCTCTACTTAAATAGAAGAAAATGAAGAGATTGGCAGCACTCTTCCAACCTCACTTAGCACTATATGGAAATTAATTCTTGTCCTGGTAACTCATCTAGGAATTATAGCAAGGGTGAGGGTCATTTTTCAGCCCCATGGTTGCGTTCCATTAGCAATCTCCCAAGGGTCCCATGTCAGTAGTGGGTGGGACTGGAACTGAAAGTGGGTGGGGCCAGAAGCAAAAGTGGGCGGGGCAAGATATTGACTCTTTTCATTATTATTATTTTATAAAAGAGGAAGAAAGAGACAGGGATAATAAAGGAAAGGGGAGGGGAGAAACCAGTCGGCTGTTATTAACCAACCAATAAACATCATTACATGCATCTTAAGTTGGACATACAGTCATACCTCATGTTATGTTTGCTTCACGTGGAGGCTTTTCAGGTTACGAACGCGGCAAACCCGGAAATGCTTACTTCCTGGTTTGTCGCGCACGCATGTGCAGAAGCGATCTATCACACTTCGCGTATGCGCAGTAGCAGCACTCTTACTTACAGACTTTTCAGGGTGTGAATGACACCCCAAAATGGATCACATTCATAAGTAAAGGTACCACTGTATAAATCTACATATGACATCCAAATGTCTGAATAAACACCCAAAGCAAAATTGGTGTTTATAAAAAGTGCCTTCAAATGTACCAAGGGCGTTAACCTCCTCAGTCCATTTTTATAACAGATGGGGAATGTTTATCCTTCCAGACTTGAAGTACAGTGGACCTTCAGGTAACGTAACTTTCGGGTTGTGATAGTTGCTTTATTTCCTTGACATCTGATGGGAGGGTGTTCCACAGGGCGGGCGCCACTACCAAGAAGGCCCTCTGCCTGGTTCCCTGTAACCTCACTTCTCACAGTGAGAGAACGACCAAAAGGCCCTCGGAGCTGGACCTCAGAGTCCAGAGTGAACGATGGGGGTGGAGATGCTCGTTCAGCAAGGAACCTTCACTATTGTTTTGTGAGGTCTCCCCAGGTGATTTAGATTCCTGATGATGCAAAGTTCTAAATCATGCAAGGACCTTCATGTAGGGTTCTAACTCATGCAGGGAGCTTCCATGGGTAGAGAGCAGCTGTCTCCCTGCCGCAAATGTCTGCCTTCCAATGTGTTGAGGGTAGCAGGGCAGTGTGACAGAGATGTGAGCAAGTAGGTGGGGCCAGTAAGTGTATCCCCACTCTCCATTTTATAAGGGCAATAAGGGCAATTTGTTGTTGTTTAGTCGTTAATTTGTGTCCACTGTTAATTCGTGTTAATTCGTAACACTGTCCAACCATCTCGTCCTCTGTCGTCCCCTTCTCCTTGTGCCTTCAATCTTTCCCAACATCAGGGTCTTTTCCAGGGAGTCTTCTCTTCTCATGAGGTGGCCAAAGTATTGGAGCCTCAGCTTCAGGATCTGTCCTTTCAGTGAGCACTCAGGGCTGATTTCCTTCAGAATGGATACGCTTGATCTTCTTGCAGTCCATGGGACTCTCAAGAGTCTCCTCCAGCACCATAATTCAAAAGCATCTATTCTTCGGCGATCAGCCTTCTTTATGGTCCAGCTCTCACTTCCATACATCACTACTGAGAAAACCATAGCTTTAACTATAGGACCTTTGTTGGCAAGGTGATGTCTCTGCTTTTTAAGATGCTGTCTAGGGCCATAGCTCAGTAAAAAAAAAAAAAAAAAAGCATCTGTGTTTCATGCAGAAAGCCCCAGCGTCAGTCCCTAGCATCTCCAGATAGAACTGGGAGAGAACTATGTCTGAAATCTTGGAGAGTCACTGCCAGAAGGTGTAAGGCAATACTGCGATGGATGGGCCAACAGCCTCACTTGGTATAAGGCAGCTTCCTCTGCTCCTAATGTCTGAACAGAGCTTTTGTTGATCAGTTTCCTGTCTGCCTTCTTGCAGTCTAACAATGAATCACTTTCACCTTGCTGGAAAAGTTCCAGCGGCTTTGTTTAACCATGGCTCAATGCTTAAGACTCACTTTTAGTTCTTCCGCGGCTCTGATGCAATTATCCATGCAGTAGTAGTAAGATTTAAGACAGTTTCCTGGAATGACCTATAGATAACCCAACAGAGACAACTTCCACAGTGCACAGCTCAAAGATCGCTCTCCCCTCCCCAGCCAGCCTTCCAAATAACCAGACCACCTCACACCCCGTAATATATGACACCTTCTTTACTCTGCCTGCCTGGAGAGATTTGTAAGCATAATTTGATCTTCCCATGATGGTATGATGGCACACGTTGTTGATCATGATGAAATCTCAGGTTCCTTTTCTTGTCATAAATGTAACCTATTCCCACCATGCCATCATGGGGATATTAAATTATGCGTACACATCTCTGCAGGAAGCCAAGGTTAAGAATGAATTGCATATAGGATGGAGTTGCAAGGAGGTCTAGCAGTTTAGCTAGGGAAAGGGAGCAGGCAGAGTGATCATAACCTATATACTGCTGGAATATTTCTGTTCTTTTTCTTGGCTTATATTTAAGACACTTGCCTTTGTGTTTCAGTGCTAAGAGTATGCCCAGTACTAAGAGCAGTGCTCTCTTTTTTCTAGAAAAAAAAGGTGCAGGAACTCTCGCTTTTTCTGAGCTTTTCTTAGGGTGCCACCAAAGTTTATTTTAGGAAGCTTTATTTTAGGAAGCGCCAAAGTTGTCGAGCCACTGAAAACACATGCCTCCCTTAAGGAGATTCTTTCCGAAGAGAAGAAGAAGAAGAGTTTGGATTTGATATCCTGCTTTATCACTACCCGAAGGAGTCTCAAAGCGGCTAACTTTCTCCTTTCCCTTTCTCCCCCACAACAAACACTCTGTGAGGTGAGTGGGGCTGAGAGACTTCAAAGAAGCGTGACTAGCCCAAGGTCACCCAGCAGCTGCATGTGGAGGAGCGGGGAAGCGAACCCAGTTCCCCAGATTGTGAGTGCAGAAAATGTGCAACACACCAACTCCCGCTCCATCCAAATTTCAGCACCCAGAAAACGCACTGCCTGCTGGAGCCCCCAGGAGAGGTGCCAGAACTAAGTTCCGGAGTGTTCCAGCAGGGGGAAAAGCCCTGACTAGGAGGCTAAGTGAACATCTGCACTATACATTTAAAGCAAGATCATGCCACTTCAAACAGTCGCAAAGAATCCTGGGAACCGTAGTTTGTTAAGGGTGCTGAGAGTTGCATGGGAACTCCTGTTCCCCTCACAGAAATCCCATAGTCCTCTGGGAAATACAGCTATGTGAGGGGAATAGTAATTCCAAATAATTTCTGCCGTTTTCTTTGGTCTGCTATTGTTACTATTGAAATCTGTAGAACTGACTTTTCCAATAAGGAGTAACATAAAACACTAACAAGCAAAGTGCATAAATGCATGCTGTCAAATGCTAAGATTTTATCTCTGATTCTTTCCCTTAGTTCGGATTAGTCTCTTTGCCCTGCGGTACATGAAAAACAATCAGTGTTTGGGAAACGTATTGAGCATATTCCTAACATCTCTTTTGTCGTTGTAGCTAAATACCTTGCAGTCCTGAACCCAATATATCCACAAAAGGGTGGATATATTGGGTCAATTTCTCTTTCTGTCTAGGAAAAAGAGCTGCGCAGATAACTGAGAGACTGAACGAGAGAGAATTTTTGCATCCAAATATAAATGTTGGGAGGCAGGTGTCTATTCACCCTCCTTAGAACAGAGGATGGCATAACGGAGGGGAGGAGTGCTAAAGGCAAGATGGCAACTAGACAAGTAGCACAACAGATGGCATAAAACATTAGTGGAGAAATATTCCAAGGCATAAAAAACAAATACATGGGCAAAACATAGCCTTTTCTTATTTATGTACTTAGCATTAGGGAAATTCATGGAGGACAAGGCTATCGGTGGCTATGAGCCATGATGGGAATGTTCTACCTCCACTGTCAGAGGCAAGTAAAAAAGGTAAAGGTAAAGGAGCCCTGGATGGTTACGTCCAGTCAAAGGCGACTAAGGGGTTGTGGTGCTCATCTCACTTTCAGGTCTAGTGGGCCGGCGTTTGTCCACAGGCAGCTTTCCGGGTCATGTGCTCAGCATTACTAAACAGCTTCTGGCACAACGGGACACTGTGATGGAAACCAGAGTGCACGGAAACACCGTTTACCTTCCCGCCACAGCGGTACCTATTTATCTACTTGCACTGGCGTGCTTTCGACCTGCTAGGTTGGCAGGAGCTGGGACAGAGCAACGGGAGCTCACCCCATCCCAGAGATTCGAACCGCCAACCTTCTGATCAGCAAGCCCAAGAGGCTCAGTGGTTTAGACCACAGTGCCACCCCATCAGAAGCAAGTATGTTTCTCTGAATACAGAGGTACCTTGGTTGCCAAACTTAATCCATTCCAGGAGTCTGTTTGACTCCCAAAACCATTTGAAAACCAAGGCGCTGCTTCCAATTGGCTGCAGGAGCTTCCTGCACTCAAGTGGAAGCCATGCTGAACGTTTGGCTTCCGAAAAACGTTCACAAACCGGAGCACTTACTTCCGGGATTGGGAGCCAATTTCTTCGGAAGCCAAGCCATTCGAGTACCAAGGTACCACTGTATGAATTTCTGGGAATCACAAGGAGGGAGAGTTTCTTCTTGTCAGTTTCTTCTTGTCAGATTCTTCTTGTCAGCTTCCCATAGGCATCCGGTTCGACATTGTAAGAAAAGGCTAGGCTAATTGTTTGCAATGTTTGCTATAAGACACTTTGGGTGCCGCTCATTGTGGAAAAGTGGCATATAAGTTTTTAGTGAAAACAGCCTGCAAAAGAACACAAAAACAGCAAAATGGTGCAGGGTTTTTCAAGGGTTTCCAGTGTCTTAGAAGGTATTTACAGGCTTTCTCAGTGGAGTTCCCAATATACATGATTTCACTTAAACGTGTGGTGCCTCAGAATGTAATCCCCATGTAAATGGGGAGTTCTCTGTAACGGCATTCTTCCAGAGGTGAAAACAAGAATATATGGTTAGTCTTTTTCTTCTGAGCTGGGCTGAACTAAAAAGCTTTGGATGTAGAAAGCCTGATGTCTTGTTCATGCTTTTCAAAGGCAAATCTTAGATATAGGGCGTCAATATCACTTCTGTGGTGTGATAATGAGGAACATTAGAGCCAATTCTCACCCAACTGAAACATCACTTGGGAAACTACAATAGCTGTTTTTAAGAATAATGGGGCTTCATAAGATTTGCCTCCAAAATAGTCCCTCAAGTGGACATCAAAATTAGTGTGGCAGTTCCACCCAGGGGAACCATGAGCTGACATTCTGAGAAAATATAGATAAATGTTGAGATTGTTAGGTACACTTATTGAGGGGTTGTTTGTACACCTGTAAGTAAAAAAGGATTTTCATTATGTTATGTATTGGATGTTGGAGGGACTGGATAATGATCAGTTTCGGTAATAGACTGAAACAATTGAATTTGCTCATGTGGTTCTGATGTTCACACACACACCCCCCAGAGAAAATGGGCTTTCATGTCAGTACATGAGAGTGGGGACCATTTTATATATATATATCACTGATACAGAGAATGTCCAGCTTCACAGGCTGTGGCTTCATATTGGTGCAATGCTCACTTTGTATCAATATAGCTATGCATACGTCTAAGGGCAGGCTAGCAATCCTTTGGGTTACTCACTGTGACTTGCTCACTGTGACTCTTCAGCGGTTTGGGAATTTACACGAAATGATCCGGGTTGTTTAGCCAATGTCAGGGAGAACTTTGGCTTGCCAGACGCATGAAATCAGAGAAGGTTCCTATCTTGATCTCTACTGTTAGCATCAGTAAAACTTAACATGCTAACTATGTTTACTTTGGCACAGTTGTCTTAGCTGAAGTCAATGCAGCCTTCTTTAAAAGCCCGTAGAGGAACTGGCTCTTTATTAATGTCAAAGAAACCTGAGCAAACAAAGAAATTAAATATGTCTAGGGCCCTGATCCAGTGCTAGACGTACACAGAAAGCTAGATGCAACACAACTAATGAGCCAAGAACTGGGTGCACATCCTAAGTTGTATCAACAGAGGGATTCGACTCAAACTACATAGCTGCTGTGATCTTGTATATTTTCTGTTGATTGCTAGTAAATTCACCCTGGCCTGAAAAGGAAACTCAAAATGAGGTCCCTACCTGCTGCTATAGCGCCTTCTGGAAGTTTGGAATGACAACATCCCTGAGCGCTCGGCAGCACTTAGGAGTTGTGGTCCAAAACATCTGTAAGGCGTTGGGTATAGGAAGATCTAAGACTTCTCAATAGCTGGAGGGTGGGATGATGTGCAGCTTAATATAGAAACAGCAGCAGCAGACAGTGAGTTTGGGCAGCATCACCTACTGGACCACTAGTCACCTGCATTGCTGCTGCATAATAGGATGGAGAGGGGTGGGAAGGATGCAGCAGTGAGGTGAGCGCAGGGAGGGGAACACAGGTGAAAGCAGTCTGGTGCTTCTACAAGTGCAGTTGCACTGTGCTGGCCTCAACAATGCCTTGCCTCTTCCCCTCTTTCCCCTGTTATGCAGCAGCAATGTAGGGAACTGCAGGCGAGATGAGTTATACTGCCCCATCCCACCAACTGCTACTGGCCATGGACAACACTAGGCCTTTTTCGCCCTCCCATCATGACCCCAAGCACCTCTCATTTTTTGCTACCTTTGCCTCACGCAACATTCAGCCTGGAGACGAGTCTTGCAGAGCTTTCTGAACGGAGTAGATGAAACGTTGGTCCATCTAACTCAGTATTATCTACATTATCTGGCAGCAGCTCCCCACAATTTCAGACTGGGATTTCTCTCCTTGTCCTCCCTGGAGATGCCAAAGTTAGAACCTAAGATCTTCTGTGTGGAAAGCAGATGCTCTGCTTCTTCTTCTTTGGCGATCACTCGTAGCTGAGTAAGATTGTCTTCCATAAACACAGTTTTAACAGTGAGTCCGTGAGTGACTGTGGAGGCCAATTCTGGATCCACACGTCCTTCCACAGTGGGGACATTGGCTTCCGGGCGGGAGTTGATCATGATGAGGGGTTTGCCAAGCGTGCCTTCCTCTTAGCACGTTTCTCTCTTTTGTCCTGAGTTCAAGCATCTTCAAAGCCCATGAAACCTTTGGTAAAGGCTGTTCTCGCAAGCCAGTGTTTCCCAGTTGTCAGTGTTTACATTTTACAAACGTAACAATTCATTTTAAGGCTTTATTTTTCTGAATTAAAGTCATGAATTAAGTACTGCTACCTGCCTATTTTTTGAAAGCATTAGCCTGGTAGTCACATGATGTAGCTGTTGCCACAGATAAAGGGCCTTTATTGAGATTATTTTCATATTTGTTTTTGTTCTTCTACTTCCCTAGATAAAGGTAAAGGGACCCCTGACCATTAGGTCCAGTCATGGCCGACTCTGGCGTTGCAGGCTCATCTCGCTTTATTGGCCAAGGGAGCCGGCGTACAGCTTCCGGGTCATGTGGCCAGCATGACTAAGCCACTTCTGGCGAACCAGAGCAGCACACAGAAATGCCGTTTACCTTCCCGCTGGAGCGGTACCTATTTATCTACTTGCACTTTGACGTGTTTTCGAACTGCTAGGTTGGCAGGAGCAGGGACAGAGCAACGGGAGCTCACCCCGTCGCGGGGATTCAAACCGCCGACCTTCTGATAGGCAAGTCCTAGGCTCTGTGGTTTAACCCACAGTGCCACCCACGTCCCGTACTTCCCTAGATAGCGAACTGCAAATTGACCCAACTCTTTTTGGGGGGATGGGAGAAGGTAATTTGCGCATGTGGAAAATGCTCCCTAGTATTGGGGAAGACGCAAATTTATAAGAATTACATTTGGGAAATGATGTGGCATCTGCTCCTATTTTTACCCTTTTAAGAAAGCCTCATCAGGTATCATTACATTATTCCACCCCATTCATTCCAATGCAATGGAAATGCAATGCAAATGTGTCATTTGTGGACTGAAAGTAACGACAACAGTGAATACTGATTATATTTAATGAATTGATTTCCATTCCAGACATTAGGCAAATAAGTGAACATCATCAGTTTTCGCTCCTGTTTCCATTTTTCACCAGAATTTCCCAACATCCCAAGGCTGGACTAGATTGCTAGCAAGATCACTTCAAACTGTGATTGTATGATTCCTCTTGACCATATGCTCTCACTCCTTCCACAGCTGCTCTGATCCCATTAATTATCATTTTCTTATTTTTTTAAACCTTTCCCTTAGTTGCAAAGACTAAATGAAGGATGGGACCTGTATTTTTTGTGTACTTACTTGTTAAATGCTGCATTGTATTGTATTCTTGGTTTGTTTTTGAATAGTTTAAATGCTTTGATTGGTTTTATATTACATTTTTATTGTGCACCTCTGCAGCACTTAGACGTTTTATAGAAACATTAAGTGGTTTAGAATTCTTTTGTCAAATAAACAAACTAAATACATAAAAAGAACTTCATATCTAAGCTGGGCTTGCAGACTGTGGAATCTTTCTTTTCATCCACTGAGCTTATTCTGCAAACTGGGGGACAGGATATGTGAATTACTAGTACTTTTACAGAGATTTTTTTTAAAAAAACAACAACAAAACTTTAAATATTGTGAATAAAACATCCACAGCAACTTCAGTTCTTGAAGTAGAAACCCATCTATTATTTGGAGGGAGAGAGACTGTTTCCATTGCAAAAACAATGAAAAGCTCTGCCATTCACAAACACCAAAGCCAATGAAACCCATCATTGCAGGAAACAATTTTCTGGGGGGGGGGGGGGGAAACAGTATGAAATACAACCAACACAACGAAAGACAGTGTAATGTAAACAAAAGTAAGTCTGGCTCCAAATGTTTTATTGTTCTTGGAAGGCTCCTTGGTGAACATATATGTTTCTTCTTTCAAATATGAGAAGTGATGTATATATAAAATCGCAGGTCAAAATAAATTTATCTTCCCAGCTGTGGGCCCCTCTGTTGTTGATAATGAGTGAGGGGTCATATCTCAGCAACAGAGAATCTGCCTTGTAGGTAGATGTTTCCAGATTCAATCCCCAGTATCTCTAGGTAGGTCTGGGACTGGGATAGCCTTAAACCCTGAAAAGCTATGACCAAACCCTGTAGACAATACTGGGCTTAGTGGACAAATGGTGACCAAGAGAGAAGTTTTAAAAGTTATGTATGACATGGAGCAAGAGATTAAAGTTTTTCTCCTTCTCGCATACCATTAGAACAGGCTTCCTCCAACTCTTACCTCCAGATGTTTTGAGACTACAATTCCCATCATCCCTGACCACTGGTCCTGCTAGCTAGGGATCATGGAAGTTGTAGGCCAAAAACATCTGGAGGGCCAAGTTTGAGAAAGCCTGATTTAGAATCACAGAAGCAAAGAGTTGTAGAGTTGACTCCGAGGGTCATCTATAGTCCAATCCCTGTAGAAATCTCAACTACAGCATCCATGGCAGTTGGCCACCCAACCTCTTTAAAAACCTCCAAGGAAGGAGAGTCAACCACCTCCCTAGAGAGACTGTTCGACTGTTGAACAGCTCTTACCATCAGAAAGTTCTTCCTGATGTTCAGTCAGACTCTCCTTTCTTGTAACTTGAAGCCATTGGTTCAGGTCCTGCCCTCCAGAGCAGGAAAAAACAAGAATCCTTGAATCTGCTCCATTCCATTACCGCATCAATCTGCAATTTAAAAAAAATATTGCATGGAAATTTGCACTTACATTCATATTCTACGTGTTTCACTCAAAATACACATTTCTAAACACATTTTCATTCAAAATATGCATATTTGAAGGTAGCTTGCTTCTTTTTGAGCCCTGAAATGCACTGCCAACATTCAGAGACGGGTGAAATTCAGTGGATAACATTCTGCTCTGCTCCTATCAACATTTGCAAGGACTGGGTTCTTCAAGCATTGCCGCTTGACGCATACTAACTCGGTTTCTCTTATTCTACATACTTCATCTGCCGAGAGGTAATGCACAAATATTCTTGGCTAGAAAGAGCATATTTCCTACTCTGCTGGCAGTCCCACTGAGCTCCGCGAGCAAATATTGTTATTAAATATTGATTTTTAAATTGCTGGCTGGATCTGACCCTTAGGTCTGTGCAAATCATTTGCTTTGTATGCATCAAATTGTTATTGCTTAGTCCAAAACATTTAAGACTGTCGATGAATTGGCTTTTTCTTTTGTTGAGGTCATTCTGCTTCAGTATGAGCTATTCCTATTGTTCCAAAACAAGTTGTGACCAGTCAAGCAGACACAGCCCACGAACCAAAAAACTCTTTCCCGCCGTCCTTTTTACATTCCCAGAGAAGCAGTATGCTCCATGTGCCTTCCTCTGCTCTGCCTGCACCTTCTTCCCGAATCACCTGCCTTACTCATGAGTAGGCTCTCCTTTCATGGTTATTATTGTGCAGATGCTGATTGTTTATTAGATATCTTGCCTGCCTTTCACCGCAAGCCCCCAGAGCGGGTTGCAGGACTATGAAAAATATCTTATCAAAATCTATGAAAACACCTAACGATCAGAAGAACAGGGTCTTCTTTGGCGATCACTCGTAGCCGAGTAAGATTGTCTTCCAGAAACATGGTTTTAACAATGAGTCCGTAAGTGACTGTGGAGGCCAATTGTGGATCCACACATCCTTCCACAGTGGGGACATAGGTTTCCGGGAGGGAGTTGATCATGGTGAGGGTTTGCCAAGCGTGCCTTCCTCTTAGCACGTTTCTCCCTTGTGTCCTGAGTTCGAGTGTCTTCAAAGCCCATGACACCTTTGGTAAAGGCTGTTCTCCAACTGGAGCGCTCGCAGGCAAGTGTTTCCCAGTTGTCTGTGTTTATACTACATTTTTTTTAGATTTGCTTTGAGACAGTCTTTAAACCTCTTTTGTTGACCACCAGCATTACACTTTCCATTTTTAAATTTGGAATAGAGTAGTTGCTTTGGAAGACAATAATCTGGCATCCGCACAACATGACCAGTCCAATGAAGTTGATGTTGAAGAATCATTGCTTCAGCACTGGTGATCTTTGCTTCTTCCCGTACACTGGCATTAGTTCGCCTGTCTTCCCAAGTGATGTGTATAATTTTTCGGAGACACCATTGATGGAATCTTTCAAGGAGTTGGAACAGGGTAGTTCCTATCTATTTATCTATCTAACAGCAAAGTGGTCTGATATGTCCCCCTGGGCAAAAGCGTGCCAAATATCAGGACCCGCCCAATCATTAGGCAGAGTGGGGAAGCTGCCTCAGGCAACGAGTGCTATGGGAGGATTGTGGCAGCTAGATGAGTGAGTAGCAAAAAATGGTCGACAGACAGAGTTGTGTGTGTTATGTAGCGTTTGCCCTGAGCATCCTAAGTTAACTCTCTGTTGTTTCTCTAGCAGGGACCACTGAATCCACAGCCAGTCATAAGACAGGCTATTCTGTGCCGTAGAAGACAACGAAGAAACACTCCCTGTTTTGTGCTCATGTTGTGTAGCCCTAAAGTGGCAGCCATCTTGTCTCACCATTGATCTCATCTGCATTCCAATTAGTGGCTAAGGAGTCTCAGTAGGCCATTTACAAACCCCCTGTGCCATCTAGTCACTAGAACGTATTTTGTTTATAATGGCTTATTGATCCGGCGGGACATAACAGCCTCCATGGCCATGTGTTAATCTAGCTCCAAAGCATGCCCACTTCTGGTTTTAAGGTTGTTGCGTGTAATACTTATTAGCAATAATGAGAAGTATGTGCTCACACAGAAGGGAATGGTAGTTCTGAGGTGGCATGCTGCTAATATAAATCCTCGGCCCACCCTATTTCAGTTATTGAGGGAACATTGAGGATTTATGAGCACTGACTGGTATTGTTGTCTCAATGAATCAAGAGTTGTTTCTTTGTGAGGAAATGTGGAAAATACTTTTTAAAAAATAATTCCTTGATTTGTTTTAAGAAGCCTGCCTCCATTCCCCCTCTGATTTTTTAAATATACTCGGAGTCGAGAGTGGATTTCATGCTCTTTATTCAGCTCATAGTGGTGAGGAGGAATGGAAGTTCCCCCCAGAATGTCTGCTTTATATACATTATTTACACAATGGGCCCCACGTGGTTGGCTAATTCCGGGATTCTCCTGTAGGCCAATCAGGCTGCGGATTCACTTCCACCTGGAGCTGGATTGGGTGGCTTATGTGGACCAATCCGACTGCTGCATTCTGGATCCTATTGTTCTAGGACCAGACTACTGCATTCTGAATCCTATTGTTCTAGGACCAATCAGACTGCTGCCTTTTGGATCCTATTCAACTCAGTACATAACATTTCTGCTAGAATTCAAGGCTGCTGTTATGGGAGAAGCAAGACCCTCTCAGAATGTCAATGCTGGGAACCCCTCCATTGCAGGCACAGGTTGTATATGTGTGGGAATAAGTCATACATCATAAAGACGCCACAAGCTCTGCTGCATTTTATCCCCAAAAGGAAACATGGATTCTTGAGTAAGCCACTGGAAGCCCTGGGATCTCAACCACTCAGAGATTGGGGTGGCGTGCAAAAATACCAAAATAGTGGGTGGCAAGGAGGATTTCTCAATACCCTGGATGCTAAAACCTCTTTAAAGTAGCAGTCTGCCAACTCCAGCGCCTTTACAGTACATCATTTGATTTCTAACTTCTTTAATTTAACAGCTTCCATAATTGGGAACAGAAGAGAGGGATTGAATTAGTGGAATATAAACTATGCTGTGTGTGTGTGTTTAAGCAAGCACATTTGAATTAGGTTAATTTGATTCAGAATAATTTCCTCAAATTTGTTGCAGGTTACCCCTCTTAGAAAAGTAAATACAAATCATATTCCTATCTTTAGGTAATTTACTCCTTCCCCTGCTCTGAGAATCGGGGAATTTTGAATTAGAGAAAGGATTGCAAGAGGGTTGGACTACAAGACCTTTTAGGTGCCTTCTAGCTCTGTGAACTGCTACTAGTCATGATAACTAGGAGTGGAGGAGAAATTTGATGCAGTTCACATTTAAGGAGCAACCTACCAAACTGTGGGAGGCAATGGAAGACAGGAGTGCTTGGCATGCTCTGATCCATGGGGTCACGAAGAGTCGGACACGACTAATTAACTAAACAACAACAACAACAACAGCAACCTAACTTACACTCTCCAAAACAAGATGTGAATCTAAACACCAACCAGTCCTTTGAAATGTGCATTTCTCTGAATTTTTTTATGAATTTTGTTATGTAGTTCTCCAGCCATGAGGGAAGGTGAAAATAAGAAGGTTTTTTTTAAAAAAAATGCACTGTCCCAGGAAAAAGTGTTTTGCAAAAATGTGTCTATTAGGCAAAATTGCCTACAGATGTGGATATTAAGAGAAATTTGCACCAAAATGCTGATGGATCTCCATGGGGACTTTTATTTAATTTTCCTCTTTGTTCTTTCACAAAGTGGAGGTGGAAATGTCGAGAAATGGATTTGAGATTGGAAACAGAGAAACTGAAACTGAAATTGACAGAACTGCCTGTCCCTAACAGAAACTAAATGGAATCTGCATCTACAGATGCAATATCCTTCTGCATACCAGATGCTGGGGGAAAGTAAGACTACTTTCCTATCCTGCTGGTGAGCTTCTTGGTGGCATCTGTCTGGTTGGTCTTGGCTGAAAACGAGTTTCCTGCACTATGTGGACCTCTGAATTAACCCAGCAGGGTGAAACCAGATTATTACTCAGAAAACATTTGCTAAGCGTATAAAACAATGCTTGTTTTATGTTACTGGATAAGAGGGGGAAATGAAAACCCCAGCTGTGTGGCTTTCTTTCCTTTCTCTACATCTAGATTTCATCTTCTGCGTCGAAATCAATAGTTTTTCATTGATTTCAATAAAAGTCAGACTGAGAACTTAAACAACAGGCGCAAAGAAGGAGCTCTAAACAAAACCCCAAACGTGTTTCTTGACCCGTTCTGAAACACAAAAACCTAGGCATCGCTGACGCCATCTTTGCCATGCTTTAAACTTTTTGAACCCTCCTGGCAGATTTTTATTGGCACGCTGTAAATGGCTGGGGAAATAGCAGAAATAATAATGTGACTATGTTGCTGGCACATTCTGAGGCGGATTTTGACCTCACAGAACAGCAGCTCAGCACAAGATTATGGGTGATATCCTACACAGCGTTAGAACAAAAAAGTATTAGAGTTTGCACTGTTCTGCTAGTGGTTTGTGTTTGTCCTAGTTTTTTCACAACTGCTAGCTTACTAGGGGGACACGGGTGGCACTGTGGGTTAAACCACAGAGCCTAGGGCTTGCCGATCAGAAGGTTGGCGGTTTGAATCCCCACAACGGGGTGAGCTCCCGTCGCTCGGTCCCTGCTCCTGCCAACCCAGCAGTTCGAAAGCACAAAGTGCAAGTAGATAAATAGGTACCCCTCCAGTGGGAAGGTAAACGGCGTTTCCGTGCGCTGCTCTGGTTCGCCAGAAGCGGCTTAGTCATGCTGGCCACATGACCCGGAAGCTGTATGCCCGCTCCCTCAGCCAATAAAGCGAGATGAGCGCAGCAACCCCAGAGTCGGCCACGACTGGACCTAATGGTCAGGGGTCCCTTTACCTTTTACCTTTTAGCTTAGTAGGGGTGCATTCAGATGTAGTGAAACTTGTGTTAGATTTCCTTATTATCATAAAATTATAGAGTTGGAAGGGGTACCAAGGATCATCTTGTCCAACCCCCTGCAATTCAGGAATCTCAACTAATGCAATCCTGACAGACGGCCATATAACCTTTGCTTAAAAACCTCCAAGGAAGGAGAGCCCACCACCTTCCATGGGAGACCGTTCCTTTGTTGAACAGCTCTTACTGTCAGAAAGTACTTTCCTGGTGTTTAGTCGGAATCTCCTTTCTTGTAACTTGAAGCCACTGGTTCGAGTCCTACCCTCCAGAGCAGCAGAAAACAACCTTGTTCTATCTTACATGTGACAGCCGTAGAAATATTTGAAGATGGCTATCATATCTCCTCTCAGTCTCCTCTTTTCCAGGCTAAACATACCCAGCTCCTTCAACTGTTCCTCATAAGGCTTAGTTTCCAGGACTTGATTATGATGCTGACACTTCTGTGTGCTAATGTTCCTTTCACACTACAGTACCTGTTGTGTTATAAAACTGTAGCGAAATCTCATTCGCACCAGTGGGTGTGGTGTGAAATAGCAGTGAGTGACATTGAACAATGTCAATACAGTGGTACTTTGGGTTAAGCACTTAATTCGTTCTGGAGGTCCGTACTTAACCTGAAACTGTTCTTAATCTGAAGCACCACTTTAGCTAATGGGGCCTCCCACTGCTGCCGCGCCGCCAGAGCACAATTTCTGTTCTCATCCTGAAGCAAAGTTCTTAACCCGAGGTACTATTTCTGGGTTAGTGGAGTCTGTAACATGAAGTGTATGTAACCTGAAGCATATGTAACCCGAGGTACCACTGTACTCCCTTTCTGCACACACATGCTTCTGTTCCCCCATGAAAACTGTAGGCCGGTATACTGCAGCCCAAATTTCATCACTTTACTCCCGTGAGATTTTCTGGTTAAGGGGGATGCCAAAAGACTTTCTTCTGGTATCAAATATCATGGAAACGAGCACTAAACATACTCCATATTCCATTAGTTTTTCAGAAGTGCCTTTTACCTCATGTGAAAGATTAAATATACTGCGGAAATTAACAGTTAGGGAAACACAGGAGAAATGGAATAAACTGCCATACGACTGAAACGTAAATTCAGCGGAAATAGCATACCCTCCAACGTCCTGGTGATCCAATTCAGGATGCTTGTTTTTCGGTCAGCCGCTCTAGCACAAACCAGCTGATTCCCACCACAGTACCTAACCAAAAAGGAGTGCCTTTTGGTATGGTGCTCTGGCACAAGTCAGCTGGATTGCACCAGAGCTCCAGACCAAAAGCTGGGATAGCTTCTGTAATTCCAGGATGCCACACTTAAACCAGGGTGGCTGAGTGGTATGTAATAGCGCTAGTTCCACAGCTGTCTCCTAACATAATGAAGTTACAGGAAATATTTCACTATGTGCCAGGAAGCTAGCGGTTGCCAAACATCTTGCAGAAGCAGAAATCAGTCACTGGGTGCACCAGTTGCTATGAATTGAGAGCACGGCCCAGCCTTGTGGGACAGGTTTGTGCTAATGGAATAACACTACTGGATGTGAACCTGCGCTTGCAATGTATTTCCAGTGAATAGTTGCGAGACAGGGCTTAATTTCTGCCAGGACTCACCAGGGCTTCTATGTTCATATGCCCTGGGACATATGACGTAAGCATGGATTAAAGCATGGATTAAAACGGTTTGAGCAGGTGCAAAGATGTATTTTCTTCCCTCCAGAGGGTCTCCACTTATTAGGGATTAGAGGCTTCCAGATCAGACAGTGGCGTTTGAAGATAGAACTGAGCACAAATATCTCTTTGTATCAGATGTAGTCACACGGTAGAAGTGTAGATATTTCAGGCCTGTGGTGCAACGATTTGTATTGTTATAGTTTCTCAAACACAGTGTCTGTGCCTGTATGTGGCCAAAAGTGAGTTTTGATCTGGCTGCAAAGCTTCACCATACAGAAACCTATTATTCTTATGTTATAAATTTGACGGATACTCCTTCTAGCTTATCAGAACATAAGACCGTCACTGAATCAGACCAAAGGCTCATCTAGCTCAACATTAATATATCACTGGTTTGATTTCCATTCCAGGCATGAGACAAAATACACAAACATGAGCCATTTCATTTTCTGTTTCTGTTTCCATTGAAATTATCCAATATCCCTACTTGTAGCCCAAAACATTTGGAGCACCCAAGGCTGGGAAAGGTTATCCTAGTACAAATGAGGTAAATTTTGAATTTTGCTTTAGGATCTATTAAAAAACAACAACCAACCTTAGGATCAATAGGAATTTCTGTTACTCTTCTTTAATTCCTTCAGCAGCAAAACTTACATGCTTCCTCTCAAAAATCCCTCAGATATTTTAATTTTTACTTTAGGTAAAGCTGCTATGATAACTGTAGTAGATTTTAAAGGTGACATTAATAATAATAATAATAATAATAATAATAATAATAATAATATACCCCACCCATCTGGTTGGGTTTCCCCAACCACTCTGGGCAGCTTCCAGCAGAATATTAAAATACAATGATTCATCAAATACTAAAATTTAGAAAGAACCTTGGACTCATTCAGTGTGAAAACCTACTATATTGATGAAAGAAGCCCATTAGCATGGAACCACCTTGGCCTGTTTGTGATTTAAAGAACATCATTGACAGAATCCACCAAGGTGGATTTCACCAGAACCTAATGCGCCTTTTGTCAACACATTCTACTTAGCAAGTGACCTTCGGTTCTTTGGGGGATAATTAACATCAGTGATGAAAGACGTTCATGTATCCAGAATACTATGAAAAATAGGGGGAATATGAGTTCCTGTCTAGATGTACAGGAAGAATTGCTGAAGGACCGTTACATGTAATCTTATCCAGATTAGATTTCTTTCCTTGCTAGTCTCTGGCACACACTGCTGGCTTAACGTGGTTGTGACTTAAATGTTTCTGGTGGGATTTTAGGTTTCCTAGTCAATGAAAGGTCAGTCTTCAACAAAAGTTGAGTGATGGGTACAAATGGGGTAGGATGTGTGGAGCTGTCCTTTTGCCACACAGGAAACCAGCGCCTCCGTACAAGTAATTACCAATATGAAAGTTCCAACATGGATTCCAGGCAACAGATCAATCACAGATGACAGGCCTTTTGTCTGATATTTTGTTGTAGGTGGATAACGTGCGAGCATTGCTTTCAGAAGCATAGCAAAAAAACCCAACAAGATGATTATATCTATGAAAGACATGCTTAGAATAGCCGTCATTTTTGAGGTAATGTAGAGGCAGGGTAGCTAAATGATCAACTTGCTTTTTAATTTTCACGAGAGTGTTACAGATATAAAGGCTGTGTTTCCTGTCTTGCCAAAGGCTTGTTTGCAACGTATTTTCTAGAGTGCTTTACACTGCTGGTTAAATTTTTTTACTTGCATGGATTATGTTTGATAATTACACAGAGTGGGTATGATTGGGACACACACGATGGGAACAGAGGGGAGAAACAGGGTGTTGTTGAACCCAATTTTTCTGCATGTGGGGAAAGACTATAGCAAATGTGTGTGCAAGAGGGAGAGATGAGGGAAAGATATGCACATAATTGCACACATGTTTGTAGAAGGGCTCCGCGTGGCCTCTTCTATCTGATTTGGGCCTGATCTGGCACTTTCGAGCAGCCCAATCTGACCTGATCCAGGGCTGACCTGACTTTGATCCAGACCCCAAACTGATTCAGGAACCTTGCACAGTCATGCAGTCAGGAGTGGAGGGAGAATTCTGGGCACCACAATTTAAGAAGGATGTGTGGGATGTGAAACACAGAGCAGTCAAGTACAACATCCCTAGAGTGGACATAAAAAGAGGGTGTCTGAACCAGTGAGTTGGAACTTCCTGTTTCTTCCTGGGCTGGGACAGACTTCCTCTGCATGTGACCAGAGGTGGGTGTGGCCTCACCTGTGCAGGTAACAACATACCTCCGCTGAGGCTGCCATCTCTCTCTCTCGGACTACATTCGTCAAAGAAGCAACATCTGCTTAGCCGAAGATGCTCTCTTGGCTTCCAATCAAGAGAAGACAATGGGACTACATCTTTATGGGATAGATTCCAGGTATATTACTTTCGTAACTTAAGTCTGCCTTCTGGGATCCATCTGTGAACAGAATGAATGAGTGAGTGAGTAAACTCTTTTTATACTTTTATAGAAGACTGTGCCTTGTCTATTTCTTTTATGAGGGACTAAAGGGGAAATTAGCAGGTAACTTATTTTAGAGGCCTTAGCGAGCCTGAGCAAACGCATCCGCTGTGCAGGTTTAAAATGGGGAATGTTACTCTGCTAAATTGTAGAACTTGTTAACACAGGTTGGAAAGGATATAATCAAACAATATATCCTCCCCTGCATCCCTGAACATTCCCACAGGATGTTGATGAGCTGGAATGTATGCAGAGGAGGGCAACCAAGGTGATCAAGGGTCTGGAAGCCAAGTCTTAGGAGGAAGGGTTGAGGAAGTTAGGTATGTTTAGCCTGGAAAAGAGGAGACTGAGAGGAAATATGATGGCCATCTTCAAATATCTCAAGGCCTTTCACATGGAAGAAGGAACAGGGTTGTTTCCTCCTGCTCTGGAGGGTAGGACACAAACCAATGGCTTCAAGTTACAAGAAAGGAGATTCCAACTAAACATACGGAAAAGCTTTCTGACAGTAAGAACTGTATGGCAGTGAAACAGTTTTCCATGGGAGGTTGTGGACTCTCCTTCCTTGGAGAGGTTGGATGTGCCGGGGATGCTTTAGCTGAGATTCCTGCATTGCAGGGGGTTGGACTAGATGACCCTTGTGGTCCCTTCCAACTCTAAGATTCTATGATTCTATACCTCTCCTGCTCCCTACTACATACTTAATTGGAAGCGAGGAATAAGGAAGATACAGTGCCTATGTGTCGTCTCCTCCACCCTCAACACTGTCAGATCGCTCCCCCCATTAGACAACGCTGGATTGCACAGGGCAGACCTGGTCTGACCCCCCGGTGATCCAGGGCTGCCTCAACCCAATCCAGCAGAATTCTGAGTCAATCCAAATTAGGTACAGGATCTAGGATTCAGGCAGATCTAGTGCACAACTCTGGCGTCATGCACAATCCATCTGGCGTCGGGATGAGTAAATCAATCTGTTTCAGTTTCTCTCAGTTTCTCATTTTTCCAAACCTCAATTCTCTGCATTTCCAGATCAGTGTGCAAATTTTGTTTTTAAAATCCTCATGAAAATTCATCAGGAAATTTATTGCAAATTTCTCCTCATGTACACATATTTGTACTTATTTTTGCCTAATATAAAGCATTTTTGCAAAACAAATTTGCCTAATATTGATCATTTTTTTTTACAAATAATGACATTATTATTATTATTCTAACCTGCCCACTTGGCTGGGTGATCAGTAAGATAATCAAAAGTTCTCAAATACAGACCATGTGTGAATTTGTGTGTGTTACACATTCCTCTTAAACACTCACCTCAAGGAAGTGCGCTTATATTTCAAGATATGTGGAAATGCTGGAAAAGGATGTGCAATTATGGCATCTTAAGAGAGGCAGGTTTAATTAGGCAGTCAAACACAAAGCTGTTATTAATATTTCCATGAAAACCTATCCGATACAAACTTCACAATGTAACCACAAATACCGAGACAAGGTTATCTACAAGATCACCTCGTCATGGGGGGCTGGGGGGTGGAACCTTCAAAACACTTTAGCAACCTAGACAGCTGCTGGCATGCATTGCAAGGCTGAAGTAGACAGCATGTTTGTAGTAAAAGTATGAAATTTCAAGGGGTGTATTGTGACAGCCTATAGTTAATTATTGCTCGCAACTTCTAACTGCAATCGCACAATTAAATACCATTCCACTTTAAGTCGATCTCCACAAATGTCGAGTCTTCCTGACAACTTGTGTGTGTTTCTAGTGCGGAATTCTGTGAAGGCTCAGCAACGAGGTGGAAGGATTCCTAATGTTTAAAACGTGAGGGATTTTATCTGAAAGCTGAACACGTCACTTCATCCCCTTTCATGGCTCGCTCAAGGGGGAGAGAAATACCCCTCGAGGAATCAGTCAAAGTGATTTTTCCGTAAACCCTCAGGAATGTTTTAAGCAGCAGTTGCGAAAATGTCGTTATGAATAGTGTCTGAAAAACATGCAGGATGTGGATCAGAAAAGTGGCTGCAACCAGGGCGATGATGCATGTCTGGACCATAATGGTAATTCATGGCCTTCCTGAAGGAGACACATGCCTTAAGTCAGGGATGGAAGAAACTCTGGGCTTCCAGATGTTGTCGCACTCCATCTCCCATCATCCTTCACCCCTGGCTATATTGGCTGGGGCTGATGGGGGCTGAAGTTCCAACAACATCTGAAAGGATGTTAAGAAGTGTGTAAATAAGATTTTTTAAAATACAAAAGCAGCAGTGGGGTGTGTAGTGTTTAATCATAAAAGCATTAAACAGTTTGCATAAAATATACATTATAATTATTGATACAAGGCAGAGTTAAAAACAAGTTAAAACAGCCTTAAAAAAAGAAACTGTTGAAATATGCACACATATGCTTCATAGAATCAGAGGAAGGATCTTCTAGTCGAATCCCCTGCAAAGCAGGATTGAACCTGCAACCTTGGTGCTATCAGCACCATGTTCTAGCCAACTGAGCTATTGCATACATATGTTATAGTCCACGGATAGGCAAACTAAGGCCCAGGGGCCAGATCTGGCCCAATCGCCTTCTAAATCCAGCCCACAGATGGCCCAGGAATCAGCGTGTTTTTTCATGAATAGAATGTACCTTTTTATTTAAAAGGCATCTCTGGGTTATTTGTGGGGCATGGGAATTCATACATATATTTTTTTCAAAATATAGTCCGGCCCACCACATGGTCTGAGGGACAGTGGACCGGCCCCCTGCTGAAAAAGTTTGCTGACCCCTGTTATAGTCTTTCCCCACATGCAGAGAAATTGGGCTCAACAACACCCTGTTTCTCCCCTCTGTTCCATGGAAGTAAAATAATTTAACCAGCAGTGAAAAGCCCTCTAGAAAGTACCTCACACATAAGCCTTTGGCAAGACAGGAAATGAAGTCTTTAAAATACTGCAAAATATGAATACAGATTAATTTGACCTCAACTCTGTAAGGGCCTGGGTAGGCAGGTCTAAACAATAATGTTTTTAACCGGCACCGAAAAGAGTACAGTGGCCATGCCTGCTTGATCTCCATAAGCAGGGAGTTTCAAAGTGTAACCACTGCCATATTAAATGACTGAGTTATTACAAATGTGGAATGGGTATTATGTGGCACCTATTGAGAGCCAGTGTGGTGTAGTGGTTAAGAGCGGTAGACTCGTAATCTGGGGAACCGGGTTCGCTTCCCTGCTCCTCCACCTGCAGCTGCTGGGTGACCTTGGGCCAGTCACACTTCTTTGAAGTCTCTCAGCCCCACTCATCTCACAGAGTGTTTGTTGTGGGGAAGGAAGGGAAAGGAGATTGTGAGCCGCTTTGAGACTCCTTTGGGTAGTGATAAAGCGGGATATCAAACCCTTCTTCTTCTGTAGTAGATCCAATTTCACAGATCAAAGCAGATGAGAGGGTACATGATGGTCCTAAGTTGTTAACATTCCAACCCCCTGCAGTGCAGGAATCTCAACCAAAGCATGGTTGAGCTGGTTTTAATCTTCCATTTTTATATTGTTGCAACCCTCCCTGGAAAATTTGGATGAAAGGTGGGCGAGCAATCCAATGGACCACAACATCTGGAGGGCCACAGGTTCCCAATCCCTGCTGCAGACCACTGCAGGATCCCTTTTTTCCTTTCTGGGAAGCTGCCTTAGGAACTTATAGGGCCAGAGAAGAAGGAGAGGCCATCAGATTTCATAGCACACACAAAAAAAATGCACTTAAGGCAAGGCCCATTATGCTCCTGTTACGGTTCCAAATGACTTCCAAAACTCATGTCTGATACCGGAGAAGTAAAGAGCAGGCGGGGGAAACATACACATCCAAGAGTATTCCATTTTTAGCAGGAATTCTCTTTCTCGCCTTTGTGAATACGCTGTCTTCCTCTTGGCAGAAGGAAAAAATTAAGACTGTCCAAATGGGGAGGTATAAATTCTGCCTCGCAGCAAGATCAGTGCACGATGTAGAACTTGGCAACTCTGCGGGGCCGTTAAGTAGATAAACATGCGGCGATTCTGCCATAGCATCCATCAGCAGAAGCCGCCTCCCATTTAGCGATGTTCTGTCAGCCGGCTCAATGTTTGTAGCAAAAGAGGAAGCCCTGAGAAAAGACCCAAATGAAGTAAATTATAGCCAATGTGGCTTTTCTCTTCCTCATCACACCCTTTCTTCTTCCTCCTCCTCCCCCTCCTCCCCCTCCTCTTCTTCTTCTTCTGCTTTGGGCGGGTGCAAACACCAAACTTTCACACCATCCAACATCCCATCTGCATTAGACATTTGAAGCAGTATCATACCACTTTAATGCAGCCAAGGCCAGAGGCATAGGAAGGGCAGGTGGTACCCAGTGCAGAAAATTTCTTTGTCACCTCCCCCCACAGTGATTTCTTTTGCCTGCAAAAATGGTTTTACGTTATTTCATATTTTCTTACAAAGGAATGTGGATTCTGGGCCCCTGATAACAAGTAGGCGGCTGTGGACAGATACTTAAATCTACAGGATGGCTTGTGTTTTGGCTTGTGTTATTTTATTTATATTCATTGTTTATTTATTTAATAAAATTTATTTTAAAAAACCTGCAAAGTGGTTCACCAAAACAAAACAAAAAACCACAGCAGTAAAATCAAGAAAAAATAACAATCCTACTTTAAAACATACAAAAGCTAAAATATTAAGATTAAAATTACTTCAGCTTCCTAAGCATCTAGGAATGCTTGCCTAAAGAAGAATGCTTTGAGCAGCTGCCCGAAAAGAGTCTAGCAAAGGCACGTGCTTTGTTGCAATAGGCAGGGAGTTCCAAAGTGCAGGTGCTGTCACAGTAAGTACAGATATTATGTGTATATCTTGACCCTGCTCCATTGAATTGAAATTTCACCCTTCACGACATGGGAATACGGCCAAGTAAACAGCTATTTTCGTGGAGGAGGGTCAAGATATTAACTTGTATGCATGAAATTTCATATGTAACTATATAATCCCTAGTGGTGTAAGATAAGTGTCAGGAGTGCGTGCAGGTGCCAGGCCCTGTGACCAGTAGGGCTTCGCAGGACTGGGGCCTTCCTAAGTTTGTTCTGGAGAGGCAAGATATGGCCGCACAGGTGAGGCCGCTTGGTAACCTTGTGGCAAGAACCAGGAAGGGATATAAGGTCAGCATTTTCCCTTTGGCTCTTTGTCACAACAACACGTTTCCTGCCTTGCTGTGTTTGGCTTCTTGCTTCCTGATCCTCGGACCTAGGCTTTGTGACTCCTTGCTTCTTGACCCTCGGATCCTTGACTTCATGACTCCTTGCTTCCTGACCCTCGGACTCTTGGCTTCCTGACTCCTGGCTTCTGGACTCTCATTCCTGCTCCCACCCCACCATCTTGCCCCCGGTCCCAACACCCTCAGCAGAGACTTCGATCACCCGTAGACCGGACCATGACAATAAGACCTTTGAAACAGGCATTTTTTTAAAAAAAGTTTTTCAGGAACTGCCCTAGTAGGGCAGTAATTGTTCCATGATAATTTGTCACCCCCCCCCCTCCATGGTGATACTTGGGGCACCCCCCGCCCCCCTTCCTACGCCCCCAGCCGAAGTCTCCCCCCCCCACCCAAGAATCCTGAGAGCTGCAGTTTGTTAAGGGTGTTGAGCGCTGTTAGGAGACCCCTGTTCCCCACTCAGCACTGCGATTCCCAGAGTTTGCCTGGGAAGAAGGATTGATGGTTAAACCATACCAAAAGAAAAAGAAATGGTGAATATTCAGGGGAAATGCAATAATAATACAGTGGTACCTCAGGTTACATATGCTTCAGGTTACAGACTCCGCTAACCCAGAAATAGTGTTCAGGTTAAGAACTTTGCTTCAGGATGAGAACAGAAATCGTGCTCCGGCGGCATGGCGGCAGCAGGAGGCCCCATTAGCTAAAGTGGTGCTTCAGGTTAAGAGCAGTTTCAGGTTAAGAAAGGACCTCCAGAAGGAATTAAGTACTTAACCCGAGGTACCACTGTAATAATAATAATAATAATAATAATAATAATAATAATAATAATAATAATTATTATTATTAAAAAAAAATATTTATACCCCGCCCATCTGGCTGGGCTTCCCCATCCACTCTGGGCAGCTTCCAACAAAATACTAAAATACAGGACTCCATCAAACAGTAAAAGCTTCCCTAAACAGGGCTGCCTTCAGATGTCTTCTAAAGGTCTGGTAGTTGTTTTTCTCTTTGACATCTAATGGGAGGGCCTTCCACAGGGTGGGTGCCACTACCGAGAAGGCCCTCTGCCCGGTTCCCTGTAATTTGGCTTCTTGCAGTCAGGGAACCGCCAGAAGGCCCTTGGCACTGGACCTCAGTGTCCAGGTAGAACGATGGGGGTGGAGACGCTCCTTCAGATATACTGTAGGGAAGGTTCATATCTCAGGGTCTCCGGGTTCAATCCCAGGTTCAATTCCAGGCATTTCCTGGTGTGGCTGAGAATCTCCCCTTGTCTGAAACCCTGGGTAGCCACTGTCAGTCAGTGTGGGCAAGACTGAGCTAGATAGACCAATTGCCAAGTTGGTACAAGGCACCTTTCTGAAGGGGCAGACTTTGGTCTTTCAAATTTCACCAGCGCCCTATGCAAGGCCAAAATTCAGGGCACCCCTTGCCTCTCACCTTCAGTTCTGCTCAAATCACTACATCGTATTTGCAGCGCCCCCTAGGCTCAGCACACAGTGAGGAGGAACCGGTTGCAGTGCCCTAAATTCGCCTCTTCTTCCTGTATTCCTATATTTCTTTTTCTAGGGAGGGGGCAGGAAGAAAATAAAGAAATGATCCCAGAAAGTGTCTTTTGAAAAATGTCTGCTCAGCTCTAGTATTTTAAAAAAAGATCCCGATCTTATCCCTCTCATGAGACGATGTGTTTCTTCCTTCCCGAACCTCATACAATTGTAAAAAGCACCATTAACATTTGAAAAAATATTAGCCGGAGGGCTGGAAAAGGTGTCGAGTAGGGAGAGTATGCGTGTGTATCTTTATGCGTGTAATGCACCAAGCATTTTTGCCTTTCTCTATAACATTTTCAAATGTTTGGCAATGACTCTAGTAGGGGGAAAAACAATGTTAAGATATCAGAGTGGCTACGAAAATAAAGCAGCAGATGAAAACTGTAATATGAAAAGGCACACAGAAATCCATCCCAAATGATTGTTGTTTTACAGCCCACTGAACTAATTGCCTCTACAGTTATTGAAGACGCACACACATATATTCCTCTCTCCTCCAAACAGTCGCTTTTGAGTTTTCTTTTGACCTAGTTTTCACTGATGAGATAAGCCTATGTCTGGGCTGTACCTGCTTTGTTGTAAATGTACCTCCTTACAAACGTATGTGTCAGGAGAGAGTTCAGGGTCGCATCCACAACATACATTTAAAGCCCCTCTAAACCAGTTTGAAAGTCGTGCCTTCCACCTCTTGCAAAACAAGAAGCCCGTGCCCTCCAACATTCCTCAGATCAAAACAGGGAAATTCTGTCCTACACTATAGACACCATAGACACATATACATCGGTCATTGGAGCCAATGTCAACCTTTCTGCCAAACTGACCACACAGAATTGTCGTCAATAAAATATCTGCAGCACCTTCCACAGATCAATGGGAGGAAATAAGTTCTTAGTGGCAAGCTGCCTTGAGTCCCTGTCAGGGATAAAGATGGGGGGAAATAATCATCATCATAGGAGCCAACTTCTAGGGGCCTAAGGGGCTTTACCCCCCCAATAAAATATTTGAGGGAGCTGGGCCCCCCCAAAAAAAGTTGATGGGCATTGCCATTCAAATAGTGTATGTGCACCATGTCATGTGATTGATTGTGTGAGGTGGGGCTTACCTGCCCCCCCCAATATTTTATTCAGGTTGGCACTGATGATGATGATGATGTTGATGGAAATTTTGAGTGATCAAGAACATAAAAGGCAAAGGGACCCCTGACCATTAGGTCCAGTCGTGGCCGACTCTGGGGTTGCGGCGCTCATCTCGCTTTATTGGCCGAGGGAGCCTGCGTACAGCTTCCGGGTCATGTGGCCAGCATGACTAAGCCACTTCTGGCGAACCAGAGCAGCGCAAGCGAACGCCGTTTACCTTCCTGCCAGAGCGGTACCTATTTATCTACTTGCACTTTGACATGCTTTCGAACTGCTAGGTTGGCAGGAGCAGGGACTGAGCAATGGGAGCTCACCCCGTCGCAGGGATGCAAACCGCCGACCTTCTGGTCGCAAAGTCCTAGGCCCTGTGGTTTAACCCACAGCGCCACCCACGTCAAGAACATACCAGAGAGTAAATCCTATTGAACTGAGTGAGACTTAGTTCTGAGTAAAAATGTTTGAGATTGCAGTGTAAGGCTGCCCAGTCTTTACCCAGTTACCTGTGAGTAAGCTCCATTGAATACAGTGGGACTTCCTTCTGAGCAGAAGTGTAAGTCTCCATGTACAATTAAGGAATAAACACTCCCCCACGTTTCCTATGAAATGGCTGGCTGCTGAAGCATTACAGTGAAAGAATTTAAAGTGGATTGGTGATCCTTTCCTTCAAAATTATAGGAAGGGCTCTGTATGCCAGCTTCGCCATTTCCTTCATTCTGTGCAGGTATTTTATTTTCAGTATAAATGGGACTCCCTTTTTTGCACCTACACACACACTCAGGGGCATACGAAGGGGGACGGAGGGGGCGGTTCTGCCCCGGGCACCACTCAGGGGGGTGTCAAGATGGCCCGCTGCCTCCCCCCAGCTGTAAAACAGCCAAGGGTGCGTGCGCAGTTAGCATGGGCGCCGCTTGCGCAGCATCCGTATGGGCTGCCGTGCGTGTGCGCCATTCATATGGGCGTCCGTATGGGCTGCTTCTCGCATGGCGACCTCACAGCTGCCGCATGTGTGCAGTCCATAGGGGATGCCACACATGCACAGTACGTACAGATGTCATGCATGCACCGTCGGGCAGTTTGCCCCGCCCTCGGCATCCTGCCCCGGATGGCAGAGAGGGTTCCTCCACCACTGCACATACTTTTAATTGGTCTCTGAGACATGGCGGGGAGGAAAAAGAGAAAGTATGGCATTCCAGGATCAGATCAGAAACCGAGACGGCTTCTACAATACAGTCATACCTTGGGTTGAATATGCTTCATGTTGAGCGCGTTCGAGTTGCGCCCCATGGCAACCCAGAAGTAATGGAGCACGTTACTTCCGGCTTTCACTGCTAGCGCATGCGCAGACGCTCAAAATGACGTCGCGCACATGCGCAGAAGCGGCAAAAAGCGACGCACACGTGTGCAGACATGCCATCGCTAGTTACGTTTGCTTCTGGATGCAAACGGGGCTCCGGAACGGATCCTGTTCGCATCCCGAGGTACCACTGTACCAGCACTGTTCCTGGAAAATGAGGACACTTGGAGTGTATGGAAACATGGGGATGGTAGTTTGTTAAGGCTTCTGAGATTAAATAGTGGATCCCCAATTCCCCTTCAGGGAGCTACAATGTTCCCCGGAAAGAGGGACTGATTGTTGAACCACTCTGGGCATTTTAGCTCTGTGACAGGAGTAAAGCCTTTCCTAAGACAGAAGGAATGTTTTCAGAAGTCCTTTGGTTCATTTCCATGCTGCTGTGTGATGCCTGGCTTCTCAAACTTTGTTGGAGGCAGAGTGCTATAGGGTTGGGTGGGCCAAATATTGGTAGTCCAAATATCTGGTAGGGTGCCAGATCAGTAAAGCCCGAGATAACCTCTTGTCTGTGAGATATTTGCACCCTGGCAGTGCCCACCAGAAAAGGCCTGATCTGGAGCCACCTAGCTATGCTTTTTCATGTGCTCTGACCTGCACTGGTTGAGCCAGCTCAGGGCTTCACAGTGCCTACATGAAGTGCATTGTGGGAAATTAAAATGGCAACCCCTGCCACCTATCTACCTGGTGCTGGCTATAGTAGTAGAAGAAGAAGAGTTTGGATTTGATATCCCGCTTTATCACTACTCGAAGGAGTCTCAAAGCAGCTAACATTCTCCTTTCCCTTCCTTCCCCACAACAAACACTCTGTGAGGTGAGTGGGGCTGAGAGACTTCAGAGAAGTGTGACTGGCCCAAGGTCACCCAGCAGCTGCATGCAGAGGAGTGGGGACGCGAACCCGGTTCCCCAGATTATCAGACTACCGCTCTTAGTGCTTCAATGGTCCATTTAGCTCAGTATTTTGTACACTGACGGGTGCTGGCTCTCCAGGATTTCAGACCCGACACATTCCCAGTCCAACTTGGAGATGCTGGGGATCAAACCTGGGACCTTCTGTATGCAAAGCAGATGCTCTACCACTAAGCTGCAACCCTTCTCCTGACAGGAGACCTCTGATGTAGGCAGGTTCTGCTGGAGGGCCCTTTGCCATGTGTTCCCTCAAACCTGGATCCAGCCCTGGCTTGAAGTTTCTGCCAGCAGATGCCTTTTGCTCCCCTCTCTGTGGTTTGTTATCCAGGTCTACAAATACCACCGTTTCTGCATCTGCATTACCATTTCCTCATTTAGATTTACCTCAACACATTTTCCTCCTCGAGCTCACAGTGCTTATTATATATATTCATATCTCAGCATGGGGTGATTTAAGCTCTCATTAATGCTAATTGGTGTTGTGCATTATTTGAGTGTCTATAGGAAATGCGCATTCAGGATAAGACAGCCTTGCCTTTGAGTAGGTAGGTAGTCTGCTCAGTAAAATGTGATAACCTCCGCTAATGGCTTCTTGGTTTGGAGGAGAATCTTTCATTGAAAACTTTGGGGTGGAGAAGATGAGTTTAAAAATCAGTCCTCTGGGGTTGTGGTGGGAACACATTGCACCAATGCTCTGTCAGGTCACACGCCTCAAGGCTTGATGCCGTATGCTTAACAAACAGATTTTGGGTGTTTAGAGACGGAGAAGAATTTTTTTCAGTCCGTTTTTGGGGAAGGCCCATTACTCAATGGCAGAGCATCTTGCCGAGTGCCAGAGCACACAGAAACACCATTTACATTCCCGTCAGAGAGGTGCCTATTTATCTACTCATACTGGTATGCTTTTGAACTGCTAGGTTGGCAGGAGCTGGGACAGAGCAACGGGAGCTCACTCCATTGGGCAGACTTAAACTGCCAACCTTCTGAAAGGCAAGCCCAAGAGGCTCTGTGGTTTAGACCACATTGCCACCCGCTCCCTCGGGGGTCATGGCTTAATCCAAGCACTACCACCAGGCATGATTAAGAAATCAGTCCCCAAATGTTTGGGTTAAAAGTGGGTTGTGAGTCTAAAAGGTCAAAGATACCTGGTGTAGACAGTACTGAAATTATTATTGTTTATTATTATTATTATTATTATTATTATTATTATTATTATTACTACTACTACTACTACTACTACTACTACTACAACAACAACACATAATTTATTAATCACCTTCTAAGGGTGGCACTGTGGGTAAGACCTCAGTGCCTAGGGCTTGCCGATCGCATGGTCAGCAGTTCGAATCCCCGCGGCGGGGTGAGCTCCCGTCTTTCGGTCCCAGCTCCTGCCCACCTAGCAGTTCGAAAGCACCCTTAAGTGCAAGTAGGTAAATAGGTACCGCTTTATAGCGGGAAGGTAAATGGCGTTTCCGTGTGCTGTGCTGGTGCCGGCTCGCCAGAGCAGCTTCATCATGCTGGCCACGTGACCCGGAAGTGTGTCCGGACAGCGCTGGCCCCCGGCCTCTTAAGTGAGATGGGCGCGCAACCCTAGAGTCGGACACGACTGGCCCGTACAAGCAGGGGTACCTTTACCTTTAAACCACCATGTGAAGGTGATTTACACCTAACAATAATTAAAAACAGTTGAAAACACACAAAAACAACACATGCATTTAAAACAAGGCAAAAACTGTAATAAGTGGACATTCAGTAAAGACTTATATATCCTGCTCAGAAAGCAAACGGTATATGCAGTATAAGGCAGCCACTAACAGAGCTCAGTAGGGGAATCCTGCCCTTTATCTTCTTGTCACCAAACCTAGCTAATTCTGCCTTGCCTCCTGGCCTGGACCCATTTCACAGGTGAAAATGAGGACACGTGTAACAGCCCTGTTCTCCCATTAAAAAATGGTGAAATCATTAGTTGGGGGAGGGGAAATCTCATGATTTAACTTTTGTAACTAGGAGCTTTAGTGGGGATTTAAGTGCAAAACAAAGACACATTGTTGAGCATTAAATGGCTCCATTTAAAAAAAAAAAAGAACCTTGAAGATTGCTTTCTCTGTACTTTGTGTAAAATCGCTTAGCTCATTTTGATAATTGTCTTCCAGTCAATAAATGCACGCTGGTTCATCATGCGCTGAATGCTAAAAGGTTGGTGGTGTGAAGGACTCATCACTGTCAAGACCACAGAATGAACTTCTGTATCCCCTCACAACTTCTCAATGATGCTTTAAATAAGGGCCAAGCATTGAACAATCCTTTCTGGTCCTTTCTGGTATTAACTTAGTGGTGTGGGAACCATGAGTAGCCTGGATTTCACTTGGTGGTGGAATCTGAAACCATGCTCAGGACAGGACAGTAGCTGGGTCCCAAGCTGTTTAGGACTTTATACCTCAAATCCATCACCTTGAACTGCAGATCTTTAAGGACTATAGTGCTATATGATCTCACATCGCCTTGATGAGTCAAAGCTCTGTTGGCTGCATTTTGCACTAGCAGCAATGTATATTCAGGAGCAGCCTCATGCAGAGCACATCATAGTAGTCTAATTGGGAGATCACTAGGGCATGGAGTGGAAATATGCACTCCAGATCATTGCAGCAACTTAGGTGTCCAGTGTCAAAGGTGAATCAAGGAGTACCCCAGACTACATACCTGGTCATTCACAGGAAGAACAACCCCTTCCAGAATAGGTTGTTTATCTACTTCTCAGATCCAGAGTCCCCTGACTGATAATCGCAGAAATGTAGAGTTGGAAGGGACCCAAAGGGTCATCAAGTCCAACCCCACCCCATGCAGGAATGTCAACTATAGCATCCATGACAGATGATCATCCAGCCTCTGCTTTAAAACCTCCAAGGAAGAAGATTCCACCACCTCCCAAAGGAGACCGTTTCACTGTCAAACAACTTTCATCATCGGAAAGGTCTTCCTGATGTTTAGTTGGAATCTCCTTTCTTGTAACCTGAAGCTGTGGGTTCAGGTTCCACCCTTTGGGGCAGAAGAAAACAAGCTTGCTCCACCTCCCATCTTCAACTCAAGCTGTGGTCCAGTTTCATCGCTTGAAACTCTCCTGGAAAGCAATGAGACAGCTGAACTCCACAGAGCTGGAGAGGGTGCTCAGGATGATCCACATTGATAGCTCTTCTCATCTGACCGTTCCATAGTGAGATGAGGGTATTGGATGGGGTGCCTGCCATGCTAACCGGAAACCACCCCAGGGCATTCTTATTTGCCTCTCCTAGGGTAATTGCCGTCCAAGCAGTCCAAGGAAGATACATTCCACAGTGGCTTCCAGGCTGCTCAGTTAAATTGGAAAATCAATGGTGGAAACCTGAAGAAAATATATGGGTGAAGTTGTTTGCACAATCAGACACTGTGCAAAGTATGAATTGGTCTCAGTTAAGGAAAAATAGCAATGACAAAGCAGAGACATCACCTTGCCAACAAAGGTCCGTATAGTTAAAGCTATGGTTTTCCCAGTAGTGATGTCTGGAAGTGAGATCTGGACCATAAAGAAGGCTGACCGCTGAAGAATTGATGCTTTTGAATTATGGTGCTGGAGGAGACTCTTGAGAGTCAAACCTCTCCATTCTTAAGGAAATCAGCCCTGAGTGCTCACTGGAAGGACAGATCATGAAGCTGAGGCTCCAATACTTTGGCCATTTCATGAGAAGAGAAGACTCCCTAGAAAAGACCCTGATGTTGGGAAAGATTGAGGGCACAAGGAGTAGGGGACGACAGAGGACGAGATGGTTGGACAGTGTTCTCGAAGCTACCATCATGAGTTTGACCAAACTGCGGGAGGCAATGGAAGACAGGAGTGCCTGGCGTGCTCTGGTCCATGGAGTCACGAAGAGTTGGACACGACTAAACGACTAAACAAAAACAAGGAAAAATAGCGTATGTGTGAACAGAAGTAAAAAACAACAACAGAATTATCTATTCTTTCTTTTATTTTTATTTGTCCCACCATCCTTGGAGGCAAAATGTTGCGTCGAGACACTTCCCAAAGTCTTTGTAACACACATCAAAAGTTTAACGGGGTTTTGAAGTTGTGGTTTTCCCTTAAGTAAATCAAGGCTTTCATTGCATTTTCAGTGTTCAAAGCAGTGCCTCTTCAGCTGCCATTATGATCACTTTCAAGATGGGCCGATAAGTGTGCCCTCAAATGCATATGCAGAAATCCTTTCCAACAAAGTTCTTGGCTGCTCCAGGATCAGATTTCTCCCATTTTACAGGTTGCTGTGGCAACTGATCAGCTCTGCCGACATTTTTATTATTACTATTTTCTGAAGGCACGTTTAAATCTAATGCAAAGTGCGATCCATAGCATGAAAGGAGGCAACAGCTGGGGGCTGGAGCAGTGTGTAAGCTGACATGTCAGACAGTAGCCAGACAAAGCGACGCAGGCTCTGTCTGACCAAAAAAAAAAGAGTAACAACTGAATGCTGTCAACAAAATCCACAGTACAAGCCAGCTGTTCACTCTCATCAGAACTAAAAAAAAAAAGCAAGACAAAAATCCCAGGGCTGGGAATTAAATTTATGAACAGAAGAGAGAAAGAGAGAGAGAAAAAACTTTTGTGGAAAGACGGAATAGGATTTCAGGCAAAACGGAACCATGCAAGGAGGCCTTAATCAGAGATGCCTTTACTCCATGTTCTGGATGAAACATGCCTTGGCAGCATAGATGCAAACACTGGGATGGTGCAGGTTGGTACGGCCCCTGCCCAAGGATGACAGACAAGTTCATGAAGATAACTAGGGTTGGAGGAGAAAATCAATTTGGTTTAAAGGTGATCCCACCTAATTCATGCTTTCTGAAGCAATCTGCAAAGTGAAACCCAGTTTGCACTTTTAATCCATGGCAGCAAGATACATGGAAGGGCTGCCGTTTGTGGTGGAGCAACTTTCATGCATGCAGAAGACCCCAGATTCAATTCCTGGCTGCGAGAGATTCTCCACCTGAAATCTTGCCACTTCCAATCAATGTTGGCAGGACAGAGCAAGATGGAGCAATGATAATGATGATGATGATGATGATGATTTTATTATTTATACCCCACCCATCTGACTGAGTTTCCCCAGCCAGTCTGGGCAGCTTACATCACATTAAAAAATGGTAAAACATTAGACGTTTTAAAATTTCCCAATACAGGGTTGCCTTCAGTTGTCTGACTCCGTTCAAGGTAGCTTCCTTGAAGCAGACAGAGATAAGTCCAATGAATCATGGTAGGGTGGGAGCAGAGGAGGACTGGATACAAGAACAGATATGAAGCCATTTAGCAGAGGCAAACAGAACTAGAAGATGTCTCCATCAAAGAGTCCTTTGAAAACCAGGGTTCTTTAGAACATTCATAGCGGGGGTCCTATAGAACATGAAGGTGCCATATCTCAATGGTGGAGCACACACTTTGCATGCAAAAGGGTTCTAGGTTGAATTCCTGGTGTCTTCAGGTAAGGCTGAAACCCTGGAAAGTCACTGCCAGTCAGTGCAGAGTCTAGACTACTGAGCTAGATGCACCAATGTAAACTAGGAACTGGCCTCTTTCCTCTACCTCATTTATGGTGCTGTGGTCTAAACCACCGAGCCTCTTGGGCTTGCCAATCAGAAGGTTGGCGGTTCGAATCCCCACAACAGGGTGAGCTCCCCTTGCTCGGTCCCAGCTCCTGCCAACCTAGCAGTTCAAAAGCAAGTCAAAGTGCAAGTAGATAAATAGGTACCGCTCCAGCGGAAAGGTAAACGGTGTTTCTGTGTGCTGCTCTGGTTCGCCAGAAGCGGCTTAGTCATGCTGGCCACATGACCCGGAAGCTGTATGCTGGCTCCCTCGGCCAATAAAGCAAGATGAGCGCCACAACCCCAGAGTCGGCCACGACTGGACCTAATGGTCAGGGGTCCCTTTACCTTTACCTTTACCTTTACCTGAAGGCAGGCTTAGGTTACATAACAAGCAAATAGACTATACCAGAGGGAAGCTGGTCCTGAGGTGACTGCAGCTGAGCAGTTATCTTTCTTAACTACCAGCAACCAACAAACTGGTTGTCGCAGCAACCGGTTAGAACATGGAGGCCATTAGTCCTCTGTCAGAATGTTGCACTTGACTGCAACTTTACATACCACATAGTCCTGCTGTCCCAGAAAGCTGTCTGTGGACAAACACCTGCTCCCTCAGCCTGAAAGCGAGATGAGCGATGCAACCCCATAGTTGCCTTTGACAGGACTTAATCTGTCCAGGGGTCCTTTACCTTTTACCTTACCTCATTCTCCTCCCCCCATCAGCCCCCCCTTAAGCAATATCATCAAAATGCAAGTTGAATGAAGCAAGTTCGACAACAAGCAAGATGATTGATTAGCCGTTGTGTGAAAGATAACCATGGCCAGGGTGTATTTTCATTCGTTCACGCCCGCATCAATAAGCAAGATATAAATCGCAGGTGGAGAAACACGACGTGCCCAGGGAGAAAACATCCTACATAATTCTTTGGGTAAAACCAATTAGCAGAGTGGAATTCATTAGAGACAAAGGGGGGGGGGGAGCTCTGAAGGGTCACTCCACCCGTTAGTCAGGCCTGTCCGTGTTACCAAAGCAGCGAGAGGATTGGCAGTGAGCATTCCTCACCCTTGATAAATAGCAATTAATAGTGCAAAGCATCTAGAGTGGCTGTGGCAACCCAGTCAGATGGGCGGGGTTCAAATAATAAAATTATTATTATTACAGTCGTACCTTGGTTTTCGAACAGCTTAGTTCTCGAACGTTTTGGCTTCCAAACAGCACAAACCTGGAAGCGAATGTTCGAAACAGTTTGCGAACTGTTTTTGGAAGCCGAATGTCCAACGGGGCGCTTTGGTTTCTGAACGTTTTGGAAGTCGAATGGACTTCTGGAATGGATTCCGTTCGACTTCAAGGTACGACTGTATTATTAACTGACAGGATTCTTACGATGCACACTCAGTATTTTACAAAAAAATCCAACAATAATAAATGGTGTATATATTGGTGTGTGTACAAGGAAGGAAGGAAGGAAGGAAGGAAGGAGTGTGCTTTTCTTTTTGTAAATCTACCAAAGAATGGAATGGAATAAGGATTAATGGGTTTTCTCAGGATGGAGACTTCCGGGTTGGCGCCATCGCCGAATGGCGGACTCCCTCCGAGCTCCGGAGGGAGCCGGCTCGGCAGGGGCTGGGTTTTACCGCACCGGCGATGCGGGGACCCTTAGAAACCACGGCCACGGGGGCCGTGGACTTGGAGACTCGGCTAGCACCGCTAGCGCCCTCCCGACTCGTGAAGGAGCCTTTTTAAAGGCTACGGATCGGGTGCCGGGGAGAAGCGTGGTGCTTTGAGTCCTCTGCCATCCCTGCCGAGCGAAGCCGCATGCCATCCGGCGGAGAGCGCTGACTTCTTCCATTGAGAATTTGGACTTTTAACAACAACCCGTGAGTAAATTGGAAATCGGGTTTAAAAGAAGAAAAATTTTTGGGATTTGAGACGAGCGGGGGGGGATCTAAAAAGGAAGTCAGTCCCCCTCCCTATTGTAGACATTTTAAAACAAGGATTGGGAAGCCAAGGCCCAAAAAGAACGGTATCTTTGCTAAAATCAAGAATTCCATGATGGGAAAGTACAAGAATTGTGCTGGAGGAAGAATTGAAGGAGAAGGAAAATGCACCCCCCTCCCTGGGAACCGGGGCGATTGAGGAGTGAGCCTGGTGAAAAGAGCCGGTGATTTTGACAGCTGTCAAAGTAGCTGTCAAAGTCGGAATTTTAAAGAGGATTTTATTACAAGGACCTTGCTGGTCAAATTTGTTACAACTTGATATAATTTGTTAAGACTTGAATACAAAATGGCGAAAATACGGAGAACAATCGGATTTTTGGAAACAAAGTTACAACAACCCCCCTAGAGGAGCTTCGGGACATTACAAAGATGGGCGTAAGCCGGGAAAAATACAACACTTCGGAATTTCACAGAACTGGTTATCTCCTGGGAAAGCTGCAAAACTGAAACTGAATCTCGTCTACAGGGTGTTTAGACTAAAAGGAGACAACAGAATACCTTACTGAAGAAGGAAGGGACTGAACGCAAGTTTCTGTTCCTGAATAACAACAACCCATGTAGAGTTACTAAACTTCTGAATAAGAAAGTTTTAGCAGCGGAACAAGAGGAAGCTGGACTATAACCTTGAAAGAACAATGGGGGGAATTTTATAATTTGACATTTTTAAAGATTTAGGAATTAATTTTTAAAAAAAGTAATCCTAAAAATGGGAAATAATTCTGCAAGGAGTTGGGGGAAAAATGGGATTGATGGACTTAAGATTTCCAGGCTGGAAACATAGATTGGAGGATAAGGGAAATTAAACCGGGGAAGGGGAGGGAGAATTAGAATCCAAAGGCTTGCAACTATTTTCTGAATTGGTTTTCTTTTTTCTAATATATTTTTTATTTTTTTATACTTTTATTCTGTGTGCTTTTACTTTAATGGGAAAAAAGGGGGACATTGTGGAAAGAAAAGGGGGTGGGCTATGGGGAGAGATCTTTTGCTTTTTTTTTTTATCAAGGGTGTTGCATAAGGTTTGTATAAATTTAAATTTGAACAATGGGGTATATAAATTGTGCTTTAAATCAGAAATAGAACTTGTGGAAACAACAATATGAAAGGGGAATACGGTAGGGGTGGGGGAAGGGGGGAGTCCCAGAAAGTGGATGTTTGAAAATAAGGTTCTGAATGTATCTTCATAATTTCTTTTCTTCTCTTTCTGTATTTTGGAAACTTCAATAAATATTATTTAAAAAAAAAAAAAAAAAATGGGTTTTCTCAGGATGATGGAGGGTGTGCGTGCTGTGTCCTATTAGTAGTGGAAATGCTCTGCATGGGAAAGGGACAAAAAATGGGGGTAAGGGAGGATCAGTTGGGGAATGGAGTGAGCAATGCCCCTATTTGCATCTGAGGAAAGTTGAAGGATATGCGAGGTCTGGGTAATAATAATAATAATAATAATAATAATAATAATAATAATAATAATTTATTTATATGCCACCTCTTGGCCTGAATCCGAGATGAGGGCCGCAACCACATAGTCGCCTTTGACTAGACTTAACCATCCAGGAGTCCTTTACCTTTACCTTTACCTATTATACAATTGTGACACTAGATGGCGATGGTGAGCTATGGCAAGTTCAATATATTTTTCAAAACTTTTTTTTAAACAAACAAACACACACACACACATACTTTCACAACATTTTTTAATGTGTCTAAATTCCAACCTTAATTGTGACTTGTTAAAAGTTCGAACCCTGGAGTTGATAAAAGAAAATCTCTTTTGTTTTTCAGGGAAGGCCGTATGAGCAGGTGAACAGCACAATACTTCCACTCGCTCACAGATTACCCGTTGTGTTTCGAATGGAGGGCTGCTTCAATACATTTACGGCAGCCCACTTTAGCTGGCTGAATGAACTGATCCTCAGCTTCATTGAATCCTAGAAACAGGCCCATTTCCCCCCCAAAAAACCTTCAGTCCGCACACAATGAAGTTTGTCCGAGTATCAAGGTCAGCTGGCCATTTGTCAGATAGCAATTCCATGCTCTCCAAGCTAACCCAGCAGTTGGAATCAAAACACTGGCCAGGCATCCAGTTAGATAGGGAAGTGTGAGCTCTAGGGAGATTTCCCCAGTGTGTCTCAATTACAGTACCACATGTGCAATATTTCATGGTGAAAAGTTTTGAGCATTCCGAATATCTCAGTGACACCTGTGACTGGCTAAGCCAGCCTCTGAGCTAAATTACACACCATTGCCTGTTGCTGCGCATTCATTTGCAGGGCCTGAGCAACAGGCAATTGTCGGAGTCCACAACCTGACTTCCCCCCGCTTGTTGGTTTGGGCAGCTCAAACCACTGGGATTCTCTGCAAAATCCGGATCCAAGTTTTTTTCTGCCCATCTCAAAATCCTCTCCATACTTTCCCCCAGACTCAGGGCTATTGCGGCAGGAAGAGTTAGTAACCTGAGACAAACTGAGAGCTGCTAGGCAAGTGTATTCCAAACGGTAGGGGGCACAGCCAATCTGTTTATTTTAACCACATGAAAACGAACATGTTTGCATTACACTGTCAGAAGCCCAATCTACCGGTGATGGACAGGCTCCATTTATTCTTTGAATGTTCTTATCAGGATTCACGGGAAATATTTCACCAACCAACTTGGGAAGTGGAATATATATACAGTGGTACCTCAGGTTACATACGCTTCAGGTTACAGACTCCGCTAACCCAGAAATAGTGCTTCAGGTTAAGAACTTTGCTTCAGGATGAGAACAGAAATCCTGCTCCGGTGGCGCAGCAGCAGCAGGAGGCCCCATTAGCTAAAGTGGTGCTTCAGGTTAAGAACAGTTTCAGGTTAAGTACGGACCTCCAGAACGAATTAAGTACTTAACCAGAGGTACCACTGTATGTGTGTGTGTGTGTGTGTGTGTGTGTGTGTGTGTATATATATATATATATATATCTCCTCACAGGATACTGAACTGAGGCCACAGACTCACCATATAGCATTGCTGCTTCTTAACCCTGATGAACAATGCAGGTCAGCTGGAACTCATGGAAATTACCTGAACCACTGGGGAAACCATCATGTCTGCACAGTTTTCCCCCACCACGTCCTTGAGCAGATCAGGGTTTGATCCCGTTCAGAGTGTTTGCCAGTGTAAAAGCATCCTAAAGGTCATTTCACCCAGTGTGCAGAGGCAGTTTGGCTTATACCGGGCATAGGCAAACTCAGCCCTCCAGATGTTTTGGGACTACAACTCCCATCATCCCTGACCACTGGTCCTGTTGGCTAGGGATGATGGGAGTTGTAGTCCCAAAACATCTGGAGGGCCGAGTTTGCCTATGCCTGGCTTATACGCTTCATAGAAAGCTGCTGCAAATCAGTTTCTCTAATGAATGCACCTATAATGTAAATCTAATGCACAGTTTTGTGTTAGTGACATCTGCATTTATTATCACACTTGGTTAGCCTACGTCACATGGGAAATCTGAAAGAAAGCTTTTCCTTTAGTTCGTGAAGATGTCTCTTTCTTTCTCCCCGTTTTCCGTCTTCTAAATCAGCATTTGTGGAATTTCACTTGTCCCTCATCTTTAGGGAGCCAGAGACATAGAATCATAGAACTGCAGAGCTGGAAGCTATCCAGATATATATGTTAGCCACTGTCCTATTTTTTCTTTTCTTCATAAAAAAGTGAGCTTCTGACATTCCCCTGGGAAAAACTAAGATGAAGTCTCCTCTCTGCAGTTTTCTTCAAAAGATTGTTAAAGGTTGGCAAACTTATCCAGTTCTTGACCTCTTTCCCTGCTGAGAGAGAAGGCCGTCATTATGAGTTGTATTATTTCACTGATGAATCATTTGTGAATTAACAATAGAAACATCCACAGTATGTACCTGCTTTAAAACCACTTCAAGCCCAGTACAGATATAGACTGGGAGGAAAATTTCTGCTTAAAGGACTTTCTGGAAGAGGAAAATTTTAGCTTGTGCTGAAAAAGAAAACAGAGCCTGACTGATACGCTGCATAAGGGAGTTCAAATGAGTAGGTGCTGCCACACTAATGGCCAAATGCCTATATCGTAAGGAGCAGACCTTCTGTTGAGATGTTATTTGCAGGAGGCCCTCTTCTGCAGAGCATGATGGTTGTATATATTCTGCTACACGAAGGATACAGGAGCTTGCTGCAATCACCTGGAAACCCTAAAGCAAATGCTCCACAGCCAAAACCACAACATGAGCTCTTACAGTAGAAGTGGCAAGGAAGTATGGGATGTAATCCATTGGAACAGTCAAATGCAACATTCCTTATTTTCCTAGAGTGGGCACAGGCAAGGGGGATGTTTCTCCAGTCAGTGTAACTTCTTGTTCCACTGGTCTGGAACGTCCTCCCCCTGCATGTGACCTGGGAGATGGGCGTGGCCCTGGCTGACTCCATAAAAGCGCCAAGTCACGCAGATCTCTTGATCTCTCTCTTGCTTGCTGCTCTCCTACTGCCACACTGCTCTCCTGCAGCCATTTTGTTCTCTTAATGTAATTTTGCTGTCTGCTGGCTCTCAGCCAGCAGCACATGAGCTCAATGAACCATGTGAGATGAACTCACAGTTTGTTATGTAACTACAAAGTAAAGCCTGCCTTTCAGGGAGCAAATTGTGAACTGAAATGTGAGTAAACTGCTTGTTACTTTTAAGGAAAGACTCTCGTGTCTTTATTCTTTTAAGAGAGATAAAAGGGGACACCAGGAATAATCCAGTCTGATCAAGCCAGATTGGATTACTTAACTAAAGAGATTCAAACGAATCTGCAAACTAGCTTCCTGCTGTATTGCGGGGAATCTGCTCTGCTACATCACTCACTAGCGTGAGTGAAGGAAGGATAATACTTATTCAGTATATCCTTTCCTACCATCCTTAACATTCCCACAGGAAGAAGAATAATTGATATTGTACAAAGCAGAAATAAACTTGTCCTCTTGTCTTGCGTGCCTAAAAGGATAAAGCATGGGAGGGGAATCTTCTGGCCCTCCAGGTGTTGTTGAACTCAAACTCTCATCAGCTCCTGTCAGCATGGACACTGGTTAGCCTTGATGGGAGCTGAAGACCAGCAACATCTGGACGGCCACGGTCCAGGAAGTCTCGAGGACTTATTCTAGCTAGACTTCCTCCTTGTCATTAGTGGTGTTTGACCTTGAGTAGCCGGCGTACTCCTAATTATTTGGCCAACGCCTGAGAGAGCAGAAGAGTCATCCATGTGTTGCAAACGGACAAAATCTGCTGATATTCAGTGAAATGTTTTGGCCTTTTCGACCCATATCACGAGAAGAAAAACTAAGGAGAAATAATAATGTACTACAATTGCAGAAACCTTTCAGTGGAGGGTGGAATTAATTAGGGCTTCGCTGCCATGAAATTACACTTTTTTATTAGTTTCCCAGCACTAACCGTCTCGGCGTAATTTCCCTGGGGGAATTTCTCTGCATGGCAAGGGAAAGGTTGCTCTTCCCAGTAGAGAAAGAAGATCTAGTTGTCCTAGTCTGAAGGTGGGATATGGAATGATCGCTCCTTCGGCTACAGACAGGTCATTTTCCTATCCACAGCATGTCTCCATTTTGTATTCAGGTTTAAAGATTTCGTCTCCTCCGCTAACCATATCCCATGTATCCTTTCACCTCTGACCAACCCCTTGCAGCAGTGATTGGTGTTGAGCCTGGAGCTGATGGAGCAAGCAATAATAGTAATAATAATAATAATAATAATAATAATAATAATAATAATAATGGTTTATTTATATCCCGCCCTCCCCAGCTGAAGCTGGGCTCAGAGTGGCTAACAACTATAAAAGTAACACAGCACTTTAAAATCAATATTCTAAAATCAATTCGAAATCAAATTAATGGCAACCACTGGGTCAGAGTTCTACGAGGATCACCAAAGGAAGGGGTCAGACTGTGCCTTGGCCAAAGGCCTGGTGGAACAGCTCTGTCTTGCAGGCCCTATAGAAAGATGTCAAGTCCTGCAGGGCCCTAATCTCTTGTGACAGACCATTCCACCAGATCGGGGCCACAGCCAAAAAAGCCCTGGCTCTGGTTGAGGCCAGCCTATCCTCTCTGTGGCCCGGGACCTCCAAGATGTTTTTGTTTGAAGACTGTAAGGTCCTCCGTGGGACATGCCAGGAGAGGCGGTCCCATAAGTATGAGGGTCCTAGGCCTGTACTCCACCAGGAGCCATTGCAGCTGGTATAGCACCGGGCGAATGTGATCCTGCGGCGAGGACCCTGTAAGGAGTCTCGCCGCGGCATTCTGCACCCGCTGGAGTTTCTGGGTCAGTCTCAAAGGCAGCCCCACATAGCCCAGATTGCAATGGGATAGTGGTCTCCAACAGGTGCCAAGCCAACTCAACCCTCCCTGCCTCCAGAATGCCACACTTTGAGGGCTTTGGTTTTCTGCTGTGAGCAGCAACTCCACTGGCAGCTCTACTCATGCACACATTCATGAGCAGAAAGGGATGCCCTACGTCAACAGAGGAATCAGTGGTAACTGCTGGGAGGTACCAGCTAAAGGGATGCCTCTGCCTTAACCACACACCCTCATCCTGGTGCAATGGGGGAGCCAGGATTGGATCCTTCTTTCAGTCAGTTAAGCATCTTCCAAAAAACTAGGGTTGAAGGTAGTGTGCAGAAGAGGGGGAGAAATAGAAACACATGGAAAATGGGGTGGGAAGTCTGTGGGGGGCAAGATAAGTTTGTTATGTATTGAGGTTAAACTTTTGAAAACTTAATAAAAAATTATTACAAAAAAAAACTAGGGTTGAAATCCACCATGGGGTCACCATTGGTTGCAGAGTTGACACAGAACAAGAGTCACATCTTGGTTATCTTAATTTAAGTACAGCAGCAAACAGTGTCCCCAAATTTCAGCCACTTGTCATTGTAAATGTTTTGAATTGCAAAAGCTGGGACAAAAAGTATCCCATTAAATCAATCAACACACACACACACCCCACAGAGGTGCTCTTTGTCTCATTCAATGCCAACCATTTAGAGAAATGAAAAGAAAAAAGTACCATGTGGTTTTTCTAGCAAAAACTAATTCCAAGAAGCAGAAAAGTGCCCTTCTTCTGAAGCAACAGATGTGGGTTTGCTTGGCAATGTTATGCCAGCCCGAGACACATTTTGATTGACTTGGGCCAGAAAAATCCCCCATAAAACTCCCATATGTCAGTTTCATACTACTGTATATCACTTTTATACTACATCAGAAGCCGCTCTGGGTAGCAAACTAGCTATGTTTCCTTCCTCTGAGACCTACTCAGAATTATCTGAAGCAGTTGGTGCTTATCTGATTTTTTTAAAAATTTCAGCTTGGGTTGAAATTGTGATCTATGCCTCTTACATCATAGGCAAACATCCATTTCAGTTTCCAGAATAATCTTAACTTGCATCCCTATTTGGTACCAAAGAAGAGTGTGTGTGTGTGTGTGTGTGTGTGTGTACTAAAATAAAGTACCTACGGTATAATTACCGGCAAGAGCAATATATGGCAGGATAGTGTGGGAAACCGCAAAGAAGTTTTACATTTGCAGAGAATGCTGGTTTAGATGACTTCCATGTGCTTATAATTCGATTTTGGGACATTCAAAGAGATTTGAGGGCTAGATTTAAGCAGAAGTTACATGTTCTTGTCTCAAGCTGAGCAGTAGCGCTACCGAGCACACCCACAGGAAACAGATAATGAAATAAACAGTCGTGGATCAACGGAGGGGCAGTATTTGAAGAACATGGTGGGAGCTTTTGGGTTGTGCTGCTATCTGTGAAATCTCTGGATAGGCTAACAAACATACAGAGTGATCTTATGCTAGGGCCCTTTTAGCCTGAAGTTCAACAATGTGCCCTTGATTGCTTTCAGACCCATTCGGAGACTTCTTCCATTTGTTTGTTTTTTATTTATATATAAACCAAGAACGGCATTCAACAAAATAGTGGTGCAAGCAGAATAGTGTGCGCCAGGTTTCCTTCTCTCCTCCCCCCACGCATGCATTGCACAACCCCCCAATTTGCTCCTGGGGATTGGGGGGAACCCATAACAGATTTTGGAGGTGCACAGGGTGATGAGAGAAGGGAAATTTGTTACCCAAGTTGTTCCACTTGTGCAAAGAGTTATTTAGCACTCCAACCCAAAGTCTAGCTAGTGGCTGTCATATCATGTGGTGGGGAACTCCATATACAGAGGTACCTCTGGATATGAATGGGATCTGTTCCGGAGCCCCGTTCGCATCCTGAAGTAAACGTAAGACGCGACTGTGCGTCTGCGTGGGTCATGCTTCCGCGCATGCGCGTGACATCATTTTGAGCGTCTGCGCATGCGCAAGCGGCGAAACCCAGAAGTAACTCGCTCTGTTATTTCCGGGTCGCCGTGGAGTGCAACCTGAAAATACTTAACTTGAAGCTACTTCAACCCAAGGTATGTATGTGATTTGGGAAAGTGCTGTTTTCTGTCTATGCTCAGCTTCTGATGGCCACCTCAAACGGCATATTTTTAGCTTCTTTAAAGGTAATATAGTAGGAAAGGGGATGCAGGCCTGATCCTTGGGGCACAATTAGGCATGGATAAATCTGTCAATTCTGATTTCTTATTTTCCAGCCTTCACTTCACCATATTTCCCAGTCAGGCTGCAAGCTTTAAAAAGTCTTCTTAAAAGTCCATATTTCCCCCAATGGCCAAGACTGCATACAATTTTGGTATGCAATTTTTTCTAATACACCCATTTATTTATTTTTGCAAACAATATGCCCTAGCATCGTGAAGAAAGCCCAAGTTTCCCTGACCCATAAGACTGGACTCTGCTTTACGCACTTCAGTATTCTGAATTTCTGTTTTATTTGCATTTGTGTGTTTATAGTGCTGCTCTACTGGTTTTAGGTCATTATTTTAACGATAACATTGTTTGCTTTCAGACTATATGCAGCTTAGAGATTTTTGAAATACTCAGCTGGACAGAAATGCTTTTAAATAAAGAACGATTGTAATCGATTTTGTATGCTGTTATCACTAATATGTTTTTGTTATGCACTCTAATACATACATTTGTGTACTCATTATTTAGTTGGTGAGTTCCCTCACAAAATTCAGAGAAGTGCTCAGTTTAAAAGATAGCTAGGTTTTGCTTTGCATATTGTTTTGTGAAGCGTGAATTAGGCCTGCATTTTAAAAAGTGGAAGAAGAAGAGGAGGAGGAGGAGGAGGAGGAGGAGGAGGAGGAGGAGGAGGAGTTTGGATTTGATATCCCGCTTTATCACTCCCCTTCAGGAGTCTCAAAGCGGCTAACATTCTCCTTTCCCTTCCTCCCCCACAACAAACACTCTGTGAGGTGAGTGGGGCTGAGAGACTTCAGAGAAGTGTGACTGGCCCAAGGTCACCCAGCAGCTGCATGTGGAGGAGTGGAGACGCAAACCCGGTTCCCCAGATTACGAATCTACCATTCTTAACCACTACACCACACTGGCTCTTTTAATTAAGTGGACCAAACTTAATTTCTTCTCCCTCCCCCCACAACCTGCATCCATAGCCCTCATCTGTCAGGAACTTCTCATGGGCCATCTTCATTGAACATGCAGTGCTGCCCTTGCCTAGGAGACATTTGCAGGAGACCTTCCCATGCAGACAGTGCCCCACATAAATTAGTGAGTCTCATTGGGAGATTCCACCTCAGGCATCAAAATATTTCAGGCCGATGTCACCAGAAGGCTTTGAATTCTAGTATTCACTTCTCCAGGGACTTCAAAATCCTGCCCACCTGGTGATAATTTCAAGGTAAGTTCCATTCAAGCCGTGTTGGAATCCTGTAGAAAAAATGCACTCCCTCTGTCAAACAGGTGGCTGTGGCTTTATTTATTAATTTTCCAAAGGTCTCGCCCCCTGCAACGTGTCATGTGGAAGCTAGCAATCATGAAAGCGCCTTGTTCCCCAGGGGGTGCTTTCAGAAGATGCAAGGAAACAGGTGCCTGCCATTCTCCCTCATTTCCCTTCCTCCCCGTCGAAGGAGGACTGTGTTTTTCAAGGAAGGCTCAATTAGGCATTCTTGAGTACGTCCCTCCCTCATTTCCACCGTGTCTTTCTCTGAGGAAACAAGGCTCTTTAGTTCTTAATTTGAAAGGGGAGGGGACCAGCAATGACGCAACCCCACCCCCATTATTGAGATTTGCCACCCACCATGGGAGCTGGAGACCACAATGGCCGTTTCTGCAACTGTTGCCGTCAAATATTTTCCAAGGCAGCTGCTAGGATAAGATAAAATACAGCCCGGGCCTGACGCTGCAAGCAAAAGGAAGGAAACTGGAGCTCATGAAAACAGATGAAAAGCCTCGGGAGTCTTGCCCTGAAACTGAGTTTTTTTGGCTCGGTGCCACAAAAGCTGAATGACAAGGGGTCCAAAATGAACACAGTCATCTGAGAGCTCCTGGCTTCTGAAAACATTTTTTAAAAAGTGAATTTAAGGGTAACCCACATTGTTCGAGCATTCAGGGAAGACCCCTGAGGGGGAACCAAGGGTCAAGATCATGCCAGTTTGGTTATCCAACCAAATAAGGGAGCGATCATATACCCAAGAAGCTGGTGTAAAGCAATGCTCTGTGTGCATGTGTAATATGTTAACATTCCAGAATGCTACATTCTTTCTGCTGCATGTTTAGACCAGACCTTAAAGCACTGAGCAGGAAGCATATTTAAATGCAAGAGAATCATGTAATAAAGTGTTGTGGTTTTTTGTTTTTGTTTTAAGTCTCTTCCATGTTGGAATGAAGACTGTACGTTCGAATGCTAGCCTACCAAACAAGAGAGAGGGAGAGAGACCTCCCTGCACATAAAAAAAAAACCTAGTCAAAATAAATTAAAAAATTGTCCAGTAACACCTTAGAGACCAACTGAGTTTGTTCTGGGTGCATGCTTTTGTGTGCATGCACACTTCTTCAGATACCAGTAGACCGTCAGACCAACACTGCTACCTATCTGAATAAAAAACCCTAGTATGTTAGACATAAAAGTTCAGTCCTAGCTTCTCTCCTTAAATTTTTGGGGATTTTTAAATATGCAGGAAGATTTTCTTTTCTTTTTCGGGGGTGAGCACCCAAGCATTTGATTCCCCCCTCGCCATTTCCCATGCGGCGGAGACTTGCAAAAGCTGAGTCACATTTCTCTGGCATATATAGGTTTGGCACCCAGTTTACCAATATATCTGCAGAAGTTTCAAGACTTGGTTAGAACGGAGCTCAGGTGGAACACGATGTTGACCTTTCTCTCAAGTGGAAAGTACCAATCCGTGCCTTGATCTCTTCCAATAAAGCAATGTTGGGTTTTTCATCCTGAGCATGAAAAGCAATTGTATTTTCCTTCTCAGTGTCTCAGATGCTTTTTATATATTTTTTAATCAAATCTTCACCAAAGAAGACTTATTCTCTCCTCCAACTAGCTTTCCTCCAGCTTTTCTTTCTTTCCTTTTATTTATAGATCAAAGTTGCAGCTCTATCAAATCTCAAAGGCACATTGTCAAGTCCTGTTGACCCTGCATGTAACCTAGCCTAAGTCTATCACTTCCCCTTTTAGAGTTGAATATAGGGCTCCCGCGCCTACTAGCTATAGATCTCCTAGGTTCAATAGCTCCCCTTCTGAGTAATTAAAAGAGAAAAATACAAGCGTGAGGAATATATGGCTGGCAGAATCTATACGTTGCCTGCCTAATCATAATTATTTAGCAAGTGATTAGCAGTTTTGGATGCTCAGCATTAAAGGCTACATAAAGCGATTGTCCTAATTTAAATCCCCTTTGATGCCCCCATGTAAACTCTGCTTGTGTACCAGCCTAACTTTTGCCACCTTTGTATCATAGAAATCACCAACCTTTCCAGGCCCAGGGGCACTATTTGGGGGGGGGGAAAACAACTGCTGTGGGGGACAACCTCTCTGGTCACTTCTCTCCCCTCTTCAGCCCTTTCCCAGAATTGGACACAGTATTCCAGGTGTGGTCTGACCAAGGCAGAATAGAGTGGTCCTATTACTTCTCTTGATCTGGACACTATACTTTTGTTGATGCAGCCTAGAATAGCATTAGCTGTTTTTGCTGCTGCATCACACTGTTGACTCATGTTAAGTTTGTGGTGCATCAAGACCCCTAGATCATTTTCACATGTATTTCTAGTAAGCCAAGTGTCCCCCATCTGGTTTTTGTGCATCTGTTTTTTCCTGCCTAAGTGCAGAACCTTACATTTGTCCCTATTGAAATTCATTTTGTTAGCTTTTGACCAGTTTTCCAATCTGTTAAGGTCATTTTGAATTCCAATTCTTTCTTCTGTGGCATTAGCTACCCCTCCCAGTTTGGTGTCATCTGCAAATCTGATGAGCATCCCCTCATTTCTTCCATCCAAGTCATTTATAAAAATGTTAAACAACAACAGGACCAGGACAGAACCCTGTGACACCCCACTTGTTCCTTTTTTCCAGGATGACGAGGAACCATTAATCAGTACTCTTTGGGTTCGGTCAGTCAACCAGCTACAAATCAACCTAACAGTTACCTCGTTCAACCCACATTTAACCAACTTCCTTGCAAGAATATCATGGGGAACTTCGTCAAAAGCCTTACTCACAAGAGCCTTTTTTCTTTTCTTTTTTGCATTTAGCAGGGAGGCAAATTCTAAATGTTTTCAGATGAAGGATCATAGAATTCTTCCTTTTACAGGATTCAAATTTGTGTAAGCCCTGTAAAGGGGGCATGGTGGGAGCATGACCAGAGAAAGGGGAACTTGGGCTGGATCCTGAGTCCGTTCAGCTCAGACATGTGTCCTGCCAACCCAGAAAAAGAGGTGGTGCACCCAAAGCACTATTTTGAAGACTTGTTTTCCATTTTCCAGGCTTAGCCAGCAGTAGCCCTGCTCCTGAACAGAGTTTGGAGCTCGACGTGTACTTTATAGCAGCTTAAGTTAATGACAAAGCCACTCCCGAATTTAGGAGGGGGGGGTGTTGCAGGCTCATGACCCCGCCCACACACACTCTCACGGGGCTGGTGCCAGCCCCGCGGGAACCAGGGATTCCCTTTTATTATTCATCTCCTGCAGCCTCAGCCAATCGGCTGGCAGCAGGGGCGGGCCGACCTAGGGGCACTTAAGGTCGGGGCAGCCCTTGGCTCGCCCCTTTTCCTCCTTCGCAGCAGCTGTGTTTTCCCACCCACCCGCCCTTTAGGTTTAGCATTCAGACTTTGCTATGGGCTTTGGCTGGTCGCCGCAAGGGGCCTGGTAGGAGTTTTTCCATTTGGCTAATTGGCTGGAATTTTGAAGCCACTTGGTTTTTTCGCCTACCTCGTAGCAAACGTCACAACTTCTTGGTCTTGGCGGTTAGGCATTGGCCGGGGTATTGTTATGCAAATGAGATGGGGGGGGAGGAACGCCATCACCTCCCCCACTTCTTGAAGGGTAGTTCGTTAAAGGACTCCGAGGGGCGTCGCCTCGTCCGAAACCTACGGAGGCTAGGGCCTAAAGCGCGCTCCCGAGCGGTAACCCCTCGGGGAGCGCCTAGGGATGTGCATCTCGGGGGCTCCCCCTGCTGGTGTTTAACCCTTCCCGGTTAGAACCGGATAGTCTGTTAGGGCCAATGCCTAAGCCAATACCGCTCTTACCTGTAATCAATAAAGTTGTGGCCATTTTTCGCCCATTAACCTAAATTCAGGTGTCCTGTGTCTTTATTTACTTCATCTGTGGGAGGGGGAGGGAATAGCCACGCAATTTGCTTTACATCAGCTTCTTGTCCAACTCTAATTCCAAGTCCTTCATGATTGCAACTAAGGAGGATCTGCCACATCCAAGGCAAGAGGGAACAACTGCAGCCTCAGCTGTAAGCTGTGAGCCACACAAAAATATGCTGACCTAACACTGGAAGACCATTGCAATAACACAGCAGCAACATATTTCAAAGTTGTTCTTATTGAATTCTGACCATCTAATTTGGTCTCCTTGACCTTTTGCGCAACAGATTTCATTTTGGGGCTTGTTGTTTCTTTAAGGGGGGGGGGAGCTGATGCTGTTCAATTTTTGTAGATTTCATTTCTTTTCATGTTTGTCCAGTCTGCCAACTGGCAGTGGATTCCCAGGTGCTTAAGCGATAACAGCAAAATATGTGCAGCAAGAATGTATTAATTTGAAAATGTTGGGCAGGGAGAGGGACTAACTGGCAAGCTTCACTCTGGTAAGTACAGAACTTCCAAAACAAGTGAAAAGGGAACTCAATCAATTGAAAAAGACTGGGCATATTCACGCCACAGACATAAACACTGTTTTCCTCTGCACTGGCCCCATCTGCATTATAAAAAAGGTAAAGGGACCCCTGACCATTAGGTCCAGTCGCAGACAACTCTGGGGTTGCAGCACTCAACTCGCTTTATTGGCCAAGGGAGCCAGCGTACAGCTTCCGGGTCATGTGGCCAGCATGACTAAGCCGCTTCTGGCGAACCAGAGCAGCACACAGAAACGCAATTTACCTTCCCGCCAGAGCGGTACCTATTTATCTACATGCACTTTGACGTGCTTTCGAACTGCTAGGTGGGCAGGAGCGGGGACCGAGCAACGGGAGCTCACCCCATCGTGGGGATTCGAACTGCCGACCTTCTGATCGGCAAGCCCTAGGCTCTGTGGTTTAACCCACAGCGCCAGCAGCACTTCAGTCATGGTTTCCCCAGAGAAACCTGAAAAGGGTAGATTTTCATTCTTTCAAACTTTCACAAGAAGTGAGGAGTCATTTTTTGCCTGATCCCACTTACAGAATATTGTGCTGCTGGCACTGGGTCCATGCTGCCAGGAACATTCCAGGAAGGAAATGTGCATAATGTTTAAAATGAGCTAAGAGAAGAGGAAGGAGGTTATCCCTACCATTGCAACCTTCTGCTTCTTAATGTATGAGGAAAGAACTCATTCAGATGTCCTACATGCCAGGAAATTCATTTCCTGCAGATCTGTTGTCTAAGGTTGTTAGCAGAGAACAACTTAAGGTTTATGTACAGCGTTTGCAATTGGGTTGAACCACAGGTAATACAGGTTACATGGAAAGGGGGAGGATGTTAGGATGTAGTTCCGTTCCACCTTTAGAACAGGCATGTGGAGTTGTTGCATGTCACATGTCTGTTTACTTCCAGCACATCCTGCTGGGAACTTCCGTTGTACATAGTTTTTGCTTCTTGCTGTTTGCTTGGACACAAAGGGATGCAGACATGTTTTTCCTTTATCCTGATGCTGAATAAAATGCATGTAAATATGCTTACATATGCCTCTGTCCGCCCTTCTGTTGCAAAGAGTTCTTATCTCTGCTGGCTTGCATGCTCGGTCTCTAAAGGCTTCTGGGGCTTGAGTCGCAGTTTGATGCTGTTCTGAAAACTGGGGTTCACCCGGGCCGGTTGTTTGGAGCCAGCTGGGGGCCTGCCAATTGCTCCCATCTCCCCGGACGCATCCCAACAATAGCTCAGTGGTAGATCATCTACTTTGCATGCAAAAGGCCCTAAATTCAATCTCTAGCATCTCCAAGCTGGGTTAGGAAAGGCTCTTAGTCTGCAACCTAGGACAGCAGCTGCCAATCAGTGTAGACAATACTGAGCCTGATGGGTCAACTGCCTGATTCAGTATAAACCAGCTAAAGCTATTTTTGGTCATCTGCATACTATCGCTTGCTTTTTCCTGTAGGACTAATTGCAGTCGTTAACAGTCATCAGCAGGTTTACCATACCCATTGAGTCAATCACCCATCTCCTACTACCCTTCTGGGAAAAACCCCACCCCACCCTCCCACTATATGTAAGGGTCTGGTGACTTCTGTTTCAGTGTATCTGAAGAAGTGTGCATGCACACGAAAGCTTATACAGTGGTACCTCGGGTTAAGAACTTAATTCGTTCTGGAGGTCCGTTCTTAACCTGAAACTGTTCTTAACCTGAAGCACCACTTTAGCCAATGGGGCCTCCCGCTGACGCCGCACAATTTCTGTTCTCATCCTGAAGCAAAGTTCTTAACCCGAGGTACTATTTCTGGTTAGCAGATTCTGCAACCTGAAGCGTCTGTAACCTGAAGCATCTGTAACCTGAGATACCATTGTACCCAGAACAAACTTAGTTGGTCTCTATGGTGCTACTGAACATATATATATATATATATATATATATATATATATATATAGCCACCTTCCTATATTCTATTAGTTTGAGCTGTGGATGTTGCGAATGCATCCCCCTATTTACTTTCTCATCCAGCACTCACACACTGCTGGAGAAGGGATGATGGGCCACCAAAGCTGCCTCATGTCACAGGGAATTATTCCTCCTGCTGCTTTGCTGCAGGAAGCAGCTCCTTAATGAACCTGACGCCTCCAGAATCCCCGCTGCTTTTCAAGGTAGCAGAAGAGCATTGTCTATTATTGCAAGCTGGAGACTGGTTGCGTTCCAAGTGTATTGTCTTGGTTCTTGGGTCGCTTTCCCTTTCTGAAAAGGCTGCGTTGTGATAAATGTCATAATTAAAGCTGCGCGGCAGATCGCACAGCGAGCTTCCGAACCAGAAGTCTCTCCTCCGTGTTAATTGCACGGTGTCATCAGTTCCTTCTGCAAAAATGCATTTCTCCGGAAAGCTCAGGCTCAGTTCTAAACATCTGCACTAGGCATCATGTTCCATTCACTTCATTTGGAACGGCTTCAATGTATTCATGCAATGCATTGGCTACATGAATGTCTTCTATGGCTTGCCTAACTCTTATCCTTTGTTTTGGGAGAGGGGTGAAGCACAGTAGTTCCTGAGCCACTGGGGCAAAGATGCCATGTGCCCTCCAGGTGGGGAAGGGCTGGGGGAAGTTTTTTTACCTTCTGAGGGCCACATGCCCATGGCAGGAGCAGCCAAAGGTAATCAGTTGGTAGGGCAACGAATCTGCATTTTGCCTTTGTACAGCAGGCTCCAATACTCTGGCCACCTCATGAGAAGAGAAGACTCCCTGGAAAAGACCCTGATGTTGGGAAAGATTGAGGGCACAAAGAGAAGGGGGTGACAGAGGACGAGATGGTTGGACAGTGTTGTCGAAGCTACCAACATGAGTTTGATGAAACTGCGGGAGGCAGTGGAAGACAGAAGTGCCTGGCGTGCTCTGGTCCATGGGGTCACGAAGAGTCGGACGTGACTAAACGACTAAACAACAACAACAGGCTAGATTCTGTGCAGACACACTTACCCATCTCTATCCCACTTCCAGGCAGTCAGGAGGCATTTTCCAAATTTATTGTCATATTCCAAAAACACTCAGGGTGAGAAGCACAGCGGTACCTCCAGTTACAAACACCTCAGGTTACAAACGCTTCAGGTTACAAACTCCGCTAACCTGGAAGAGTTACCTAGACTTGAGAACTTTGCCCCAGGATGAGAATGGAAATCGTGTGCCAGTGGCGCAGCAGCAGCAAGAGGCCCCATTAGCGAAAGCACGCCTCTAATTAAGAACAGTTTCAGGTTAAGAACTGACCTCCAGAACGAATTAAGTTCATAACTAGAGGTACCGCTCTAAAGCCAGTCAGAGGTGTGGCCTGAGTTCTGAGGGCCACATTTGTCCCCTAGGCCTAAGGCAGTGTTTTTCCAATTTGAGTTCCCAGCTGTTGTTGGACTATGACTCCTATCATCCCAACCAGTGGTCAGGGATGATGGGAGTTGTAGTTGTTAAGTATAATTGTTTAATTGTACATTGAAACAGAAAATAACTCTGTATATGTCTGCATACATACTGCTGAAAGCATGGCCTGGAATCTTCCACTGAGCTAAACAAAGCTCTCAGAGTGCCTAACAAGGTAATGATTCGGTGAGAATAGATCTCTGCTAGCTCTCGCGAGGTGTTTAACCTAGATCACATGAAATATTCAATTATTAAGTCTCCATTTTGGGTGTGTGAGTTATGTGTCTTTTTTCTGAAGAACAAGAGAAGAAAGGATGTGCAAGTGATTCTCTCGCTAGGAAAACAGCCCAAAGGCTAATGGAGGCTGTTTGGAGAGGCGGAGCTTTGCTTTCAGCTATGGGTGAAGTTATTTCATATTTCTATGATGTTTTGCCAGTGCTGGGACCAGCACATGATATTATAAATTATCTGGATGTAACATTAATTGTTTTGCGTTTTCTTATGGAGCAAGTTCTGTTAGTAAACCTTTTGAACCATATTTTTGGACTGGACAATTTTTATTTCAAGACTAGTCAGTTTTTATTTGTCTATATTGTTTTCAAATGTGCAATAACCACAATAGTAGTCCCCAAGTTTGGGAAACACAGGTTCTCAGTCCTTCCATGGAGGCTACACTGTGCAAAGAACTGTGAGGTCCAGAACTAGGAACCCACAATGTTCATTAGGCAAGACCTAGTATGGATTCAAGTCAGAGAATCTCCCGGGGTGGTGAAAGATTCCTAGGTTGCCCATTGGCTCCCTTCAACAGTACAGGCAGTGAAGTCTTCCATTTATGGGCAAGACTGGGCAGTGATAATCCAGCAGAACTCGCTTTATGTTCTTATGGAGGGAAAGTTCCCTCTCAATTTGCCACCCGCACCAAATCTGCTACCTGAGGCAATAAGCCTTTGTCCCATCGCCAGGCCTGAGGCTCCTGGCCAGTGCTTCAAAAGAGCACAGCAACTCCTTGGCAGTTTTCACAGCTGGTGTGGTCCATTTGATAGAGTATAGGGGATTTCAATACAATCCAAATTCCTGCTCAATCACAAAACTGACAGGAGCCCTAGGAATATTAATGTCATGTCCCAAAGGGCCCCTTGCCATGATGGATGAAGTGCAAATTTTAAGACTTTTCACCTAAACATGACTGATAATCTAGAGCTGATTAATAATAACATGGGAACACAGATAAGGTAGAAATGATTGATAATTTCAAGCCGTCACAGGGGTGACATTGTAACTGGATGGATTTGCCAGGGTCAGTTTAAGAGACTCTCAGCAAAGAACAAAACTTCAGCACAATTATAACTCAAGAAGTATTTGGAATTATTTATTACATAAAGGAGATAAAGACACAGAGGGCCTCTTAATTGTCACAGAGGAGATTAGAGGGACTAGACTGAAGATAGCTAAGTTGTTCTTTCAACAGGGAATGGAATGTCCCTATTTTCATGCAGAATGTTAGAGAGTGTGATGTCATGTCTACTCAGAAGTAAGCCTCACTGAGTGCAATATGGGTTACTTTCAGTTAAGTGGTTATAGGCTTGCAGCTTGTGTCTTGTATAATTTCTGCGCACAAACACACACGCTCCTGTGTGACCACCTTGGCTGTGAGTCCTGGAGGATCTGCTCACGGCCTTGAAAACCTTTTCCTAACCTTTTTGACTGACTCCAGCTACAAAACCCGAGGCTGCTGAAGAGAACCTTGGGCTAGGCTATTGTTTAGGGGGGGTTGCTGGGGGGGCGGGGTTGTTGCTGTTGTTGATGTTAATATTTTGTGGCTTCATTTTGGATCTTATTATTTATGTGGAAATTGTTCAATTTGGTTGTGTGCTTTTTGATGTTTTGTTTATTGTTTATGATTCCTTCTGTGGTTTTTTTGTAGTTATGTAATTTTTTATATGCTGTACGCCGCCTTGAGCATGGTTTTAACTTAGGAAAGAAACAGAAGTCCCAGCAAAGGAAGAATGGATACAAAAACTTATGGAATATGAAGAAATGGCAAAACTTACTGGAAAAATAAGAAATCAAGATAACAAACTTTTTATAAAAGAATGGAAATGGTTTATTGAATATTTACAGATAAATTGTAAACAGATAAGAACATTGGCAGGATTATTGTAGTAACCTGGACTATTGTAGTAGTTTCATAAAAGTATATATTTAAAGTAGATGAATAAATGAACAAATAAAGTTAATTTGGATATGCAGAAGGTATTAAAAATAAATTTAAGGAACCGCAGAAAGAGGGGGAAGGAAGTCAAGTTTTGAAATGTTAAAATGACTGTAAAATTATTGAAATATATAAACCTGAAAATCATAAATATATTTTTTTTAAAAAAAACTTAGGAAAGACGGTATACAAATAAAATGATTGATTGATTAGTAGAACACCACACAGATATGGTCTTTATGCAGCCTTATGTGTAATCAAAAACAACACACAAAAATACCTTTATCTGTCATAGAATGATAGCAGTAAGTTTTTTTGTATTATAAATGTATGCAGCCCACTTTATGTAGAGGGGCAGGAGACACAAATGAATGGAAGTTTATGGGCAACTGCATGTGCAGCAACACCTGGTACAAAATTCAAATATGAGGGCAGAAACATGTAGGATTCCTAAGTCACAAGGCCAGGCCATTGAGAACTCTAAAATCCACTGAGAAATTAAAATAGGGGAAATGCCAAACACATCCCTAGTTCTAAGCATGCAATCATTAGGAACGGGCCAAAGGTTTTCCTTTGAGAATTTTCCACCAATTTGTAGGTTGGGGGCAAAGTAACTTCCTTCCCTGTGTTCTATTTTTGAAGCCACAGGGGTTAGGTAAAGAGGACTGCATTCTGAGATTCCACAGCCATAATTTAAACCCTATTCCAGGAGTAGCCAATGCAGCCAAGACCCACAACAATGTCATTGCTTTGTAAATGAGCCCATGGACCCCTAAGGTTGGAGACCCCTGCCTGGTCAAGCACGTGAGCAGTGCTGGTGTTTGAGCAACTTCCATTACCAAGGGTACCAACTTGACCAAAATATTGGGGGTCCCAGGGAAGCCTCACCTCATATCATTGATCACAAGATGTGGTACACACATACAATTGGAATGGCAATGCCCATCAACTTTGGGGGTCCCCGGTCCCCTCAAATATTTTATGGGGGGACGAAGGGATATTGGCTCCTAGGAATTGGCTCCTATGTCCATCACGTTTTAGAATGAATGCTGCCTCTACTTTGCCATTCACCCAGAGAATCTTAGCCAGTTGAGACTCACAATAGCCGCTAGTCACTTATTTATAAAGAGAATAATATTAAAGGGTTATACAGCTACCCTGAGTATTGTGCTTGCTTAGTGTTACATTAAGTGTTTTCTCTGCTAATTCTCTGTGAGTTATTTGACTGTTAGTCGCCCATTCTAGCTGTTGCGTGTTAACCCCATTTCATTACCGGCATACCCATTTGGTGGCAAATTGAGAAAATTGTTATTTGGCAAATTAATTTTCACTGTTTATCCAAAGGGGATTGTTGTTACGTTCTTCTGCTCTCTGCAATTGCAATGAAAATAGCTGTTGCAGATCTAAAAATAAATGCAGAATCTCCAATAGTCATAATATTTCCTCAGGGCCACTTGGTAAGCCATAATAGCACTGCAGTCGCTACCAAAAATATACTTCTGCATGACAGCTGCTGTAATGTATGCAAGAGGCTCTTGGGTGGAACAGCTCTGTCATGTGGAAAGCCAAAATGCCTGCAACAGCCACATAGGGAGAAAACTGTCAACCAAACTCAGAGGTAATTCACACCCCCTAGAAGTGGTAGGGAAGAAGGCAAGACAACAGTAGGTAGAGCCCAAGCCAGCTAGTGTTGTCCCCATTCTCCATCCCCAGCATGCAAAGACAGGCTACAATGGATTGAGCAGATGAGTGGGTCCAATGGTCAGTTTCTTCACATGTTGTAGAGGAGCAGGTGGGGCTTGTCAACTTGGGTATGTAGCCCATCTAGGAGAAGAAAAACTCTGATTCTAAACCTCCACTGGCTTGCAGAACATCTTCAGAAGAAGAAAAGACTAAGGAGTAAACCCTACACAAATCTGGGATGAAGTCCCTAAGTTGGTTAGATGACACCTTGCACATCTCTTTCCAGCAACTCCTGCAGCCAAGCTGGTGCCAAACGTATTGTCACCTGGCCAGACCAGGACCTCCGTACACACTGCCCAGTCTTGCACCCCTGGGAGGTCACTTTGGTGTTGCTGACACAGCAGTTTGATAGATAGATGATAGATAGATATAGATAGATGATAAATGATAGATGATAGATGATAGATGATAGATGATTAGATAGATAGATAGATAGATAGATAGATAGATAGATAGATGATAGATAGATGATAGATAGATGGATAGATATAGATAGATAGATAGATGATGATAGATAGATAGATAGATGATAGATGATAGATAGATGGATAGATATAGATAGATGATAGATGATAGATAGATAGAAAGATGATAGATAGATGATAGATAGATAGATAGATAGATAGATAGATAGATAGATAGATGATAGATAGATAGATGATAGATAGATAGATGATAGATAGATAGATGATAGATAGATAGATGATAGATTAGATAGATAGATAGATAGATTAGATAGATAGATAGATAGATAGATAGATAGATAGATGATATAGATGATAGATAGATGATAGATAGATAGATGATAGATAATTTACTATAGTTGGAGACCAGCTTATAAAACACAATTGGGGGTACAGTCACAGAAGGAAAACAAACAATTAAAACAATGCACAACAATAAATTTAAAAACAATGTAGAACAATAAACTACCGCAGGGAGCTGACCCAGAGTCACCCATAGTTTGGGGATTTTCTTAACAAACTAGTTTGAGTTGGGAGATGGTCTACGCCTACAGATCTGTACAAAGAATCTGGCGACCATCTGGGTCGTCTTCTGATTTTTGCTTAACAAGTAAAGGTCGAATTTATGCTTTTCTGGGAGGTCAGCGAGCCTCACCAGCAGGGGATCAATGGTCTTACTACATGCCTCTTCATAAAAGGGACATCTAAAGAACAAGTGCTCTGGGCTTCCTATCTCCCCCAATGAACAAGCGCAGAGTCTCTGAGCGTATGGGACTTTTCTAAAGGCTCCTTCCAGGACTGGCTAGGGCAGGGCTGAGCTTCTGGTGAGTGTAAAGGCCCTTCTTGCATTTTTTACACAGCAGTTTGACTTTGCCCCCGGAGGTGTCTCTCAAGACAGATGGATGCCAACAACCCCATTCTCCTCACTGCTGAGTTTTACAAGGACATTGCTGAGGCTAAGGAGGAGCATGTTGACAGCCCATGCCATCCCTGGATTCAGTGCAAGTAAGAAAGCAGCTAGGTGGGTGTTGGCTGAAGGCCGACTAAGGTTGATGGGGCAGTGTCTCATCCGCCCAAAAGGACCACCTTCCATGGTCCAAAGTCCATGTTTAAGCACAGTAATATCACCTATTTGTGGTAAGAAAGTAAACTGCAAGCTAAGGACCTTGTCACCCCTTCCCAGAGCTCCTCTGGGTGTCTAGCAGCCAACTTCTCCTCCCATCGCAAAACTCACAACGCACCAAAAACATATAGGGTTATACCCCTCCAGTGTCCACCCACCCACCACAAATGAAGTAAAGGTTCTCATCAGCCACATATTGCTCCTTGACATTAATCTGAGAAATCCTAGAGTCCCTGGTTTCCTCATTTTCAAGCTGTTTGTTTCTCTGCCTCCCACAACCACAACTGACTGCCCTAAGTGTCAACTTGAATTTGTTGCATGAGTTAGCCAGGGTAGATTGTGTGAGCCACTCCAAATTCCACCAGAGTTTGGTGGGACATAATATATACATTCCTGGCTCTCCAATGTTTCTGAAGCTGCTTGGTTCCTCATAGCATTCCTCTCAAGAGTGGCTTCAGTCTTCTCTCCTCGGAGTATTTCCTTAACTATTCCACAGTCTCCAGTCTGGAGGATTTTACAGTAGAAGGTAGGGATACCTTCAGAACATAAGATGAGCCTGCATGCAAAGTGAATGCTCTACCATTGAGCTATGGTCCTTACATGCAAGTTCCACCCTAAGGGGCAGAGGGAACCCTTAACTGCACCCTCTGCATTTAAATTTGGGGTACAGGGAGGGGTTCTTCCACTCTTTGCCTCTATAACTATGTCTGCAGAGCTATTCATTGTTTTGTTGTTCTCCCAAACCTTCTGCCTGGGCGTGCATATACACAAACCCCGTGCAAGGTAATGAAATTCCAGTGAGTCTGGTAGCAGAACTATATGAATAATGCAGCATGGTATTCATTTTTCTCTCTCCCCTCGCCCAATCCGGTCCCCCATGGCTTCTTCTTGTGTTTCTTTGACAATGCCAACTGCCGGCTTATAGCTGTCAGCGCCATGGCCCTGAAGACTGAGTTGGATTATATAGTCAGGCATTTCTGATTAATAACTGGGGGGAATCAATAGGAGATAATATTTTTGGTGTTGTCTACCTGGGAAATAATAGGAAGCTACTGAGTTCATAACAGCTCAGTCATTAAACGTGTGTGTTTTAAGAGACTTTAGAAGGAGGGTATCTCAAACCTGTCTGAAATTCCATAGATCACAAACACAGATTTGCTAAGGTTTCATATTCTGCTGCAGCAGTTTAACGCAAGTCCCAGAAAGCATGGATATATAGAGTCAGCATATTGTCAACAGTGAAAAGATTCCACACAAACATACATCTCAGCCATCTTGACTGTCTCTTAGTGGAGACCCAGGTCACGGAGCCTGACCTTCCACAGCCGCTGTCTTCCATGAACCATCAGTGGCAGGATGGGCAGCAAGAGCAGCAAATACATTCTGTGCTTCACAATAATATTTAATCCTCTTGCTAATTATGCTGTTTGAAATGTGCGTTTTGTATTTGACTTCCTTTAGTAGTGTTTTGTTTTGAAATGTGTGTGTGTGTGAGAGAGAGAGAGAGAGAGAGAGAGAGAGTTAATTTTGCTGCACTAAATGTGCATTCCGTGGTCGACTTCCTTTGTAATGTTTAATTTTGAAATCTTTAAGATAATGCTTTAGGTTGCTTTGAAATGTATATTTGCTATTTGCCTTTCTTCAATAATGATGAAGGGTGGTGTAGAATCTAATAAATAAATAAAATAAAATATTCTGGATTGTTTTATAATGTGTTGTAAACAGCTTTGAGAATTTTTTTTCTTTAAAATATAGAGAGGTATGGAAATGTCAAGAACAACAGCAGCAGCAATAATAATAATAGGGCTGCTATACATCTGGAATTTCCCGGACATAGCCAGGATTCAAATGATGTCTGGGCGCAATTTTCGGAAAGCAGAAAAATGTCTGGGAAAACCAGGGAGTATGTTGTTTCGGTGATTCTCCTAAAAGATAGGTAAAAACTTCATTGGGGAGATGATCAACAACTTTGCCCCCTCCCGCCAAAAAAAGAAAGAAAAGCTTAACAGCTTTTGTGCCCAGATTTTCACTTTTTGAAATATAATAATATATGCAGGCAGATTTGGAAAGAAAGCCAAACACACAGAATCAAGGATGTTATAGCAGGGGTTGGTGATGTGGATGTCACAGGACTACAATTCCCATCAGTCTCAGCCGGCATGGTTGATGGTCAGGGAAGATGGGAGCTGTAGTCCAGCACCATCTGGGCAGCTCCACATCAGCTGCCCTTGTTACAAAGATAGAAGACTCTTAATAGTATTATTGTTAGTGAAATTGTATTGCACCTATCTCTCTATGCACCATCGAGATTCTTTTGTTTCCTAGTACTGCTCTTCCACTCCCAACCAACTGGAGATCTCCATCTGGCCCTTGGGGCAAAGTCCCCTCCGAGGCCACACCCCTTTTCACCAGGATATGCCTGTTACCGAGCCTGTTCTGGGCCCTACTTGAGTGCTTTTGCTTGCATGCCTTCCTGGGCAGGGCATTCCACAGAAAGGGGGCAACTGCTGAAAAGGCCCCGTTCTCGTGTGACCATCCTCTGTACTTTCCTTGGATGGAACACGCAAAAACGCAAAGAAATAAATTGGTGCTACACACAGACACTGCCGGTGGTGAGGCCCCTCCCCAAGAAACTGTTATAGGATGTCTCCTCCCCCCGGAGAAATTCAGTGCAATGGTCCCCTGCGATCTCTCTGCTCGCAAATTCGGGACAGACAATTCAGTGAGGCCAGATGCACACGGCTCTCTCTCCTTTGAACAGCTCATCTGTAAAATAAAATAAAATAAAGATGGCAATTAATTATCAAAGCTCTCCAAAGAGGAATAAAACTTCTAGAGCCATCTTTCTCAGTTTGCAACTTGATTGCATCTTTGTTCTCTGGCATTTGGTGATCTAATGTTCTGTAACAAACGTCTCCTCGTTGCTCGGATTTCAAAGGCTGCCTTAACCATTTTACAAGCGTGCTTACGGAGTGAGCAGAAAAGAGCTAAGTGGTCCACTAAAACGGCGCTCTCTTCTTTGGAGTTTTTGCACCTAATTGGAGATCTGAAGTTAATGAATTAAACAGAATAAAAAAAGAAGTGTGTGATGGGGAGAGAGATTTGACAAGATAGTTCAATAAGAATCTGGCAAGCACATCCTGCTCTAAACCTAACTGAGATGTTACTGCTTCTCGTCCCTTTTTATTGAGTGGCCATTAGCTTTCCCCCAAGGTATGGAGAGGAAGAAATCCCCCAGCGATAGGTCAATGTACAGGTTCTAAATTAGCAGTTAGGCTTGTGGCCTGTGGGTGTTTTTTTTCTCCCTAGTGGTTTATGCTGCCAGAGAAATTCTCTGTGTTTTCACCTCAGGAGTGGGATGCGCACCAAAACTTCACGGTCACCTTCAAAGTCTGGCACATGCCCAGAAGAAAAAAGCATGGATATATTCTGTTTTATGGAGGATATAAACAGTTCATCATTGCAGTCTCGGGGTTTACTGCTGTATCCTGTTCTGATCTTAACTTCCAGTGCCCAGTATCCTTTTTGAAGAGTTCTCTTCATTCTCAGTCATGGATGCCAATTTATGAAGGATCCTTTTAGAGCAGTGATTCTCAGATGAAAGGCCATGGCGGGGCCATGTCTGAGGACCAGAGCTCAGTGGTGTAGCCATTGCTGGACCCTGGAGCCAAATCCAGGGGCCTGCAGTCTTGAGGGAGAATGATCACCCAGAGAGCAGCAAGTAATGGAGGCAACAAGAAGAAGATGCCCAAATGTTAAAGATATGTAATCACTTGAAAAAATCAATTAGGCCTAGGACTAAATTGGGATTAAATAAATAAATGTACGATAAGAAAAGTTAGGAAATATGATTATGACTGTGATATGGTTTTATGAAATAATGATATTGGAAAACTGCTACATATAATTACTAAGAAATTCAGATGGAAGAGATTTGAGGAAGTCAAATAATATGTTTATGAAGATGGATTTTAATTAATTAATTAAGTGTTAGTGTAGTGATGATTTGTTCTATTTTATGTTCTATATTCTTTTTTCTTTTTCCTTTATTATTGTCAACTTTTTCTTTTGTTATGTCTATGTATGGAAAATAATAAATATTATTATGCAAAAAAGAAAGAAAGAAAGAAAGAAAGAAAGAAAGAAAGAAAGAAAGAAAGAAAGAAAGAAAGAGATGCCTAGCATGATTATAATATTGTGGTTATGATTTAGTAGACAGATGATAGGGTGTAGCAGAAGGGGAGAAACACCAAATGCGTGTTAAACGGGTGTGTAGTCAACGAGAATAAGAGAAAAGACCAAATTATGTTTCGATTGTACATGTTAAAAATATTGAAACTTAATCAAATATAATTGGAAAAAATGAAAAAATGCCCAGTGTCAACACCTGGGTCAACATAGGTTTGAGGACAGATGCTGGTCTCTGTAGCATCATTTGTTTTGTTTTGAAAAACATAGAATTATAGAATCGTAGAATTGGATTGGGTCACAAGGGTCATCTAGTCCAACCCCCTGCAATGCAGGTGAAGTGTAGGTGGGTTCCCACAAGGCAAGACACAGTGACAACAGCAAGAACTTTTATTAAACAAACAGAACAGGACAACAAGGGCAAAGCAACTGCTTATATACGTTTCTGAAGGCCTGGGCCACTCCCACTCCCAACGTGATTGGCTGTCCAAACTTCCAAGCTGTGAATCATAAGTTTAAGGGCCAATGGCAGAGGCCCAAATCCTGAAATGTTCTGCGATTGGATATCATGTATCAAATTAGAACACAGGGGCTCAGAATGCGTAGTCCAGACAAGCTCAGGTAAACATAGACCACTGAATACATAACAGCAGGAATCTTTCAACCAACATGGGGCTCAAACCCATGTCCCTGAGATTAAGAGTCTTATGCTCTAACAACTGAGCTATAAAGTTAAAGTGTGGATGACCAGGTTACAGCTGCTCCTTTTGTTATATTTATGCTCTTGGGCTCCATGATCACTGCAGATGGTGACAGCAGTCATGAAATTAAAAGACGCCTGCTTCTTGGGAGAAAAGCAATGACAAACCTAGACAGCATCTTAAAATGCAGAGACATCACCTTGCCAACAAAGGTCCGTATAGTTAAGCTATGGTTTTCCCAGTAGTGATGTATGGAAGGAAGAGCTGGACCATAAAGAAGGCTCATCGCCGAAGAATGGGTGCTTTTGATTTCTGGTGCTGGAGGAGACTCTTGAGAGTCCCATGGACTGCAAGAAGATCAAACCTATCCATTCTGAAGGAAATCAGCCCTGAGTGCTCACTGGAAGGACAGATCCTGAAGCTGAGGCTCCAATACTTTGGCCACCTCATGAGAAGAGAAGACTCCCTGGAAAAGACCCTGATGTTGGGAAAGATGGAGGGCACAAGGAGAAGGGGATGACAGAGGATGAGATGGTTGGACAGTGTTCTCGAAGCTACCAGCATGAGTTTGACCAAACTGCAGGAGGCAGTGGAAGACAGGAGTGCCTGGCGTGCTCTGGTCCATGGGGTCACAAAGAGTCGGACACGGCTAAACGACTAAACAACAACAACAACAACAATCATTATAGTCACAGAGCTATGATTCCCAGAGTTCCCTGAAAAGAGAGATTGGTTCAGGGCTTTCACATCTTCCCAGGAATTAGAGAGTATTGGGTTTAGTATCCAGAACCGCTTGAAGGTATCTCCAGCCTACATCAATGTACAATCCTCTTTGAAGGGCAGGCACTTTTTTCCAAGGACAGATATCAGAATTCACTGAAGCAACCATGAAGAAAACGAAAGACGGGATGCTTGGAGGCTATATTACTGGGGCTCTCTGAGGATGGATGCCTGCCCATTGTTTCTGGAGGGTGACTGAGAAAGCGCACGCCTACAGTTTTAAGTGTAATGGAGGTAAGCATGCCTTCAAATTTAATGCAGGAAATAAATCATGCCCCCGGGTATCAAGGTTTTGGAAAGCACTGTCTTGGAATCATATTCCACCCCTCAGCAGTAAGGAAGGGAATGGAAATGAGGCACAGATGCCAAAGCTCTTACCTGAGCAACCTCATTGACCATCTGCTATGGTTAAGGAACCACCTGCAAGGATGGGAGAATTCAGCTACGTTGCCAGCTGTTTGGTCTCCTGAAATCATGGCGTTGAAAGGGGTCTCAAAAGTCATACAGTGGTACCTCGGGTTACAGACGCTTCAGGTTACAGACTCCGCTAACCCAGAAATAGTACCTCAGGTTAAGAACTTTGCTTCAGGATGAGAACAGAAATCATGCTCCAGGGCCACGGCAGCAGCGGGAGGCCCCATTAGCTAAAGTGGTACCTCAGGTTAAGAAAGGTTTCAGGTTAAGAACGGGCCTCCAGAACAAATTAAGTTCTTAACCCGAGGTACCACTGTAGTTTGTGTGTCTAGAAAGAGGCAGGACTCATGAAGCAAGAAGGAGCAAGCTCTGGAGGGCAGGACTGGAACCAATGGCTTCAAGTCGCAAGAAAGGAAATTCTGACTCATCATCAGGAAGAACTTTCTGACAGTGAAAGCTGTTTGACAGTAGAATGATCTCCCTCAGAAGGTGGTGGACTCTAGTTCATTGGAGGTTTTTAAGCTGAGGTTGGATGGCCATCTGTCTTGGATGCTTTAGTCGAGATTCCTGCATTGCAAGGGGTTAGGTTTAGATGACCCTTGGGACCCTATCACCTATGATTCTTTGATGCCAAGGGTGGTCAATAGAAAACCTATTGCACTAGGAACTTATTTATGTATGCTACAACAGTGGCAAGAGTCTTGCTAGCACAAGGACGGAAGAATGAGGAAACCCCAATGAAAGAACAGTGGCAAGAGAACTTGATGAGCTTTGCAGAATTGGCCAAACTGACATATAAATTGTGTGAAAAGGACAACAGTGACTTCAAGGAAGAATGGGAACTTTTTACAAATTACTTTAAAAGACAACAAAATTTGCTGGAGACCTTGGCAGGTTTTGAATAAACATCCACAAATTTATTAGTTGAACGTATGATAGATAAAACAAGGATATGTACAATTTTATAATATGCAGAGAACAATATGTGCAAAGAAATCAGAGTGGGGAGCTGAGGGAAGTCCTTGGTGGGGGGCAGAGGAAGGGAGGGGAGGGAGAAAGGGGGGGAAATAATGTAACTGATTATGTGGATTGATATTTTGTTATGCTGAAATTGTTTAATAAAAATATTTTTAAAAAAATATTGCACTAAAAGGTATAGTACCCCTGAACGGTTAAGTCCAGTCAAAGGCGGGTATGGGGCATGGCGTTCATCTCGCTTTTCAGACCCAGAGAGCCAGCGTTTGTCCACAGACAGCTTTTCGGGTCATGTGGCCAGCAGGACTAAACTGCTTCCAGCCCAATAGAACACCGTGACGGAAGCCAGAGCTGCACGGAAACGCCGTTTACCTTCCTGCCACACTTGCACTGGCATGCTTTCGAACTGCTAGGTCGGTAGGAGCTGGGACAGAGCAACGGGAGCTCACCACCGTCACATGGACTCAAACCGCCAACCTTCCGATCCATAGGCCCAAGAGGCTCAGAGGTTTAGACCGCAGCCCCGCCCACCTCCTAAAAAGCTGCACTACATGCAGCCTGCATAGCTATGTCAAGTGGATCCTGGGTTCCCAACCAGTGGTAGAAATGCTATCCTTGCTTCGTTGATAGATCAGGGGGCATCAATAGGTGGAGCCAGTGGTAATCTTACACCCACCTCCCTCCTTGTTGAGTTCTGCAATATCAAGGGTGAGACTTAGGAAGAAGCTGACAAGCAATGGTGTTACCTGGAATGGTTGTAAGTAAGAAGGAAGGTTGGGATTGGTTGAAGGCAGATCAAGGCTAGTGGGGCAGCACCCCAGTTGTCCTAATGGACCAGCCTCCACTGAATTAAATAAATGGCACAAATTATAAAATATCTGTTGGTTTCAGTGCTTCATGAGAACAAATTCCCTTTCTATTTGTGGAGGCAGATCATTCATGCACATCAGGGATGCAGCAGGTTCCATGGTCCAAAGAAGTAGAAATTTCATCCTATTCCTCTAATGTTTAGCTGAAAATTGCTTTCTTCAGCTTTGGTGTAGCATGAGACATATTAGGCTCAATACCTGGGCAGGGGAAGTGCTCTAGGAAGGCCTTACAACTCCCTGGGTTTTATCACAGAGAAGTTTATTAGTTGATCCATATGTTCTGTCTACTTGTTTATCTGCAATAACAAGTTTGGAAGTGTCTTTACACTTCAGGTGATTGTCCTTTGGTGCCACTTCTGCTGAAGTCATAATGATCTTTTATGCTTCATTAGCGCTTTTTATGCCCTTTTAGATATTCTTGCCTACTGGCTATTCCATGTACGCTAAGTTAAATTTTATTTGTGCCTCTATGACGTTGGCCTTAGATCATGTGCTATTGCAGAACCAATAAAAGAAAACACATAGAAATAAACCACTTTTATGTCGCCTCCCATCTGAAGGCCCTGAAGTGCTTATTTAATTTCTGAAAAGAGAGATTATTTTGGAACATAGGGAGCTGGCTCATCCTGAATCAGACTACTAATCCATCTAACTCAAGATCGCCTACAATAGAAATTCCAAGCTACTTCCATTCCGACTTGGAAATGCCAGGTTTTAGAAGTTCTGTATTCCAAACAGGTAGCCTTCTCCTTAAATTACATCCCCCCCCCCCCACTTGTTATGTGAAAATGCCACGGTTGCAGGTTTAATCCATGGATGGCTTCTCCCTCCCTTACCTGGTTTTATTTCTGAGGTGGCTAAATGTTGCATAACAAGGAAAACAAGATGTAGCAGAGAGGATTGTCTACCATGCAACACAGAGCGACACACACCTGTTGCCATCTTCAACAATTACCTGTGTGAAGTGGGCAAGCTTAGTGAAAGGGGAACCATAGTCATGCACACATACATACACACACACACAGCAACAACAACAACAACAACAACAACAACAACAACAACCCCACATGACTTCCTCTGCAATCATCCTCTGCCAGGGGTTCTAAATAGTGCATCAATAATCTCCATGCATCAAGTAAGTTCCCACTTCAGACCTTATGTCTCATCAAGGCAGAGGGAGCTGTGCAACACTGGGGGACAAGGCTAAAGTGTGGAGCCAGTGTGGTGTAGTGGTTAAGAGCGGTGGACTTGTAATCTGGTGAACCGGGTTCGCTTCCCCGCTCCTCCACATGCAGCTGCTGGGTGACCTTGGGCCAGTCACACTTCTCTGCAGTCTTTCATCCCCACTCACGTCACAGAGTGTTTGTTGTGGGGGAGGAAGGGAAAGGAGATTGTGAGCCACTTTGAGACTCCTTGTTGTTGTTATTTAGTAGTTTAGTCATGTCTGACTCTTCGTGACCCCATGAACCAGAACACGCCAGGCACTCCTGTCTCCCACTGCCTCCCGCAGTGGGTACCGATCTGGCGGGAAGGTAAACGGCGTTTCCGTGCGTTGCTCTGGTTCGCCAGAAGCGGCTTAGTCATGCTGGCCACATGACCCACATGACCTGGAAGCTGTCTGCGGACAAACGCCGGCTCCCTCAGCCAATAAAGCGAGATGAGCACCACAACCCCTGAGTCGGTCACGACTGGACCTAATGGTCAGGGGTCCCTTTACCTTTACCTTTAACAATTTTGCAGCCGGGGCAACTGCCCTTGTGGCCCTCCCCCATGCTACATCACTGACGGTGAGGACAGAATTGTTATGTACTGAAGTTCTCACCCTGGGCCAGCAGGGGGATACTGTAGATAGTTATGCAAATGAAGGATCGAAAAGTGACATTCAGTGACTGGATAGTTTTGTATGCAAATGAAGGATCGAAAAGTGACGTTCAGTGATTGGATAGTTTTAGAAAATGGCAACAGTTACATTGTTCTGGAGCTCTATATAAGCAGGCTGACTGAGCTCCTCAGCTTAGTTCTGTTCTGACATCTGAATAAAGAAGAGCTGCTTTGAAGGAATCGCTGTGTCGTCTGCTATGTTCGCCCACAACTTAACAAGAATGCTGACCTAGATGGGTCTGTGGACTGATCATGCAGGGCTCTTCCTACAGAGAAATCTCTCAGACATGAATGAGATTTCTTACCAAGAAAGCTCACAGGCACGATAAACTGGAGGCTTCCCTCCCACCAACCCCAAATCAAAAATAAAATTAGTGTTTCCTAATGGAGGGTTGAGACCAATTTTTTTTCCCATTGCAGGAGGGAAGCAGGGACGAGACGGTTTCTCTCGCAATATATTCCCCAGTAGAGAGAGAAAAAACCAGTGCGGTGTTTTTGTTTCAACAGCAGCTTAGAGTGTCTTAACAAATGGCAGCACTTTAACATCTCTATAAAAGCCAACCGTCAAACACGGTAACAGGATCTTTTACAAAGGCAGGAATGTCACTGTAAAACTGGAGCATCTGTTCATTATCCAGGGACCTCAAAAACTGTTTCATGATGCGATCCTTTTGCTGGGAAAGCGGTGTGGCGCTCGGTGGAAATAACAAAACAGGTTTTCTCAGAATGGGAAGAGGGCTGTTCCGAGTGGGGATTTACAAATTTGTGCCCTCATGGGCACAGCAACATTTGCTGAAGGTGAGAAACTGCGCATGGAATCTTTTCCACTTTTAAAAAGAAGGGAGAAAAAATGTTCATTCGGCTCAGCTTGCTTTGTTCCAACTCTTAGCAAAGGATCTCTCTGCTCTATTAGAGGCAACTATCTTTTTTCGATACAGTATACAGTGGTACCTTGGGTTAAGTACTTGATTCGTTCCGGAGGTCCGTTCTTAACCTGAAACTGTTCTTAACCTGAAGCACCACTTTAGCTAATGGAGCCTCCTGCTGCCACCACACTGCTGGAGTACGATTTCTGTTCTCATACTGAAGCAAAGTTCTTAACCCGAGGTACTATTTCTGGGTTAGCGGAGTCTGTAACCTGAAGTGTATGTAACCTGAAGCGTATGTAACCCGAGGTACCACTGTACGTGGTATGCATGCAAAATATATTTATTTATTACGTTGGTATACCACCCATCCAAGCAAGTTCTCTGGACTGTTTACATGAATCAGGGGTCAACAGCCCTTTAGTCCAATGGACATACAGTGGTACCTCGGGTTACAGACGCTTCAGGTTACAGACGCTGTAACCTGAGTAAGTGCTGTGGGTGCCAGCCCCTCACCCATATCAGATCCTCCCCTGTCTAGATCTGGATCCTGCAAATGTCCCGCTTAGTTCAATAGGATTTGGTCAGTTGGTTGGCATCCATCTGTCTCGGGAGGCAATGGAGCAATGCGCCTTTGGGGGTGAAGTCAAACTGTTGGAAGGTTGCAGTGCCTGCTGTGGCTGGAGAGACCGATACAGGAGAGACATGGTTTGTTGCAGCTGGGGCAGATGAAGGCATCCTGTTGTGCTGTTGCAGATGCACCATGGCATTTCATCTCTCTGTACTCCTCCCAGTGGTCATTTGCCCTCTGGTCACTTCTATGGATACAAGGCATCAGCAAGGGATTCACAAAGACAGGGTTGATGTTGCCAACCTATATATCACATTTGCAGAAATCTTTGTTACACAGAGTTGTTCTGCCAATGGGCCTGGTGCCTGCAGCCAGCTCCCAGTAGAGCACGTCAATTGAATTTACTCGCTGGAAAATAGGTATAGGATTGCAGACTAAGGTTCTGTGCATCCTTACTAGAGAGTACTCCACTGACTATTGTGAGACTTACTTTTGAGTAATGAGTAAACATCTATTGATGTTTAAATTTTTTTGCTTTATTTACTCACTTACTTATTTAATTTTTATGATTTTATTGTTTGGTTTTATGTTTTTATATTGATGCAAGCCACTCTGATACATTTTACAATATAGCAGTGTGTGTGTGTGTGTGTGTGTGTGTGTGTGTGTGTGTGTGTGTGTAAAGGTAAAGGACCCCTGGATGGTTAAGTCCGGTCAAAGGCAACTATGGGGTTGTGGCGCTCATCTCACTTTCAGGCTGAGGGAGCTGGCGTTTGTCCACAGACAGCTTTCCGGGTCATGTAGCCAGCATGACTAAAACATTTCTGACGCAATGGGACACAACTAGAGTTCACAGAAACACCATTTACATTCCCGCCAGAGAGGTGCCTATTTATCTACTCATACTGGTATGCTTTTGAACTGCTAGGTTGGCAGGAGCTGGGACAGAGCAATGGGAGATCACCCCATTGTGGGGATTTGAACCGCCAACCTTCTGACCGGCAAGCCCAAGAGGCTCAGTGGTTTAGACTGCAGCGCCACCCGCATTTATTTATCATTTAATAATAATAATTAATAAATAAAACAGGCCACAGGGTTGCATTTTTAATTAATGACAGCACACTCAATATCTATTCTAAGCTAAGTTCTGAATTACCTTTTGGGTTATTTTACTTCTTCCTTTCTGCATGTAAGTGATTACAGCCACACTTATCTCAATGAGACACTTAATTAAAGAATGAAAGAGGCTTATGGAAAGGAAATTGCAGCACTTTGGAAGTTCTTCTCTGCAAGAAAAAAAGATAATGAAAAGAATCGCTGCACGTGTGATACTCACTAAAATGCTGGGGACTTTTGGCTGGTGAGAAAATTGACTTTTCCGCCTCTTCAGCTAAATTGCTCTGCCAATAAGGTGAATATATTGATAAGGTAAGCCCCAAAATAGGAGTGTATGCGATTCACACAACATTCAAACATCGCTCCTAATTAATTATTTCTCAGTTGTTGCCTGCTGGGTTTTAAAAATCTAGTCTCCTCTACTAAGCTACGGAAAGACTCTCAATCTGTCTTTCTCCACTTCTAGCTTTGACGAGTTATTTAGGGAGAGCACTCATATGAATATTTTGGAATGAAAGGTGGAATCCAATTTTGAATATCTGATTCAAATTAATGTAGATCTCATGACAGAGAATGCTAAAGAGAAACCCATTTTTGAGAGTTTATTGAGAATGCCGAGGACTGAGAAGACTGGAGATATACCTCTTTCAAAGGGGGAGGCAAAGAAAACACTGGGAGAACTGGCCATATTGACTTCTGTGGCATGGATGGTAATGGAATGAGAGCATCCTATATTCCACTTGTACCACTTGGTAGTGTATAGAGTACCATATAAGGCTGCATAGACACCATTTGCCCAGGCAGGCACATTATGTGACCCATGAGAGCAGCAAAATAACAAGACTGTACAACGGTGATGGGATAAAATCAGGCCAACTCTTCATTGACAGCACCAGGAAGGGTTAGGGTTGGCATGGCATTGGGCCCCGGGATCAGTTCAGGATCAGTTCAACAAGTCCCATGCTGATGGAATGGATCTGCCGGGTTTAGACTACCCCAAACCCAGGACCGGATTTAGGTTTGATGGGGCCCTAAGCTATTGGAGATAATGGGGCCCTTTATATGTCCAGCTGTCCTTTGTCAACAACAAACTGTCACTGTTTTTTGTGTCGAATATATGCTATATGGTAATTTATGGACCTAATAGGTATCTAAAGCCATTTGCACATAACAAAATATGTGATATTTTAGGGAGCAGGTGAGGCCCATTACTTACATCATAGGAGCCTACACAACACAAAACACTGTTGCTGTATGTAGGTTTTATTTTAATTCTTTTTTATCTTATATTTTGGAAATGTACATCCAGGTTTTCTTTTCCTTTAATTTTTTTGGGGGGCCCTCAAGAGAGTGGGGCCCTCAGCTATAGCTTGTTTAGCTTATACGTAAATCCAGCACTGCCCAAACCTGTTCCATGAGAATTGGCCAGTGTTGAACCTTGCCATGGTACAAGTTAAGCAAGCAAGGTCTCATTGGGCAGCCAGATTCCTACCAGGCAGGTACCCCAACACCGAACTTGGGGTGCCATGGTCAGTCCTCCCCTTAGGCCCCTTGTGGGCCTCCCCCTATGCTATGTTGATCCTGCCCAATGCCATTTTCACCCTCAAACAAACAACGTTCCTTGCCTAACAAAGGCAGGCCATAATTTCACTGAGGGAAAGGCGAAACAAAACCCAGCTAAGTACCAATCAGGTTTAGAGAGAGAGAGATATCCTTTCCGGCCCTGTCAGCCAGCGACTCAAAATTGCTCAGTGAAGGCTCCAGGCTGAGGGCTCTTGGGACAGCTTTTTCTCATGAGTCCACCACACAAGCAAGATATGGGGACAAACCTTGCCTGGTATTTGGCTGCAGTCTAGGGGCCACAGCACCGCTGGGCAAAAGGTGTCCCACACTTATTGGGCACAGAATGAGGCTTTAAGCACATGCCCTCCCCCCAAAGTATCATGAGATCTGTAGTTTTGTTAGGAATGCTGGGAACCGCAGCTCTGTGAAGGATAAGCTAACATAAGAACTTGAGATGAGCTTGGAGAATCAAGTCAATGGCCCATCTAGTCCAGCATCCTGTTCTCACAGTGGCTAGTCAGATACCTGTAGGAACCCACCAAGCAGGAGTCAAGCACAAGAGCCCTCTCACTTCCTGTGGTTTCTGTCAACATGCAGAGGGCTGGGAGGCCAGCTGGCAAGCCCCTGCTGGGCCGTTTCCTTCCAGCAGTCCTGCTGCAAAGACCATCGGCCTCTGCTGTGACGTAAATCAGTGACCCAGGCTTCAAAGCCAGGGCACACTATCAGCAGAGCGAACTGCACACTCAGAATAGGCGTGAGGCTTGTGGAAGCATACTACAACTACAGATTTATTAATCATAAATCAGGACAAAGAAACGCGTCATCTCTCTCGTCTTCTCAGAGAGAACGGGAAAAGCAAAAGCTATACACAACGGAAGTTCCCAGCAAGCTGTGCTGGAATGTAAACAGACATGTGACATGCAACAGTTCCACACGTCTGCTCCTTAAGGTAGAATGGAAATCTCAACAGTTTCCAGCAACTGGTAGTCAGAAGCAAACTGTCTCCAACTGTGGAGGCAGCTATCATAGCTAGCAGCCACTGAAAACCTTACGTTCTGCTAATTTGTCCAGAGTTACAATTCTCAGAGTGGCTTAACAGTCAATCCCTCTCCCTAGGGAACTCAGAGAATGGTAGCTCTGTGAGGGGAATAGCAGGCTCCGAACCGCTCTCAGCACCCTTTGCAAACTTTGTTGTTGTTGTTGTTGTTGTTGTTTAGTCGTTTAGTCATGTCCGACTCTTCGTGACCCCATGGACCAGAGCACGCCAGGCACTCCTGTCTTCCACTGCCTCCCGCAGTTTGGTCAAACTCATGCTGGTAACTTCGAGAACACTATCCAACCATCTCGTCCTCTTTCGTCCCCTTCTCCTTGTGCCCTCCATCTTTCCCAGCATCAGGGTCTTTTCCAGAGAGTCTTCTCTTCTCATGAGGTGGCCAAAGTATTGGAGCCTCAGCTTCACGATCTGTCCTTCCAGTGAGCACTCAGGGCTGATTTCCTTAAGAATGGATAGGTTTGATCTTCTTGCAGTCCATGGGACTCTCAAGAGTCTCCTCCAGCACCATAATTCAAAAGCATCAATTCTTCTGCGATCAGCCTTCTTTATGGTCCACCTTTCACTTCCATACATCACTACTGCGAAAACCATAGCTTTTACTATACGGACCTTTGTTAGCAAGGTGATGTCTCTACTTTTTAAGATGCTGTCTAGGTTTGTCATTGCTTTTCTCAAACTACAGCTCCCATAATTCTTTGGGTGGAAGCCACGGCTGTTTAAAGTGCTACCATAGGGCTTTAGATGTACAGCATGAATTTGGCCTAGAAGCATGTTAAAAAGAAAAGAAAAGCCAGTACAGCTCCATGCAGCTGCCTCTCGGACACTGTGATTAAATACATAAGGTTCAAGTATTCTGGAAAGAGCGTCTGGATTCCTTCCTGTTTCCTTCCAGCGTGAAACGAAGCTGATTTTCCAAGCGCGCTTTCTCGTCCTATCCATGTTAGGGCAGACTTTAATGCAGTCTGTCTGACTGATCTTGGAGCGCCTTACCCTGCCTCGCTACATCTCACCCCCTGCGGCGCAGCTAAACAGGAGAGACGGTGACGGGGAAGCCGATTAATGCGTGATGTGCGATATGTCATTCTTGTTATTCCAGTGGTGAAGGAGCAGAGATGAGGATGTGCTGCATTAAGAGCATCCAGAAGGAAAAGGGAGTTCGGGAAGCCTTTCCCCACCCACCCTTTCAAGTGCTTGTTCCTAACAAGATACTTTACAATGGATGTCTCCCCACTGGCTCATTTCAGCTCCATTAAAAGAAAAGAATACAATAACACAAAGCAGGATAGCAACATTTCCCTAATGAGAGAGGACAGGCGCTGAACATGGAAATCTGCTTCACACTGAGTCGTAGAATCACAGAATTGTCGAGTTGGAAGGGACCCCAAGGGTCATCTAGTCCAACCCGCTGCAATGCAGGCAGACCATTGGTCCATCTAGCTCAATCATGTCCACACTGACTGGCAGCAGCTCTCCAGGGTTTCAGATCTAGGACATTCCCAGCCCTGCCCAGAGATGCCAGGGACTGAATCTGAGAGTTTCTGGATGCAAAGCAGATGCTCTACTGCTAAGCAACTGCCTTTCCCCTACATTGAATGTGTTCTTGTTCTCTCTTCCACCCACCAACCCCTTCCTTCCTTCCTTCCTTCCTTCCTTCCTTCCTTCCTTCCTTATATAATAACTTATAATAATTTATTATTTATACCCCGCCTATCTGGCTGAGTTTCCCCAGCCACTCTGGGTGGCTTCCAACTGAATATTAAAAACAATACAGCACCAGACATTAAAAACTTTCCTAAACAGGGCCACCTTCAGTTGTCTTTTAAAAGTGAAATAGTTGTTTATTGCCTTGACATCTGGTGGGAGGGCGTTCCACAGGGTGGGTGCCCCTACCGAGAAGGCCCTCTGCCTGGTTCCCTGTAACCTCACTTCTCGCAGCGAGGGAACCGCCAGAAGGCCCTCCCTCCCTCCTTCCTTCCTTCCTTCCTTCTTTCCTTCCTTCCTCTCTCTCTCTCTCTCCCTCTCTCCCTCTCTCTCTCTCACACACACACACTCTTCCAGGTGAAAAACTTTCAAAAGATTACCACGGCATTTCTCCTTAAACACCTTTTTACGCTGTCTGATACCAAGGATGTTTGTTTTCTGATGATGCTGCGAGGTCTTCTGGGAAAGTCGCAGGGCACTTCAAGCCATTTCTACCCAGAACTAAGTCGTGCTAAATTCATTCCCCGCTCACAGCATTTAGACTTGTGGTATAACCATACCTATTTTTCTCCTTGAACCAACAAGGATTCAGAAGCCTTGGATGTGCTTTTTAATTGATTCTGCAGGGCCCAAAAGTAGCATGCTTCTCTGCCCCCTGCTTGCATCGGTTTTTATTGGTTTCTTTATAGGCTTGGATCCTAAAATAAGATAACTTAGGGAGGTCTGTGGAAAGAAAGTTTATCATCCCCCACCCTTCTCCTTTGCCACCCCTCTTCCATGAAGCCTCTCCAGAGGATCAGGGACCCCACTTAACAGTGAGATGGGGCACGGTGGACTGCTGGGGGTGGTTCCTTCATGAGACTTCCTTAAGACTGTACTCTTACTTATATCCACTTGGGAATCTGTTCCACTGAACCCAATGCTATGGACTAGTCTGGCGCAGAGGAATGGTGGGAGGAACCAGCTGGGGATCCACCAAGGGAAGAAGGCTCAGAACCCAAGGATTGGTGGTAGGATGATGATGGGTGGTCAGAGGGAGAAGAGTGGAAAGGGGAGGTGTTGGAACAGGGCTTGGTGAGCTGGGAGAGTCTGTGGCAGACAGAAGTCCAAAATCAGAGGCAGAAGCTGGAGAGGAGGGAGACATGAAATAAGGCATGGGTGTCTCCCTCTCCTGCTGAGACAAGCTCTCCTCTTTTCTGGTCTCCCAGAACCAGGAGGGGTATAGAGAGGGTGGAGGGGAAGTTAGCTTCACACAGGCATGTCGGAAACCTGCCCTGCAAGCCCCCCGAAACTCCAAGTGTCCTCTGAAGTGAACAGCACTGGAAAAGGCATCTCCCTTCTTCTCCAGGGCCCTCCAGCGACATATATCAGCTTGATATATGCACACTAATCTTCTGGCATAGCACAGCAAGAAGAGTGAAACATCGTAGATCTAATCTACTATTTACACCCTATATACAGATGACAGCATAATGGCGACGGTTCTCTTCAGCTCTGAGAACAAAACAGGAAACTAGTAAAAGTGAAAGTACATTACGTAGTACATACAGATAGGACCGTATCCAGTTCTCACTCTTCTTCTCAGACAGGCATGTGAATTACACCAATCGCAAAATGCAGCCTCGGAGGAGTGATTTGCTAACAAGGCGCAGTCTCTGACCTTCAGTCTCAGCAACTGCTTAGGGGCACAAGGCCTACAGGAAATGAGATGCTGTGCTCATTATGCCTGGCACTCTCCTGTGAAGATCCTGTTTTTGCTAATAAAGAGTTAAGTCCACTTGCTCAGTGTGATTCACTGCTGGTTTGCTCCTGTCACCCAACAGTGATTACTTCTGAGTAGATAGATTAGATAGATGATAGATAGATAGATGATAGATAGATAGATGATAGATATAGTAGATAGATAGATAGATAGATAGATGATAGATAGATATAGATAGATGATAGATAGAGATAGATAGATGATAGATAGATAGATAGATAGATAGATAGATAGATAGATGATAGATAGATAGATAGATAGATAGATGATAGATAGATAGATGATAGAGATAGAGATAGATAGATGATAGATAGATAGATAGATAGATAGATAGATAGATAGATAGATGATAGATAGATAGATAGATAGATAGATAGAGATAGATAGATAGATAGATAGATAGATAGATAGATAGATAGATAGATAGATGATAGATAGATGATAGATGATAGATGATAGATGATAGATGATAGATGATAGATGATAGATGATAGATGATGATAGATAGATAGATAGATAGATAGATAGATAGATAGATAGATGATAGGATTGCACTGCAATAGAGCAAACCAAATGGATGGAAGGGAGGCAAATGAGCCACCATTTCTTGAGCCTTCCCAGGCATGCAACATTAAGGTAACCAGTTGCTTGTAAGTGGGGAGAGTGGTATTGCGCTCAGGTCCTGCTATTAAGCTTCCCAAAGCCATCTGGTTAGCCACTGTGAGAACAGAATACTAAACTGGACAGGGCTTCAGCAAGATCCAGCAGATCTATGCACACTTAACTTGGGAGTGAGCTTTAATGGACAAAGGGGAGCTTATTTCTGAGTGCATAGGATGGTGCTGAGAATAACTAACTTTTGTTTGCATTTCATGATACTCAAAATCAGCAGCCTCACAGAACCTAATGGGTAGATATGAGGAATTTCAAACAAAAGGCTGTCTCTCACATTCATCAGTTTCAATGTATTGATTTATTTGATTTGTTTTAACAGCAAAAAATAAATAAATCTCAAAGTAACTCGCACAGCTCAGCATAACATAAGCCTGCTGGATCAGGCCATTGCCCCGTCTAGTCCAGCATCCTGTTCTCACAATGGTCATATAGGAGGTGTCTGTGGGAAACCACCAAGCAGGACTTAGGGGATGGCTGAGGGCCGAGGTTGGTGGGGCATTGCCCCCATTCACCTTAATGGACCAGCCACAACTGGGAAAACATTATGGATTTTGAAGGAGGAACCAGGATATGTACAGCAAAATTGTGTGGCTTCATGCTTGGGAGGAACCGTTCCATTATTTATAGCAAAAGATCTTACTTTTGCTGTTGTTGTTGATTTCCGAATTCAGGAGAAGCGGGATTAATAACCATAATAACATTTCCCAAATGTAAAATAGTTTTTATTGGGTCAAAGACGAGGGTGGTTGTTTTTTAAGCAGGAAAGCCTTGTCTTGTCAAACAGGGCTTTCTGCCGATGCTCAACAGAGCTAGATTCCCAAATGGTGGACATCGCTACGGTTCCCATTGATTACAGCCAGCTTTGCTATTCACCACCGCTGAACATCTGGCTCGACTCATTTAATTGGATTAAAACGGGAATGCAAAAGAACAGCCAGAACAAATCAAGCTAGACCACTAAGTGGGTCCTTATTTGCAAGGTATTTGTAGATGCAGGGCTGTGTGTTTCCCAAGTCCACCTCAAGACTTAGACATTGAGACATGTTCCGAATTCTGCCTTCTTGGGAAGGAGAAAACCATCGTGTGGCATGCCCTACTCACACCAGGAAATCATGGCTTCTGTGCCATGATCTGAATCAGGGATGGGGATTGTTGTCAGTGCCACCATCGGACAGGTTTCAACAAAGGAATATGGAACCTGTGCCCCCCTCAGAAGTTGCTGGACTCTCAGTTTCCATCATCATTAGGATGAGATCTGCACCATTCAATGAAGGAGCATGTTGGAAGATACAAGGCACATGAAATGAAGTACCGTATTTTTTGCTCCATAGGATGCACTTTTTTCTTCCTAAGAAGTAAGGGGAAATGTCTTTGCGTCTTATGGAGCGAATGTGTGGTCCCTGGAGCTGAATTGCCCAGGGGCAAAAAAGCAGATCATGCTCTCTTTTTTTAAAGAGGGAAGTGGGTGTTGAAACAAAGCCACTGATCCTTTGCGGATCGGGGAGAGTGATAAGGGACGCTAGAGATAAAGGAGGCTGCCTGGGAGGGGGAGGTAAAGACAGCAAACTTGCAAAGGGGGGAAACAGGAAGACTAAAACAATAAGGAGAGAAATTAGAAGAAAAGGAGGAGCAAAAAACAGCTCCTGCTAAGGAAAAGACACTAAGGCAAACAAGAGGGAAGGGAGTGTTGAAAGGAAACAGCTGATCGGTGGGATCGGAAGAGAGATAAGGGATGCTTGCCTGGAAGGGGGGAGGTAAAAGCCCATGGATCCTAAGGATTTTTATATTGGGTCATCCCAAATTCACCCCACACCACATAGTTAAACTATGGGATTTTCTCCCACAAGAGGCAAAAATTAAACAGTTTTCCAGAAGATAAGACTATCACTAGCAACTAACCACAATAGCTGCATCCTAGCTGAACTGATGGAGGCAGAATGCCTTTGAATGCATGTTGCAGTAGGGAGAGAGCTGTTACACCCAGATTCCACTTGTGAGCTTCCCATGGCATCTGGTTGACCACGGTGAGAAGAGAATGCTGGATTAGACGAGCCTTGATCCTGATTTAGCAAAGCTTTTTCTTCCGTCCTTCGGTAGGAACGTAAGGGTCACAGATTCCCCTCTCCTCAAAACATAGTCATTCATGTCACTGCAAGCATGACTCCTAAAGCACTGTTAAATCTGAAATCCACACGAAGGTCCATGTACTTGCTCGCGCATGGATTTTAAAATGATGGGCAACACTGCCTATTTTATCAGCACACTCATTATTGCAGCATATGGCACATTGCTTTTTTTGCAGCGCCACTTCTACCAGAGCAGCAACTTCTTCTAAAAACTTTGCTATAAATACAGGCACTGCACTGCTTTTCAAAATGTTCATTCTTCTAAAAAGGAGCTTATAAAAGGAGCTGCTTCTCTGATATATTTAAACGCCGAGGAATGTCACAGTTCGACTTTGCACGTCCCGTCAACGTCATCAGGTTTCTCCTTTTGTTAAAGGTTTTGGGAAATGGGCTGCTGCCATCTGGAAGAGCCGAGAATTGCATATGCTGCTTGTTAATCGTTTGAAACTTCTGCAAATAGTTGTGGTAATTGTTCAAGGGAATTCAGCAAGAGGCTTTGTCTGCCTCTCGATGACTGTGCTAAAACATTGGTCGAGCAGCTAGAAGTATTTGAGATATTTATTTTTTATGAATTTCCTTGGAAGATTCTACATATTTTATAGGCTTATTCTCTGCACAGGTATTGAGGACTGAGTTCCATTGAGTTCAATAGGGTCCGTCCCCCCAAATAAGTATACATAGGGTTGCAATTACACAATCCAACTTTCTGTTTACTCAGAAAGAGGTGGGCATGATCCAAACAAACTGGCAGAAGCACCAGTTTGCAACCTGGCAAACTTCTTCTGAGTTAGGCTCATTGAGTTTTAGGCAATTTGCACTCGAGTGAATATGCACAGAATTTGTTATTTTTTATTTAGAACTTTTCCACTTGCAAAACAGGCAGAGATAGGTTGGTCATTTTCATGAGCAGCTCATCAGATCCTTTGTCATCTTAGGGCAAGCTGTGCTTCCGAATTCATATGAGATTAGACTGTCCGAATTCATATGAGATTAGATAAGAAGATTCCACCTAAACATTAGGAAGAACTTCCTGACAGTAAGAGCTATTCGACAGTGGAATTTGCTGCCAAGGAGTGTGGTGGAGTCTCCTTCTTTGGAGGTCTTTAAGCAGAGGCTTGACAACCATATGTCAGGAGTGCTCTGATGGTGTTTCCTGCTTGGCAGGGGGTTGGACTCGATGGCCCTTGTGGTCTCTTCCAACTCTATGATTCTATGATTAAGATTGTGCTTTCATGAAACCAAAGCTGCAATCCTATCCACGCTTGCTAGGAAGTAGGTATCATAAAATTGCAGAATTGGAAGGGACTCCAAGGATCATCTAATCCAACTCTCTGTGGTGTAATTCCCAAGTCAGTAGAATTTGCTTCATATTTTTTAAAAACGTTTAGGCTGCGATCCTATGAATGCTTACTTGTAAATAGGCATTGTTGATCACTAGTAATGGAAGGATCTGTCCCTTTCAAGCCCCTTCTCTTTCAGTTATTCTTTCCTCAGTCCAATACTTGCTCCGCTCTCTTCCGTCAGTTATCCCCATTCTGAACACATAAGTATCCACCTCCTGCTCAGCCTCTCTCTGACTTCACTGCAGTTCAGCCAATCACTGCTGGAGGGAAAGTGAGGTACATTGTTGAAAGATGAGTAGGCAGGGCCAGTGGGTGTGATGCCGAGTCTCGACATTTTACAGTAGTTATGAACACACGATCCACGATCCAGTTTCGTTCCTTTTGGCTGCCTCGGGGATCACACCTTTCAAGGAATGACACACGTCCTAAATAAAGCTTTCAAGCTTTGCATTCGAGCATATTATCATACAATCTCTGGGCAGGTCACTATTTTCTTCACACATTTTTTCCCCACTCATAAAACAATCTTGCATGCCTGGCACTGCAGACTGGTATTATTTCTGGAAACTTCTTGAATGCCAGGCATATGTTGGACATTTCCAGGCACCAGGCATTGGCCATTCCCATTATGGAATGTAAATTATTTGCACTAATTTTCCCCACCCCACCCCCACCCCATATAGACGGGAGCTGCTCTCTCTGCCTGACAAAAGACTATAGCTCATTTCAGAGGATTCCCCACCCCCATCCCCTATAGAGCTGTCTTCTGATGCAAAAAGGTAAGTTGCTTTGCATTGTCAACAATTTAGTGTGATGTGTTTGTGGGTACCAGACTCCCCTAAATTCCTGGGTCCAGTAAATGTTAAAATATGAACCAGGTCAATTTCCTGACCAGGGAATCGCCTGGAGTGATGAGCCATCAGGAGAATAAAATGAAGGTGATGAGGCATTTGGAAAGCCAGACAGCAAATGGGAGGGATTAGCTCGAAGACAAAGAGAGAGTTTAAAGTAGAGTTGAATTTGCCATGGTGTGACCCAGGGGAAAAGGCGGCAGGCCGTAAAAGTCAGCAGAGCTCTAGAACAGGATTTCCCTGTTTCCAGCTGTTTTTGGAACAACCGTTTCCAGCTGTTTTTGGACTACAATTTCCTCCATCCCTGACCACTGATCCTGCTAGCTAGGGACAATCGGAGTTGTAGTACAAAAAGCAACTGGAGACACGAGTTTGGGAACCACTGTTCTAGAGGTTGATGGCTGATGTTGGTTGAATCCAGGGCTGTGCCTATGGAAGAAGCTCAGGTAGGCTCAGGTTGCATAGATGTGTAAATAAACCATATCTCCCAAAGACACCACAGTCTCCGCTGTGCCTCATTTCCAAAACAAAATGCAGATCCTGGGTAAGTACATCTGGAACCCCTGGAATCCTGTGCTGCTCAGAGATTGGGGTGGCATGCAACATTACATTTATGTGAGGATTGTGTTGTCAGGCAGCAGAGGAACCAACCCCCAGGGCAGGGTGCCAGGAACGGAAAAGACAAGGAAAAGTCCTTACCATCTGCTTTTTATTCAATATTCACAGAGAGAGGCTTAGGAACGCAGCCTCTTGGAATAATGGCATTGTCCCGAGTAAACCCCCCCCTTCTCTCCCACTTCTTCATTTTTCAACAGCACACACACACACACACACACACACACACACAGTTGCCTCTTAGGGCCATCTGTCTCCAAGCTCTTTGCTCTCCTACTTTTAAGGCTCGCCAGGTTCTGGGAGATGGTGGGTCTGGAATGCTTTCTAGTGATAACGTGTCAGCCGGCTGCTCTGGCTCTGCCTCCTCCTCCTCTCCCATTATTTCCCAACTTCTCCCCTTATCTTCCTCTGAGCTGTGACCTCCCTCAAACCCCTGTTGTGATTCTGAACTATTTTCTTCTTCCCTGGAAGGGTCAGACTGGGGAGGCGGTTGTGACGTTAACATATGAGAGTGCTGGAGGTGAAATAGTTAAACAGGTTACCCAATCAGAACCCAGGGGGGTGGAGTCAGAGGGATTATAAAGCCAGCTCTGGGAGAGGCGAAGGGAGGAGTCCGTTGGGAGTTGGGTGGTTGGTTGGAGTGGGAGTGAATTGGGATAGAGTCTGTGGGTAGGTTTTGTTAGTGTAGCGAAATAAGCTGAGTCAGGAACAGTTAGGGGCTAGGAAGACAAGTAAATATCTGAGAGGTGGTTTAGTGAGTGAGAGCGGGTAGCGGAAGTTATAGGTCTGGATAGGCACCCCATGATTGTAATTGACTGATACCGTTTATGAAACCACACACTTGTTAAACTGCAATAAATAAACAAAAGTTTATGTTCCAGTTTAACCCTGACTGGACTCAGTATTGTACCAGGTAGGGCCTGGGTGGTGGCAGCGAGAAATAAAGTGGTGGCACAGGGATCAGTAGACGGTGAAACGTCCGGGGACCCTGTGTGATCGCCACAGCGGTCTCCACGATTCCTCCTCTGCCCACTCCCTGACATATGTATCATCATTCAGAAGATGCTGCGGGCAGGAGCAAGTGTGGTATAGTGGTTGGGTTTTTTTGAATTCAGGAGTATGGTTGTGACAGAATGTTATTTTTTTATATACTGCCAAGGCTCTATCAGCATATTGATTCTCTGAGTCTTTCTTTAAAAACCCCACATCCTTTCTCAATAGTGTTGTGTGGGTGCCTGCTTCTAGTCTCAGGAGGGTTTAGAGTCACACACAGAGAACCGTGTACACTAATATTTCATCCCACCATGAACACTGTAAGGAGCATCCTAGCATGGCAGATACCAGGAAGCCTGGAGATAGACAACTGTGTAGCCTTATTTTTCCTTCTTGCACTCCTGACCCACAGCAACTATACTGCAGGATTCGTGGGTCCCTAGAGACCATGTGTCTCTAGGCATAAAGATCTTTGCCTTAGCTGCTGGTTCTGGCTGCTACACATGTATACGAAATTATTTAAACTACAAGTGCCTCTTCAGGCACAAGATGGGTGACCTTTGCGATCTTTCTCTGTTTTCTAAGAGCATCATAACTCCACTGCTTTGTTTTCTTCTTTTAGATTAGGGCGTCTTATTTTTTCAAGAATCAGGAGTGTGGCTGTATTAATTGTAAGCACTGACCCACAGATCTCTTATGTGGTCGATTTCACATCAGTTCATGCTCATTTAGATCTGCGCACATTTTCCCTTGCAATAAACCAAACTTTCACATAGAACTGTGTGAGAGTGTTCCTTAGGTAAAAAAAAAACAGTGGTACCTCAGGTTAAGTACTTAATTCATTCCGGAGGTCCGTTCTTAACCTGAAACTGTTCTTAACCTGAAGCACCACTTTAGCTAATGGGGCCTCCTGATGCTGCCGCGCCGCCAGAGCCCGATTTCAGTTCTTATCCTAAAGCAAAGTTCTTAACCTAAAGCACTATTTCTGGGTTAGCGTAGTGTGTAACCTGAAGTGTATGTAACCTGAAGCATATGTAACCAGAGGTACCACTGTATATGTGTTACTAGGCACACATTTAGAACGTTAGATGGTTGTTTCTCCATGAGAAAGGTCTGACTTCTCCAGGAAGTGTCTTTCAAGAGACATGTGTGCACATGCATGTTCTGTAACATGCATGAGGCCACTACAGTGGTACCTCGGGTTAAGTACTTAATTCGTTCCAGAGGTCCGTTCTTAACCTGAAACACCACTTTAGCTAATGGGGCCTTCTGCTGCCACCGCACCACCGCAGCACGATTTCTGTTCTCATCCTGAATCAAAGTTCTTAACCCGAGGTACTATTTCTGGGTTAGCAGAGTCTGTAACCTGAAGCGTATGTAACCTGAAGTGTATGTAACCCGAGGTACCACTGTATCTGAAACTGGGTCCAAAATCCCCAGGTTAACATTCCCTTTTGGATGTTTGTCCAGAGTGACTACAGCACTGGTTCATCTTGAAACAGGGTGGTCTGGCGACATGCCACACCTTTAAGAAACAAGAGAGAGAAAGTCCATGCCTCCTAACAGGAGGCTTTTGTTTGGATTTGTTGGTACAGTATGTGTGTGATGCCCACCCAGTCCCCTCTCTCTTCCAGCAAAGCACAAAAGAGAGGACATACAATGAATCAAACCTGGGAGTTTTTGACTGGTTGGCCACCCAGAAGAGCAGTTAAAATCTCATTCTTGCAATGAGGAAAGGTGAGATGTTGGAGTTCCTTGCTAACTGAAAAGAGGTGGAGGGGTTTGTTGCATGTCGTTAAAAAATAAACTTCAGTAAATGTTAGCAGTTTTACCCAAAAGAAGGCAGTGCCAACTGTTGCCACAGATTATAGCCAGAAATATACAGCCGAGATAGGACAATGAGCCCACTTGTGGAGACAAACAGAGGTTTTGTCTGTGTGTGCTTCTCTAAAGCACGCAAGAGGCTAACAAGCCCGACAGCCATGCGGACCTCAAGGCGTCTGCCTGGAGCGCTTGCCAAATATGTCCTATAGAGCGAGAGCTGTTAATTTAGCATGACTTTGTGAGTAAAGTCTAAAACGAGTGGACTGGTAGCATCTCTCTTGCCAAGAAAACTCCCTCCATTTGTTTGCAGATCTCCCCAGAGCCTAAGAAAACAAAACTCCTGGATGCTGTCCGACTCATCCCATGATTGATTCAGAACGGCTTCTCACGCAGCACAGACTTTCCAAGGAAACACACACTCAGAAAGTTGGATCTTCAAGCGGTGCAAGATTGCTTTTTTTATTATTATTAAGATGTTAACCAGCAAGGTGGGCTGGAACAGGCACAGTGCGATGCACATATAGTTATGGTTCATTTAAGGCCTCAGGAACAAACAAACAGGATGATAATTTATTCTGAATCTTGCAGCGCATTTGCAGAAGTTGTTTTTCTTATCAATTCCACCTATTCTAGTAATGGTGGGGTTCCTCCCCCCCCTTTTGGTCCTTGTGAGGGATGGAGATGAAATCAATTCAGCTCTCGTTTAAAAGTATTCTGAAACAAGCAACACCCTTCAAAATTTGCACTTCTCCTAAATTTTGCAGTGCAGTTTTGCAGTCAAGTTGTTGTGAAGAAAGATGCATATACTAGGTTGCATAAAGGAAAAGGTAAAGGGACCCCTAACCATTAGGTCCAGTCGTGGCCGACTCTGGGGTTGCGGTGCTCATCTCGCTTTACTGGCCAAGGGAGCCGGCGTACAGCTTCCAGGTCATGTGGCCAGCATGACTAAGCCACTTCTGGCGAACCAGAGCAGCACACGGAAACGCTGTTTACCTTCCCGCCGGAGCGGTACCTATTTATCTACTTGCATTTTGGCGTGCTTTCAAACTGCTAGGTTAGCAGGAGCAGGGACTGAGCAACGGGAGCTCACCCTGTCACAGGGATTCAAAGCGCTGACCTTCTGATCGGCAAGTCCTAGGCTCTGTGGTTTAACCCACAGCGCCACCCGCATCCCTTCTAGGTTGCATACATGCATGCAAATAACTTACAAAACTCCCCAGAAGATTGGCCATTTTCCTCTATGGAATGGAAGAGCACTCCCCCTGGGAGAACAAGTTCAGAGTTTAGGAGTACTCCTGGATCCATTTTTGTCACTGGAGGCTCAGGTGGGTCAGTGGCTAGGAGTGCCTTTTAGCAGCTATGGGTAGTACACCAACTATGGCTGTTCTAGGACATGGATAATCTGGGACCAGACTAAGTTTTAGAGCTGATGTTACTGGCAAAGACCCACAGCCTGGAGAAAAGCAAGGCAGAACTTATTGGGATGGACTTAATATTAAAGTCTTACCATGGTTGACGAACGCCTTGCGAGTCAAATTTCGGCTCCCGAACGCCGCAAACCTAGAAGTGAGTGTTCCAGTTTGCAAATATTCTTTGGAACCCGAAAGTCTGGCAGGGCTTCCACAGCTTCCGATTGGCTGCTCCAAACCTTGGTTTCCAAATGTTTTGGAAGTCAAACAGACTTCTGGAATGGATTCCATTTGGCTTCTAAGGTATGACTGTACTCCGAACCCTTAGGGGAACTTGAGTCTGTTTAACCTGGGGAAAGGACTAAAAGATTAGGGCACTGTATCTATTGTTGTTGTTGTTTAGTTGTTTAGTCGTGTCTGACTCTTCGTGACCCCATGGACAAAAGCACGCCAGGCACTCCTGTCTTCCACTGCCTCCCACAGTTTGGTCATGCTGGTAGCTTCGAGAACACTGTCCAACCATCTCGTCCTCTGTTGTCCCCTTCTCCTTGTGCCCTCCATCTTTCCCAACATCAGGGTCTTTTCCAGGGAGTCTTCTCTTCTCATGAGGTGGCCAAAGTATTGGAGCCTCAGCTTCACGATCTGTCCTTCCAGTGAGCACTCAGGGCTGATTTCCTTAAGAATGGATAGGTTTGATCTTCTTGCAGTCCATGGGACTCTCAAGAGTCTCCTCCAGCACCATAATTCAAAAGCATCAATTCTTTGGCGATCAGCCTTCTTTATGGTCCAGCTCTCACTTCCATACATCTCACTTCCATACTACTCTCACTTCCATACTGTATCTATACCAAGGGATTAAATGCAATGAAATTCCTGTACTTTAGAGTACCTTGTCCTTCATTGAGGCTCCCATTTCACAGGGGCTCCAAGACGCTACTCACCCCAGGACAGGCTCCCAGGTGGGCTATAAATATACTGAATGAATAAATAAAATGGCTTCTGTAATCCAAATCATAGAATCATAGAAATGTAGAAGGGACCACGAGCGTCATCAAGTCCAACTCCTTGCAATGCAGGAATCTCAGCTAAAGCATCCATGACAGATGGCCATCCAACCTCTGCTTAAAAGCCTCCCACTTGCTGGATCATCACCTTGTCATGGTGAGTGGGCTTGCATTTTCCTATGACCCTTGTGAGCGAAGCCGTCGGGAACCCCTTACTCCCAGCAGGGTCACCCAAGGCGGCAAGGTCAAAGGGAAGGAGCTAGACAAAGAATGATCCAAGAAGTCCTCAATGGCAGAACAGGCGGATGATAACAAGCGGTATGTTACAACTGCTGTGAAGGCGGATGAAGGCTGCAGCAGATAGGAATCTAACAGTTTGTCGTGACTATTTCATGCCATCGGAACAGAGCAGGATGCAAGGGAGAAACGTGCTAAGAGGAAGGCACGCTTGGCAAATCCACACCGTGATCAACTCCCACCCGGAAACCAATGTCCCCACTGTGGAAGGATGTGTGGATCCAGAATTGGCCTCCACAGTCACTTACGGACTTGTTGTTAAAACTGTGTTTATGGAAGACAATCTTACTCAGCTACAAGTGATCGCAGAAGAAGAAGAAGAAGAAGAAGAAGAAGAAGAAGAAGAAGAAGAAGAAGAAGAAGAAGAAGCTTAAAAGCCTGCAAGGAAGGAGAGTCCACAACCTCCAGAGGGAGACCGCTTCACTGTCAAACAACCCTTGCTGTTAGAAAGTTCTTCCTGATGTTTAGTCAGAATCTCATTTCTTGCGCTGTGGATCCATTAATTTGAGTCCTACCTGCCAGAGGAGGAGAAAAGAAGATTTCTTCATCTTCTATGTAACATAGATATGTAAATATCTATGAGATATTTGAAGATGGCTATCATATCAAACCAAATCAGGCTTCCTGATTCTATGATCTCCTCTTGGCCAAGGTATATCTGTAAAATTTGTGACCTATGAAATAGTCAACTGGCTGTTTATTGTGCCCTGCTAGGTGCTTGGGAGCCAACCTATCTTTGAAGCCCCAAAAAGCAAAAAGTAGGAAGCTAGTATTTCAAATCCCCAGGAAGATTTAAAAAACGGGATGGAATTCAGTTCAATTCATATTTGCAACATGAACCAAATGCCGCTGTCATTCAAAATTTGTATTTCTCTGAAATTCGTGATGAGGTTCCCCAATGGAAAAAGATGTGGGGAAATGTGTATTTTTGGGTAATGTGTGGATGAAGTCCCTGTGAAAGTAAAAACAACACTGCAAACATGTGTGTACTAAAATGCTGGCGATTTTTTGCGAAGATTTTTTTTAGAGAGAGTTGTATACTGGTGCAGAAATGTAGCAATCTCCACTTAAGACTGGAAACAGAAGAAATGAAAATTGACCAATTCATCTATCCTTAGCGAAATGCCATACATATGTGATAAATTGTGTTCACTGTGAAATCATTCCATGTTTGCCTCAAATCTTGGTTTGGGTGCCAATCTACTAGTTTATTTGTTTCAACTAGGATCAGCCATTCTTCATTCCTTTTCCTTCTTTCTCTGTTGCACACACACAAAATGAATATTCCAGTGCAAACACATGTTATATATTTGAGGGCCAGAAGAAAGGAACCCCATTTGGAGATAAAATTAGAATGTAAATGGAGGTGACAGGGTCCCTTTCTCTTATTGCAGGAGTTGGGGAAACTTCAGGCAATAATTACCGCCATCTCCTCATTCCACTTGCAGTGTTTCATGTTAAATTCTATGTTACTCCTTGCAAAGTTTCTTTTTGCCCTAAAGAAATACACAATCCTTGTTCCCCCCACCCCACCCCATATGAGAATTACTTTTTATTTTAAATACTAGAAACCTTCATTATTGCACAAGGCTTTTTAAAACTGGAGGTACAGTTTGTAGCCAATGAACTGGGGAAATAACATGCTAATCCTATTTCCAATTTGATTCAGTGAGCGCCGGAGACTATGCCCTACATTTCAGTGAGATGACAAACCACCATCTGGGCTGCACCGCTTCAAAGTGGAAGAATGTTTCACATGGAGGAATGCTCTCCTCTGGGTTAGAAATGACAACTGCGTCAACAAAACTGCCCATATGCTACCAGTCCAGATTCAAGGCTCTTATGTTGATATACAAGGCAAAGTAAGGTAAAGGTAAAGGACCCCTGGACAGTTAAGTCCAGTCAAAGGTGACTATGGGATTGTGGCGCTCATATCACTTTCAGGCCAAGGGAGCCAGCGTTTGTCCACAGACAGCTTTCCGGGTCATGTGGCCAGCATGACTAAACCACTTCTGGCACAACGGGACACCGTGACGGAAATGCCGTTTACCTTCCCACTGCAGCGGTACCTCTTTATCTACTTGCACTGGCATGCTTTTGAACTGCTAGGTTGGCAGGAGCTGGGACAGAGCAGCGGGAGCTCACCCCGTTATGGGGATTTGAACCACTGACCTTCTGAGCAGCAGGCCCAAGAGGCTCAGTGGTTTAGACCACAGCACCACCCACATCCCCAGGTTGATATACAGAGCCTTGGGTCGCTAACAACCACTATCAAGATGAAGGTCTACCAGGCTTGTGTGTTGAGCACGCTGCTTTATGGAAGTGAGTCATGGGCAACTAACAACCATCAGGTGTGAAGCCTCAATACCTTCCACGTGCACTGCATCAGGAAGATTTTGGGTATCATATGGCAGCACAGAGTCTCAAACAAAGATGTATTGCATGGCAAGGTCCCAGACCCTCCCGGGAAGTGGAATAAAGACACATGAAACAGCATTTTAGGTTAATGGGAGAAAAAGGCCACAACTTTATTGGTTACAGAATGTGAACGGTATTGGCTTAGGCATTGGAAACCATACAACTATATCTGACTCCTGCCTGTCTGCAGGGAGTCTTGGAAGAAGAAGAAGAGGAGTTTGGATTTGATATCCCAAAGGAGTCTCAAAGCGGCTAACAATCTCCTTTCCCTTCCTCTCCCACAACAAACACTCTGTAAGGTGAGTGAGGCTGAGAGACTTCAGAGGAGTGTGACTAGCCCAAGGTCACCCAGCAGCTGCATGTGGAGGAGCAGGGAAGCGAACCCGGTTCCCCAGATTATGAGACTACCGCTCTTAACCACTACACTACACTGGCTCTACTACACCACCAGTAGGGGGAGCCCTGCTGATGCACACCAACTAGGAACTCCCCCAGGGTCACCGCTAAGGGTTGTGCCATGGCCCTCAGATTCCTTTAATGGAATACCCTTGAATTAGGAGGGGTAGGTGATGGCCACTACCTCCCCTCACCTCCAACCGAATACTCCAATGCCAAACCGCCAAACCTTACAAAGTTGTGACGATTTGCTACGAGGTAGGCGAAAAACCAAATGGCCGGTGCCAATTTGCCAGCATGTCCACACTCCTGTCTCAGCAACATCTACGCTGGCTTGGCCATATCCACAGAATGGAAGATGGCAGGATCCCCTGGGATTTTCTCTATAGGGAGCTGGCTTCAGGCACCAAGCCTGTTGGCAGACCAACTCTGCGTTACAAAGAAGTATGTAAGGGAATCCCTTGCAGAAAACAGCAGTGCCTGGAAGCAGACAGTCAGGTCATGCCACTGGGAGGAGTGCAGAGAGAGGAAATGCCCTGGTGCATCTGCAGCAGCACAACTGGACGTCTTCATCTGCCAGAGCTGCAACAAAACATATCTCTCCCATATCAGTGTCTACAACCACAGCAGACCTTGCAACTCTCCAACAGGTTGACTTCACCCCCAAAGGCATGGACTCCTTCACTGTCTCCTGAGACAGACGGTTGCCAAGAACAATGGGTATTGAATACCATAAGGACCACCTTAGCCCTTAAATTCCAGCAGAATCACTGAGATAATCCAGAGGACGACTCTTAGTTGACCCCTGTGTTACAGAGTCCTGACTCAAGCAGACGTCAAGCATTTAACCCTACCAGTCCCATCCTCACATTTGACTTTCAGCAGTCTCTTGTCAACAAACCTGTGCAGTTGCTGAGTGGCCAATCTTTTTAATAATCGTTCTGTGCTCCTTTGAAAGGTTTTTATTTATGTTACTGTTCACTGTCCTGATGCTTTGTGAGAGGGCGGTATATAAATATATAAAACAAATGAACTTTAGGGCTGCCATGCATCCGCTTTTTCCAGGACACGTCCTTTCTCAGGGGTAAAATTTCTCTCCGGGTGGATCCAAAATGTCTCTGGCTATACTGTCTGGATGAGACATAGACATAACTGGTGGCTGAAGACTTGCTTTCCTCTTCTTTTCTCTTGCCCCTCTCAGCAATATATCCCAGCTTCTATAGCCTACATATAGTAAGGGTATTTAAAATGAGAGTCATCATAGCGTCCTCTCTTTTGCTCTTCAAAATATGGCAACCCTAACTAAATGAAATGAAATAAGATGATGAAGAAGAAGACCTGAAGTGCTAGCTTTCCATCTGCAAGGAACTCCTTAAGCAGCAGCAACTGGGGCCCCAACCCCTTGCAGAAAGTTGGTTTTGTTTTATGCTTTAAGAGCACGATTAAGCCATGAACCATAACATTTCACTCCCGGTTTGTCCGCCGCCCCCACCAACACTGCCCCCCGCTCTGGGACTAGACATGCCAAATACGTTAATATATGGCCTGGATAAACTGTAGAACAAGGAATGTGAGATTCAAAGTGCATAAAAAGCTGTGCGTCTGACTTATTCAAAACACCTGTCTATGCACTTAAACGAATAAAGGCCAAGAAAGAAGGAGCAGGAGGAACATAAAAAGAGCGGCTTCCCATTACATCACCACCTGATGTTTTACTTTCTAGGTAAGAGGATATTACAATTCACTTAATAAAACATCTGTAGTATCAAATTAAAGTAGCAAAAAGGCAGTCAGCTGTTGGGAATGCGCCTTCGCCTTCTCCCTCTCTCTCCCTTTTTTTCGGATCAGAAGAAAAGAAAACCACCTCGCTCGGCGTTTCTCTCGCAGCCTATGAGTCGGCGCAAAGTCCCAGCGGACAAGCATCTTCCTCTTTGTAATGCGTGTTGTTGACTTAAGCCAGGCAAAGAGTTATGGCTGCAACTCCCTTTTCCTCTCCCCCACCACTCCACTTTCCGAACGAGAGGAAATTTTAAGCCAACTCTGCCTCCTTGGCAGTTGTTGCTGGGCTCATTTCTGACAAGAAAAAAGAACGACCAGATTAGGTTTAACCGTCCCCATAGGTCATCTGTAACCAGTGGCATGGCAACCTTTGCTGGCTCCCAGGGCACACATGCACATGCGGGTGAGCCAAGCCAGACAACGGGTGGGGCATGATGGGTGAACAAAACCAGCCAGACCAGAACAGACCTAGCTGTTGACACCACAAGGCAGGCACGGGGCATGGAGAGTTCAAGGGCTGCGTTGTGCCCCCTGTCCACCTACCACCGCAGAGAGGACCACGGCTGGCTGGTGTGGCCCTTGGCTGGTACTTTCCCCCATCAATGCCGAGGGGAGCATTCAGTGAGGCGGCCAGGGTGCAGCTGCAAGGTCAGGCTGGGTTCTGGGGCCCTGGCAACAGGCAGGGCGGATGAAGATCACTCCATGGGGACTTCTGGTTTGCGTCCCCTCAAAATCATGTACCCAGGGCTATGGCTCCCCTGGCCCTCTCTATGCTCGGCCCCTGTCTATAACCCCAGACCTATACAGTAGTACCTTGGTTCTCAAATGCTTTGGTCCTCAAACTTGGAACCCAAACACTGCAAACCCGGAAGTAAGCGTTCTGGTTTGCGAATTTTTTTCAAAGCCGAATGTGCTCCGTTCAGTCAAAACTGTGTGGAACCTAGTTTAGCTACTGATTGATTGATTGATTGTGAGATTGTTGAACATTGTTTATTGCTTTCATTTTATGGATCATTGGTTTCATTAGATAGTAAAATTCATGTTAAATTACTGTTTTTGGGGAGGGGTAAAAAAAGTATGGAATGGATTAATCCACTTTGCATTACTTTCTATGGGAAAGCGTGCCTTGGTTTTGGAATGCTTTGGTTTTGGAACGGACTTCTGGAATAGATTAAGTTTGGGAACCAAGGTACCACTGTAGCTTGTGCCAAGTCAAATCATTGGTCCTTCTAGCTCAGTATGGTCTGCACTGGCCATCAGCAGCTCCATGGCCTTTCCAGGTCCTGCCTGCAGATGCCACAGACTGGACTTTGGACGGATGTTCTACCACTGAGCTAATTGCACCACTTGTTATCAACCTGGCCAAGCATAGCCTACCTTTGGGAGACACTATAACATGAGCCTGGTGAGTTACATGTATCTTGGAGAGCCAGGGTGCTTGGAGATGACCTATTTATATTAAGCATTCCTTCTGATTTGTTTGTAGGGTGATGTTGGCTATTCCATGAGTATTTGTCTGCAGGAAGGTTAGAGGACTTTGCATCAAAGCAAGTGTTATCCTGCACTTCCCAGTACATTTTCCCCATTGCTTTCCTTATCACAAAGAACTCAGATCCTTTGGGGAAGAGGGTTTGTTGCACAAGAGCACCCCATCGGCTATAATTGCACATTTCAGTGCTACTTTCTCCTCATACATATTTTTTGCAAAGCAACTTTGTGCAACAGAATGCATTTCTGTATGTCATTTCCATTAATATTTGTATTATCATGCATGCTTGGTATATGACCTTTCACATGTATTTGTTGGCCAAAGAACCTGCCTCGTGAATTTCGATGGATGGCTGTGTTTCAGTTCTCGTATTGTTTCAGGAAATGTGAATTTGGTAGGTTAGCCTTTATGTGAACAGCATTGAATTTCTCCCCATCCCCGTTTCCAGATTTGGCATCAGCCGCCACCACATTCACCCACAGAGAGAAGCTCTTGCACCTCGTTCAGAGTGGAAAGGAGGGGGAGTGTCTAATCCTAGCATCCAGTCAAATGAATGCCTGTTTGCAGGGACTGAGCCAGTGCAAACAGGAACTAAGCAGGAAGAGCCAATAGTCTCCTGTGTTGTGGATTTTTGAGGGACACTTTTTTCAGGGGCTGAAATGAGGAGCTGGTGGGCACACTGATATTTGTGGAAGTTCCCACCTCAAATGCTCTAAAACTCCCCGTTTGGGGGAGCCATAAGAGCATACAGGGCGCCTCTGAATTTTAATTCAGGAAGCAGCTCGGCTCTCAGAAGCCTGGGAAGCCTTGGCCCAAAGTCCTGCAGCAACTGTCATTTATAAATCAACTTCCAAGGCGGCCTTCGGAGAAATCAGTACCGCACTCCAATTTAAGAGAAACAACTCGATGGCTTGACAGCCAGTGCACCGCTTGAGTGTGAACAAGACACATTCATTTGCTGACATGTTTTGGCAACTCGTCACAACTGACAACTGCGTGTGGTGGGGGGAGGGATTGTAAACACTACATGTGTCTGGGTCAAGGATAGCCAACTGGCAGTCTCTGGGCCAGATGCACCCCCTTCTCTGCCTGAAACTCTTTCTCTGGCTCCCGGTGACCCTAATACACACACACACAAAAGTTTCCATCAGAAAGAAAGAGGAAGTCACTCTTTGCTATGGCAGCCTTCCCCTGGAAAACCAGAGAGAGAAAACTCTGCAGAGAGTGTCCAGATGAAAAGCAAGCAGGAGAACGTCAGAGGTCTTCCTTTCTCCCCACTGTTTCCTGGGCACAGCTATTTAAAGAGCCATTCTGAGTTAAGTGTTAAGTAAACGGGAAGGTTGTGTGGGTGCTTTGTGGATGAGGAATGTTGTTGTTTAGTCGTGTCCGACTCTTCGTGACCCCATGGACCAGAGCACGCCAGGCACTCCTGTCTTCCACTGCCTCCCGCGGTTTGGTCAAACTCATGCTGGTAGCTTCAAGAACACTGTCCAACCATCTCGTCCTCTGTTGTCCCCTTCTCCTTGTGCTCTCAATCTTTCCCAACATCAGGGTCTTTTCCAGGGAGTCTTCTCTTCTCATGAGGTGGCCAAAGTATGGGAGCCTCAGCTTCAGGATCTGTCCTTCCAGTGAGCACTCAGGGCTGATTTCCTTAAGAATGTATAGGTTTGACTTTCAAGAGTGTCCTCCAGCACCATAATTCAAAAGCATCAATTCTTTGGTGATCAGCCTTCTTTATGGTCCAGCTCTCACTTCCATACATCACTACTGGGAAAACCATAGCTTGAACTATACGGACCTTTGTTGGCAAGGTGATGTCTCTGCTTTTTAAGATGCTATCTAGGTTTGTCATTGCTTTTCTCCCAAGAAGCAGACGTCTTTTAATTTCGTGACTGCTGTCACCATCTGCAGTGATCATGGAGCCCAAGAAAGTAAAATCTTTCACTGCCTCCATTTCTTCCCCTTCTATTTGCCAGGAGGTGATTGGACCAGTGGCCATGATCTTAGCTTTTTTTGATGTTGAGCTTCAGATGAGGGATAGTAGGGTCTTTTCCTGGTTTCCCAGGATTGGTTTATGAATTTTTCAGAAGTGGTGGAAATTGACTGTTGTCTCGCAGCAAGCTGAGTGATCTCATCTACCTGTGCACACATTCCCACCTGCAACTATGCACCGTTCTTCCGCCTTCCCCACAGGCATCTGGCTAGCTACTGTGAGAACAGGATGCTGGACTAGAATGACCATTGGCCTGATCCAGCAGGCTCTTCTCGTGTTTCTGGTGACCAATCCAAAAGTCACCCGGTGAGCTTTACAGCCCAGTGGCGATATGAACTCTGGATTCCCTGCTTGCCCATGTCCAACACTGGCTGGCTCATAACTAAAAACCTATACAGTGATACCTTGGTTGTCAAACTTAATCCATTCCGGGAGCCTGTTCAAATTCCAAAAACCAAGGCACGGCGTCCAATTGGCTACAGGAACTTCCTGCACTCAATCGGAAGCTGCGGAAGCAGCGTTGGACGTTCAACTTCCAAAAAACGTTTGCAAACCGGAACACTTACTTCCAGGTTTTCAGCGGCTGGAAGCCGATTTGTTCGGGAGCAAAGCCGTTTGACTACCAAGGTACCACTGTAACTAAATTTCAATTCCCACATTAGTCCAGGATGTACACAGCGAGTCAATCCATGCCAGGATTATCAAAGATTGAAGTCCTTGACAATCCTCAGTGCTCCCCTGAGCTCCAGGAGTTCTCTGTCCTCATAATCATGTTATTTTACCGGCCTCGTGAATTTTGCTGTAATGAACCAACCTAGCTACCTGCCTCTGACCTTTTCGCTGAATTATTTCTACCCTGCACCAGCCTGCTTCTGTTTTTAATCATTGCATGGTGTTTTCTTTCTTTCTTTCCTTTTTGCTTCTCTCAGCTGTAAATCACCCAAGTGTTTATAATAATTATATTCAATGTGCAAGGCTGTGTGTGTGTGTGTGTGTGTGTGTGTGTGTACATTTCCAATCATGCCATAATTCCCCCGTGGAGAAAGGGCTGCTAACAAGCCGTGCTCCTCTGGCATAAGAAAGCAGCCAGGAAGCTTCTCCTAATCATCCAGCCCTGCCTCATCTCTTCCGCACTGATGTGCAGGGATATGGTTATGCGCTGGCTTCCTTTCCCAGGAGGCTGGCATGTCATCTCAATCCAGCGGCTTTGACTAAGAGGAACTGTCCTGACAAATCAACTGCATCTGCTTCTGAAAGAAGCCTGTGCGTGTGTTTTAACCATACACTCACATGCCTTGATGTACTTCAGCCGTAAGAATGGTGTTGCAAGAGCTGCTCTGTCTTCTTGGCCAAAATGTTGCACCCACCTGCCCTGGTCCTGAATATACTTGCGCTACAATGAAGACCTTGTGCTTGAGCTTGCTTTCCACTCCTCCCTCCTTTTCCTTTTTCCTCATGCCTCCTCTTCCTTTTTCCTCACCTCTGGTTAGCTTGCGAGCCTGTGTTTTCTTGCTATTGTAAGCCGCCGAGAGATCCTTTTTTGGCTAAAGGGTGAGGTATAAATGCTGCAAATAACCAAACAAACAAACAAACAAACAAACAAATAATATCTTGATAGCTGGTGGTGTTTCTCTTTGTGTCCACTTCACTTGAAAAAGTGAAAAAGTGAACATTCCAGATTTTTCCACATCTGCTTCTTTCCTGCCTGTCATTAAGCATAGGACATCCATTGACTGATGCAGAGAGACCAGGGGCAGGCAAACTAAGGCCCGAGGGCCGGATGCGGCCCAATCGCCTTCTAAATCTGGCCCGCGGACGGTCCGCGAATCAGCATGTTTTTCATGAGTAGAATGTGTCCTTTTATTTAAAATGCATCTCTGGGTTATTTGTGGGGCATAGGAATTTGGTTATTTATTTATTTTCAAAATATAGTCTGGCCCACCACATGGTCTGAGGGATAGTGGACCGGCCCCCTGCTGGAAAAGGTTGCTGACCCCTGAGAAAGACCATCAGACATGGCTTTAGCCTAGGTCAGATTATTTATCCAACTAGTCCACTTGGACTGTCAGGGGTTTTCCAAAGCGATCTCAGGCAAATCATGAGGAAGTTGCCTTATACTAAATCAGACCACTGATTTAGTGGTCCAAAGTGACTGGCAGCAGTTTTCCAGGGTGTCCTCCCATTGCTAACTGGGGATGTCAAGGACTGAACTTCCAAGTCAGAAGCTCTACCACTGAGTTGTCATTACAGTGGTACCTCAGGTTACAGACGCTTCAGGTTACAGACTCCACTAACCCAGAAATAGTACCTCGGGTTAAGAACTTTGCTTCAGGATGAGAACAGAAATCGTGTGCTGGCAGCGTGGCGGCAGTGGGAGGCCCCATTAGCTAAAGTGGTACCTCAGGTTAAGAACAGTTTCAGGTTAAGAACGGACCTCCAGAACGAATTAAGTTCTTAACCCGAGGTACCACTGTACAGCGGTGCCCCGCAAGACGAATGCCTCGCAAGACGGAAAACTCGCTAGACGAAAGGGTTTTCCGTTTTTTTAGCTGCTTCGCAAGACGAATTTCCCTATGGGCTTGCTTCGCAAGACGAAAACGTCTTGCAAGTTTGTTTCCTTTTTCTTAACACCGTTAATACAGTTGCGACTTGACTTCAAGGAGCAACTCATAGAACGCAGTGTACATAGTAGCCTTTTTTGAGGTTTTTAAAGACTTTGGTGATTTTTGAAGCTTTTCCAAAACTTCTTTTGCAGCCATTTGGTAAGTTAAGCTTTTAAAACTTTTTGGGGGGGGTTGGATTTTGGGTTGGGGTGTTTGGAATTCAAGGACTTGGTGTTGGGGAGGGGTTTGCAAGAATCTGGAAGCTTGTTTTTTTTTCTGCATTTTTATGATTTTTTTGTGACCATTGGGGCACTCTGCTGTTTTTTTAAAAAAATTCTGGATTTGAATTTCTGTGTGCTGGGTGGCTCGGGGAACAGTTGGGGAGGGGTTTGCAAGAATCTGGAAGCTTGGGTTTTTTTCTGCATTTTTATGATTTTCTGTGACCATTGGGCCACTCTGCTGTTTTTTAAAAAAAATTCTGGGTTTGAATTTTGAAATGCTCTTTACAGTATGTGTGACTTTAAAGAGCACTTAATAAACTCTTGTTGTACCAAATTTGGCTTTGTTTGGACTTTTTTTGACCATAGGAACGCATTAATTGATTTTCAATGCATTCCTATGGGATTTCGTGCTTCGTAAGACGAAAAATTCGCTAGATGAAAAAATTCGCGGAATGAATTAATTTCATCTTGCGAGGCACCACTGTATTAATAACCGTAGTATTATTAATTACACACATTCCTGCTTCCCAATTATCTCTATGGAGGAGTAGTGCATGAACCTGGCCATAGACTTCTTTCTGTATTGTGTCTGAGGCCTCTAAGATCAGAGCTGGGGAAACTGTGGCCCTCCAGATGCTGTTGACTCCAATTCCCATCAGTCCCAGATTGCACAACTAATTGTCAGGAATGATGGGAGTCGGAGTCCAACAACGTCTGAAGTGAGCGCATCTTCCCCACCCCGTTCATAGGCAGGTCTTCCCATCATCTCCTCTGACGTTTTCATGGCCTTCTCTGCTGCGGAGCACAATTGGCTTCATGCTCTCAATATCCTTCTACACAAGTTCTTCCATGCTCTCGGTCGACCATCATTGTTAGTGACTTCCCTCTGAACTCCTTTCCGCTTCTCCTAGGAAATGTTGCCAGTCGAAGCACATCCTCTCCAAGTCATAAAGAGTTTAAGGGGACATTGCAATGTCAAAAGCACAGCTCCTTGCCTGGCAAGATGTTTTAAAATGCAGGCGTTTCATCGTGACATCTCTCCTCCAAGGGCAGCCATTGCTTTGGTGTTAGAACAACTCAGCTAGACTGCAGGAGAGGCAAAGTAACACAGCAGGGACTGGTGGTCCCGGTGGAATTGGTTGAACCTGGAGAATGAGACTTGCACGGCTGGAATAAAATGGAGGTCACTGGAAGAGTAAGATGTGGGAAATGGACCAAAGCCAATAATTGGAGCATTAAGGACGAACAGTTCAATCTAATTCCATCTTGCTTCATTCTTGCTGGTGCTCTGTCATAGAGTTCCGTTCCTCTCATTTTGTGTGGATTTTTGGAAAGAGTGCATGAAAAATATACTTTAAATTGTAGGACCATGAGAAAATAAGAAGATCTTGCAGGATCAAGCCATTAGCCCATCTAGTCTATCATCCTGTTCTCACAGTGGCCAAACAGATGCCTGTGTGAAATAGTGCTCAGGTCCTAAGCACAAAAGCACTCTTACCTCCCGTGGTTTCAAGCAACTGTATATCTGCTGGAAATCAAACTCGGCCAAGAATATAAGGAAGATGGAGAGAGCATGTTTTCCCCTGTTCTGGAGGGTAGGACTCACACCAATGGATTCAAGTTACAAGAACAGAGATTCTGACTAAACATCCGGAAGAATTTTCTCATGGTAAGAGCTGTTTGACAGTAGAATAGTGTCCCTCGGGAGGTTGTGGACTCTCCTTCTTTGGAGGTTTCTAAGAAGAGGTTGGATGGCCATCTGTCATGGATGCTTTACATGAGATTCCTTCATTGCAGGGCGTTGGACTAGATGACCCTTGGGGTCCCTTCCAACTCTACAATTCTTTGATTCTATGAACTGGTATTCAAAAGCATTTCTGCCCCCAACTGTGGAGGGGCACCATAGCTTCCATCATGGCTATTAGCCATCAATAACCCTTTCCTCCATGAATTTGTCCAGCCCTCTTTTAACGCCATTCAAGCCGATGGCCATCACTGAATCTTGTGGAAATGAATTCCACAGTTCATCTATTCACTGTGTGAAGGAGTGCTTCCTTTCGTCTGTTCCGAATCTTCCAACACTCAGCTTCATTGAATGTTGATGAGCTCTAGTGTTCTGAGAGATGGAGAAAAGCTTTCCTTTATCCACTCTGTCTCCTTGCCATGTATCTTATAAACCTCTATCATGTCACCTCTTGTATGTGTGATTATATGCATGTTAGTACACATTTCCCCCAAAATACCCATTTTTTCCAATGCACTTTTCTGTAAATGACATGTTTTGTGTATGATTTAACCATTAAAAAGCATATTTTGGTGTGCACTTCTTGCACACTGAAATCTGAAGAAGTGTGGAATTGGGATGGCAGTTGCATTCCATTCCACAAGTTAGTTGGGGACCAGTGAACTGGGTCAGCCCATTGCAAAAAAAAAAAACAAACAGCTCATTCCTCCTCCCAGCGCCACTATCCCTGGTCCCCTCACTTTGCAGAATGAGGGGGGAACAAAATGAATCCGCTGGTTTTGGCAACCTTCAATGCAAACCTGCCAATTAAAGAGAAACAATCACTATGGATGAAAAAGAAAAGGGAGCTCTTGTTTGGTGTGTGTGTTTTTTAAAGGGCTCTTATGGGGGTCAGAAGAGGACACGTATAAAAACAGAAGAAGATGGGAAGAGAGAGAAAGAGAGACCCACTGACATAAAGAGAACATAAAGAGAGGTCCTAAACATGTAGATGCTGTTAGAATGCATTAACAATGGCTTGAGTGTCCTGCCTGATTAAACTATAAAGTGTAATGAGCTCTTGTATGGGTGGTCGGCCCCAAAAACCAATGCAGTACAATGGCTGGAGTGTTGCATTTGAACACGGAAGACCCAGATTCAAGCCCCTGGTCAGCTATGATGGTCACCAAGGAAGGCACCATGATTTGCTCAATCTATGGAGATGGGGGACTTGGAATGGGAAAAGAAGAGCGCATATCTTGTTGGATAAGCTTTATCCCACATGCCCCCCACTCTGGGGCAAGTCTCAAATCAGTTGGTTGTTAAAAAGATGCCCTCCTCAGCTGGTTCCACCCCATTCACCTGAATACCTCTACTACTCCACCATGCCAGTTGACAAGGCTGTGTACAAACACCCATCTGGGCAACCACCCCCACCACCCCCCACTTTCTTGTAAACAGATCATCTGAGCTGCCTGCCCCCTTCCACTGTTTGCTCGCCTACAGGTGGCCATACAAACTGTAGTATGACAACAGCCTTACGTTTCTATTTCTATAGGAACAAATATAGCGCACAAGAATGTCAGCATTTTATTTCCAAACATAAAAAGACCTGCTGAGCTTTAAGACAGGAGTAAAAATTAAGCTATGGTTCAGTTCATACTTTGAGCCAATAGACTACAAGGGTGTTTTGTCCTTAGAACTGCTGCTACTCCCATCCTTGTGAGTGAAACAAGCACACACCATCCTCAAGCACCCATTTCTTACATCATTGGCACTCTTATTCACTTTATTGGCTCCTTATTCACTTCAGTAGAGGAAGCAAATTCACATGCCCTTCGCTCTGTGTAACATTTGCACGGTTCCTTAAATTTACACCACTTTAAATAGCTGACGTTCCCCATCCTCTCTGGTCTCAGTTTTAAAACCCAGCCAGCGAACGCCAAGCCAAAAGAAAATTGTTTCAATTTAGCCAGATTCATTGTGCTAACTAAATAATCACTGTGCCTCTGCAACCACCGTCTTCCTGCATCCAACAACATCTGGCAAACAAGCGTTGATATATTATAATGTTTGCAAGACCATATGGCAATACGTCTTCAAGGTCATCAGCAGGTGTGAGCGGGAGGGAAGAGCTGCTATTGCGATCCCTTTCTTTCTCGCACCGGAGAACAGTCATACTATTAACTCAGTCATCAGCAATGGAGACGTGTGCCTAATAATTTGGTGCTGTTTCCAACAACAACTCCTGCTCCGAGTTCCAACACATGATCTGGCAAACATCCCTCCAATGACATTAGTAATGGCCAATGTATTCAACATTTCCTGAGGAAACAGCATGGTCTCCCCCCATCTCCAGTACACTCCTGTTCTGACAGTCTATGGATGTGTAGATCAGTCTACTGGGAATCACAAGTGGGGAGAGAGCTGTTGTGTTCAGGCCCTGCTCATAGGCATTTGGTTGGCATTTGGTTGGTGAGAACAGGATGCTGTAGTAGACGGACCTCTGGCCTCGTTCAGCAGGACTCTTATGCTCATAATCTGTTCCTGACCCATGTTGTTGTTGTTTAGTCGTGTCCGACTCTTCGTGACCCCATGGACCAGAGCACGCCAGGCACTTCTGTCCTCCACTGCCTCCCGCAGTTTGGTCAAACTCATGCTGGTAGCTTCGAGAACACTGTCCAACCATCTCGTCCTCTGTCGTCCCCTTCTCCTTGTGCCCTCCATCTTTCCCAACATCAGGGTCTTTTCCAGGGAGTCTTCTCTTCTCATGAGGTGGCCAAAGTATTGGAGCCTCAGCTTCACGATCTGTCCTTCTAGTGAGCACTCAGGGCTGATTTCCTTAAGAATAGATAGGTTTGATCTTCTTGCAGTCCATGGGACTCTCAAGAGTCTCCTCCAGACCATAATTCAAAAGCATCAATTCTTCGGCGATCTGCCTTCTTTATGGTCCAGCCTTCTATATGGTCCTGACCCATATCAGCCTTAATTTCTGCTTCTTCTTTGGCGAGCACTCGTAGCCGAGTAAGATTGTCTTCCATAAACACAGTTTTAATAGTGAAGGCCAATTCTGGATCCACACATCCTTCCACAGTGGGGACATATGTTTCTGGGTGGGAGTTGATCATGGTGAGGGTTTGCCAAATGTGCCTTCCTCTTAGCACATTTCTCCCTTTTGTCCTGAGTTCGAGCTTCTTCAAAGCCCATGACACCTTTGGTAAAGGCTGTTCTCCAACTGGAGCACTCACAGGCCAGTGTTTCCCAGTTGTCGGTATTTATACTACATTTTTTTAGATTTGCCTAGAGAGAATCTTTAAACCTCTTTTGTTGACCACCAGCATTACACTTTCCATTTTTAAGTTCGGAATAGAGTAGTTGCTTTGGAATACGATAATCAGGCATCCGCACAACATGACCAGTCCAACAAAGTTGATGTTGAAGAATCATTGCTTTGGCACTGGTGATCTTTGCTTCTTCCAGTGCACTGGCATTAGTTCACCTGTCTTCCCAAGTGATGTGTAACAATAATACTGCATGGAGGGGATAGTTTTTGTTTGTTACTATGTTGTGTATTTTTGTGTTTTTATATTGTAAACTGCATTGTGATCCTTGGGTGAAGTGCTGTGTAGAAATTGAATAAATAATAAAATAATAACAAATAATTTCCCATGTGTTCATTCATAAGTCCATTCCATCTCATTTCCACACCAATCAGTGAAAATTCACACCCCAGTGCATAGTTTATCACAAAATGCAAGAATGTTGAAACACACATTTTATCGCAGAACCTGTATTTAAATGCATACTTTATCTCATTGCATGCATTTCCATAAATAGTTTGTCCTAAAATACATATTTATTTGCATTTTGGCATCTCTCTCTCTCTGCCGAGAACCATATTGCAGAAATTGGAGAAGTATGAAACCCAAATAATAATAATGTTCTTATCTATGTATTACTTGGGAATGAGAGAAATAAGTCAGTTTGCATAAAAATGTGAACTGAATTTAATTCTCCGTCTCTTTGCCCAGCCAACCCCAACTAATGATGGGCAGGCAGACAGAAGGAAGGAACTTGTTCAAACAAGTACATAGCAGCCAGAAATCTGCACTCATAAGAAGAGTCTGCTAGATCAGGCCAATTGTCAACCCAGTGCAGTATCTTGCTCTCACCATGGTTGTGCTGGGCCCGGGGGTAACCCAAGTAACGCAGTCCAGGTCCAGTCCCGAATCCAAGGGTTCCGCGAGGAGTCAGTCCGACAAGGCCAAGGCAGGAAACCAGGCAAGGTCAGGGACAGGCTCACAGGCAGGTTCTGGCAAACAGCAACATTGCTCCTGCAACCTGGGGTGGGGTCCAGCAGCCTTTTATCTCTTTCGGGGTAGCAGCCAGTCCTGATCCCCCAGTGACTCACCTCCCTGTCTTGCCCAAAAGCGAGCACTCCTGCGAGTACTCAGTTCTCTCCTTCTCTCAAACCTCAGTCTCTGCAGCTCGGGAGATGTCAGTGGGTTACTAGACCCAGGGGCCACCTCAGCCTCTCCTGACCCAACCGGTAGTGGAGCAGCTGTAAGTGATGGCCCAGCTGAAGGCAATGAGGTATTCCCTGCATCTGGAGCCAGGGCAGGCTCAGGCCACTGACCCGGCCCAGCTGGTGCTTGTTGCAGGGGAACCTGTGCAGACTGGGACTCTTCAGAATCAGGCCCCAGACTAGGTTCAACTGCTGCCTGAGGCAAAGGATCCGGTGCGGACTGAGACTCCTCTGGCTCCGAGTCCGAGCCCGAGTCCCAGGCCATCACAGTGGCCAACCAGATGCCTCAAGCACAAGAGCACTGTCCCCTCCTGTGGTTTCCAGCAACTGGTATCTGGAAGCATTGTTGCCTCCAACTGTGAAGGTAGACCGTAGCCATCATGACCAGTAGCCATCAATAGTCCTCTCCTGCACAAACTCAAAAAAGATATCCATAAATCACTGTCATTTTTTTCCTGAATTGCTCCACCTATCATAATCAACCCACTCTTTAGTGGAAGGATGGGGAACCTGTGGTCCTCTGGTTGGACTCCAACACCCATCCAGCATGGCCAAAGGTGGGAGGGGTGATGGGAGTTGTAGTCCAGCAACTTCTGGAAGACCACAGGTTCCGCGTCTGTTCTTCGGTGGATAAATCTAGCAGGTGTTCAGCCTAGCGTTCCAGGATGATAATGGGCCAGTCACAACTCCCCAAAACGGCAGTGCAATTCCTCTTTTTCCACCCTCAATGTTCTACCCACCAAGTAGTTGGAAAGGCAGTGCGTTATTACAGAGACCAGCAATATCAGACTATTAAAAAAGAACTCCACGCATAATGTGCCTTTGTTTCTTTGTAGACGGCAGTCGAGAAACGGCACTGGTTTTGTAACCGTTAAAAGCATGAATTATATGTGGCTGGCTTTCGACTGCATGGCTTGGAGTAGGCGGACAAAGAACAACCAAGGTCAGCCTTCAGGGTAGATGTCCACAAAAGAGTTGCTTTTTTAAAAGGGGGGGGGAGAGAGAGAGAGAGAGTGAGAGAGAGAGAGAGAGAGAGAGAGAACCTTTTTTCAGTTCTTCTTCCAGAAGGCTCCTTTAGAATATCAACTACTTTATCCTTACACTTGGGATTCTCCATATGTTTCCTTCCAGAAGAAGGACACTTGGAAGTCGTTTCAATCTTTGGTTAGCGTGGTTCGTGCTACAGAGGCTCAACTATTTGCTTCCAGAAGTCCCCATTCCATGGGGGCTTATGGGGATATTGGCACAGGACAGGGATAGTAAATCGAGCTATTTCTTCTGATTATACATCAGGGAAGGGTTTTTTTCCCCCTCCCTGCTCATTTCCTCCAGCAGCCAAAGAGGATATGTCCCATTATGTTTTTATCAACAAAAATCTTGCTTATCTTTAAGTTTTTGAATGATTTGTGGTATACATTTTGGAGACTGAGATTAAAAGTTTTTATGGATCAAACATATGTTTAGGGCTATAACATATTTGTTTTCGGGGGTCTGTATCGCACCACATGAGCTCTGCCGCTTTTCATATTTTAAGTGCTCACCGGCCAAATTAATACACTATATTACCACGGGAAACTCTCTATCTGCAAGAGAGAAAATTAAACTATTTGTCATTTATCGGAGCTCTCGACTTTCATCCCAAGAATGTAAAAATGTGCCTTCTTCCACAGCACCTTGCTGCAAGAGATGGCAGTTAACTAAAATGTTGGACTTTCTATATGCATTAAGAAGGTACAGTGTTTGTGAAGCTAAATATGCTTTTTAAAAACCCTGACATTTTCCTGCTTGATGCAATGTTGGCTTGTATTGTGCAGTTCTGGTTATTGTTTCCCTAATTACCATTTAATTTTCACTTTGCTTTCACCAAACGAGACTTTAAAAAATGTAACTGAAGGAGCAATTAGGAGATGGAAAGTAACAGCAGCGTGGCTCTTAACCCTGAGCAAAGAGTGGTATTCAATTAAAGTTTACTGGAGGTAGATCCATTAAATTCATGAACATGTCTTTAAGTCCATTAATTTCAACGGGTCTCCTCTGAGAAAAACTTAGCTGGATATCACTAAATGCTAGTGAACAGATGAACATTATAGATACCTGTAATGGTTCTAGGGGTTGCTCGTGCGCAAGTTGCCGCCACTCCTGGCTAGGTTACCTGGTTGAACCCTTTCTGTCTGGACAGCCCTTCACTTCGTGGCTGTCTCAGTCGCTGGCAGAATCCGTCAGTGGGCGTTTCTTGAACTTCTTCCAGCAAAGAAGTTCTTTGACGCCAAGTCTCCTCTTACTCTCCCTGCGCAGAAGTCTTCTGCGCAGGGAGGGTGTGGGCAGCGGAGGACCCGTGCTCTCCCCGCTGGTCTCCGGTGAAGAGTCCTGGAGCCTCCTCTCCGATTCCCCCATCTGCCCCCCTTCTCCACTGGTGTTACGCTGATTTCCTTCCCCAGCAGATGGGCTGCCTCTCTCCCTACTGGGACCCTCTCCGGCATCCCTCTGGAGCCTTCCCTCCACCTCTAGCTCCGATGGCAGTTCCCTGACAATACCTCAGCAATACTAACATTTGGTAAGCTGTTTTTGTTTGTTTGTTTATTTGTTTGTTTGTTTGTTTGTTTGTTCATATGTATGTATGTATGATTGATTGATTGATTGATTGATTGACTGATGTCTCATTCTATTTCATGGGCTCATGGCAGCTGATGGCAGTTTTCCCTAAGTTGTAATAGTTTTGTCCCCAAGTGGATCACAGACATAGGAAATCAAATGGTTAGTAATAATAATAATTTATTATTTATACCCCACCCTGCGGGAGGCAGTGGAAGACAGGAGTGCCTGGCGTGCTCTGGTCTATGGGGTCACGAGGAGTCGGACAAAACTAAACGACTAAACAGCAACAACCCCACCCATCTGGCTGGGTTTTACCAGCCACTCTGGGCAGCTCCCAACAGAATTAAAAGCATAATAAAACATCAGACATTAAAAACCTCCCTAAACAGGGCTGCCTTCAGATGTCTTCTAAAAGTCAGATAGTTGTTTATTTCCTTGGCATCTGATGGGAGGGCGTTCCACAGGTGGGCACCATTACCGAGAAGGCCCTCTGCCTGGTTCCCTATTACCTCACTTCTCGCAGTGAGGGAACCACCAGAAGGCCCTCGGCGCTGGATCTCAGTGTCCAGGCTGAGGGTGGAGATGCTCCTTCAGGTATATTGGGCCAAGGCCGTTCAGGGCTTTAAAGGTCAGCACCAACACTTTGAATTGTGCTCAGAAACGTACTGGGAGCCAAATAGCCAGGCTAAGGATAGGGACATGGTTCAGAGAGAGAGAGAGAGTGAGCGCACCTGCTTTCCAGGTTTAATCCTCAGCATCTCTAGGTTGAGCCAAGAGAAACCCCTGACTGAAATCCTGGAGAGCCTCTCTGCCAGTCTGTGTAGACAACATTGAGTTAGATGGACTAATGAGTCTGACTCAATAGAAAGCAACTCCCTGTGTTCCAAAAACACCATCCAAAGCTCAATGCTTTGTACAGGCAGTCGCATGCCAGATGTCAATTTTTTTGAAGAGGTGCTGCCGGGTGGGCTGGGAATTTAAAGGATCAAAGTTCAAATGCAGTGGTGTCTCTAAAGCTCTGCCCAAGTGGACAGCCATTCCAGGGCCTTGGTTGGAGACCTAAGTGCTGTGTAGTGGTTACAGCGTCATACTTGGAACGGGGGAGCAGGGTTCAAATCCCTACTCTGCCATGAAGCTCACTGGGTGATCTAGCACCAGTCGCTGTCTCTCAGCCTAACCTACCTTACAAGGTAGCCATGGAAATTGAAGGTGATGGGGGAGAACCATGCACACCATTTTGAGCTCCTTGGAGAAAAAAGGCAGAATAGAAATGCAATAAATAAATAAAACGAGGATGTCTCTCTCTTCCAGCAGCAGTAGGTGTACCTGTCAATGCAACCATTAGAAAAGGTGTTGTGGATTTGAGTCGGTGCGGTGAAGATTAGTTCTCCATCCCAGGCCAAGGAAGTGGTGGATCTTCACTCCCAAGCACTCTTCCACTCCAGCAGTGATGCCAAATATTAATAGTTTCAATGGGGAATGTGCTGAACAGATGGGAAGGACAGGAAGCTTAATCACAAGCTTAACACAAGTCAAGGGACATGGGTGGCGCTGTGGGTCAAACCACAGAGCCTAGGACTTGCCGATCAGAAAGTCGGTGGTTCAAATCCCCATGATGGGGTGAGCTCCCATTGCTCGGGCCGTACTCCAGCCAACCTAGCAGTTTGAAAGCACGTCAAAGTGCAAGTAGATAAATACTGGTTGGGAAGATAAACAGCGTTTCTGTGTGTTGCTCTGGTTCGCCAGAAGTGGCTTAGTAATGCTGGCCACATGACCCGGTAACTGTACACCGGCTCCCTCTGCCAATAAAGCGAGATGAGCGCCGCAACCCCAGAGTCGGTCACGACTGGACCTAATGGTCAGGGGTCCCTTTACCTTTAACATGAATCAACGGAGTGAAAGCTCATGCTCTTCTAGGCTGCATCAAAAGAAGTATTGTGTAAAGGGAAGTAATAGTCCCACTCTATTCTGCCTTGGTCAGACCACACCTGGAATACTGTAACCAGTTCTGGGCACCACAATTCAAGAAAGATATTCACAGTGTGTGCAGAGGAGGAAAACCAGGATGATCAAGGGTCTGAAAACCAAAGCTTATAAGGAACAATTGAAGGAGTTGGGCATGTTTAGCCTGGAAAAGAGGAGGCTGAGAGGAGATATGATGGCCACTTTCAAATATCTGAAGGTCTGTCACATAGAAGAAGGAACAATCTTGTTTTCTCCTGCTCCAGAGAGTAGCACAGGAACCAGTGGCTTCCAGTTACAAGAAAGAAGATTCCGACTAAACTCCAGGAAGAACTTTCTGATGGTAGTGGCTGTACAACAGTGAAACGAGCTCCCTCAGAAGGTGGTGGATTCTCCTTCCTTGGAGGCTTTTAAGCAGAGGTTGGGTGTCCATCTGTCATGGGTGCTTTAGTTGAGATTCCTGCATTGCAGGGGGTTGGACTAGATGACCCTCGGGGTCTATTCCAACTCTACAATTCTATGATTCTAAGCACAATTCTGTTCCAGGTGAGTTGTCAATAGTATCTTCACTACAACCTTGTCCTTATTCTCACAAAAAGAATGGGGGGAGCACCATGTAGGAACTAAGGCTGCAACTCTTAACTCTGCTTACTTGGGAATTATCCCCACTAAATCCAACAGGACTTACCACTGGAAATATATT